>NC_072864.1:17625000-17942500 GCF_028858705.1 Grus americana | reverse complement strand
AAGGAGAGAAGGGTCATGTCTAAAACTGGTGACCAATAAAACATGCACAGATTGGCACAATGGTTGACACTTCAAGAACCATGGTACCAGAAAACTTTAAGACTGCTACAGTCACAGCTTACATAATATGTAGCCACACTATAAGCCAAACTCAAGAACAGGAATTTTTTTTTTTTTGTTGAATACAAGACACACAGATGCTCACAGTTACTCAGAAAAATTGCATTAAGAATAGAAAAAGGAATCAGCATCTACAAATACAAGGATGGGACAGATACAGCTCAACTTCTCACAACATCTGGGGAAATTCTGCTTATGGCCTGAAGCCTGACTTGGACTTGCAATTCTCACTGCAAAACAGACAGAAAAGGCTCAAAAAGAGTATCTTCTTTTTTTAGCTGTGAAGTGAAAGAAACATTAGGAAAAAAAAAGTTCCCCAAAATACACTGGCAGTGGGCAGGGTAGGAGGAATTTACTATACACTGTAGCCAGATCTCATGTCTTTCTAAATAGAGGGAGTTCTAACTGAAAGGAAGGTATGGCAATTTATATTAAAACAAGTGACATTTTCTCTGTTTGCAACAGAAAGTTCACCTTCTTAGCCCTTGCAAATTACCAAGCATCAAGTAGAAGTCTCCTTGGTGAAGCGGTATTGCTAATCCAGGTGTCTCTATGTCCCATGCTACCTTCAAGCCTACGTGCCAAACAGCTGGGTCTCTTCCCTTCAGTTTTTGTTCATTACTTTCTTCCATGGCTGAACCTTTAAAAAGAGAGAGAGAGAAAAACACCACAAAGACAATAGACAAGGTGAGAACCATAAAATACAAAATCTAGTCTAACAATACAGACTTAATGATACCCCACATTGGTACAATCTTAATAGGCTTAAACTTTCTATAATCTCCATTTGGTATAATCACCATCTCCAAATTTAAAAGTACGTAATAGTAAAAAAGCTATATGAGATCAAGAATTTTTTGCAACCAACTTTACCAAGACAAAAACTTCATGCTAATGTCCTGGTTTCTTCCTAGCAGCTGGTATGGTGCTGCATTTTGGATTTAGCATGAGAATGATGTTGATAACACACTGATGTTTTAGTTGTTGCCAAGCAGTCAAGGACTTTTCAGCTTCTCACACTGCCCTGCCAGCGAGGAGACTGGGGGTGCACAAGAAGCTGGGAGGGGACACAGCCAGGACAGCTGACCCCAAGTGGCCAAAGGGATATTCCATACCATCTGACATCATGCTAGTATATAACTAGGGGCTAGCCAGGAGGTGGCACGGCTCAGGAACTACCTGAGCATTGGCTTTGGGTGGTGAGATACTGTACTGCACATCACTTATTTCGTATGTTCTTTTATCATCATCATTATTATTATTTTAATTTTCTGTCCTATTAAACTGTTTTTATCTTAACCCATGAGTTTTACTTTTTCCTTTTTGATTCTCTCCTCCATCCCACTGAGGAGGGAAGGAGTGAGCGAATGGCTGTGGGGTTGTTTTAGCTACTGGCTGGGTTAAACCACAACAGTTAACTACAAAGTAAAGGCAAATCAAGGCAAAGTTTGTAACGAATTTGGGTTTTTCTGAAGTTCTCAAGTACATGTAATGGGAGTTTTAATTAATCTTCACTTTTTTTTTTTTACATTACTAACACTATAAACATAGAAGAAAAAAGAAAAAATGCAGCAACACCGATATAAAAACAGATAACTTCTGAAAGAATTGCAGATGCCAAAGCATTTTATGAACAATTTCATTTGTTTACATACTTGCAATTTCACCAAATCATAAACTGAGCAAAGTAAGGTGAAATAATGGGCAGAAACCACAATCTAGACCAACAAATTTGACCAAATCTTGGAATCATATCTGTTATTCTTTTCTCAAAATTATTAGTCAAACATGCTAGATAACATGTGCAAGAGCCAATGAAGCTTCAATACATTTGTCACAACATTTTTCTTATCATTAAGCAACATGAATGTGTTGAGCTTGGGGAAAAAATAATCCACTGCATAGAAATAGTATTTAGAGCTTAATCCCTCAGAACTATTTTCATAAGCTTACTTCACTGCAGTATAAATTGAAAGATACAGTCAGCATTTATAACAAGGTATTTGGGAGCTATGGTATAACAGTTTTATGGCTAAAGTAACAGAGCATTTTGACAGAGGGAGGATGAAGTTTTAACAAGCAGTTGGCAGAGAATGCCAGTGAACAGTTAGAAATCACCAACTATGTAGCATGTCTCAGTATTGCTTATAAGTTAGCGACTGCGTGTGTCCATTTCGCTGTTCTTTTCAAACGCGCTTTCATGTAGTCATTTTAAAAACTTTTGTCTTCATTTAATTTTAGAATAAAAGTACCAAAATATTTATAACTCTTATTATAATATGCAGACATAAAAAGTGACCTTGAATTCATTTTCAAAATATTCAAGTCATTCATCTCACATGTTTGTTTAGTTGGGAGTAGCCTTCAATAATTAATAGATTGTCTTAATTTTCCATGTCAATTAAATATTGCCTAAATTCAGGAAGCAGAGCGCCAAAACCTTTCAAAAAGGCAAAGTTCTTGGTTACAACTCCTGCTATAAATTCAGTCCCCATATCCCCTCCCTCCGCTGCCGCAGTTCTCATCCAGCTGAAGCTGTGGCTCAGGAGCAGCTCTAGGCCTTTCTATCAAGGAGCACACAAATGAGAAAACAAGAGCTAGCAAATACTCAGAAAAATCAATACTAAAGTCTTCAAGGGGCTTTCATATTTTCTGCCCTGTTCAGATAAATCGTAACTTAATTTAAGAAAAATGTTTTCTGAAAACTGCAAATAGGATGGCTTTCAAGGCATTTTTAATGCAATACATCATGGATATTATAAAAAGAGGTAACCTTTCTGGGTTAACTCTCTCTGTTATGCTGCTTTCCCATTCACTTTGGCAGCAGCACTGTTCACAATATGGCACCAATAAAATATAGAACTACAATCAGAGACAGCAATTTCAATCAAAGTTTCCTGGGGTCTCCTCATAAATCCAGCACCTTTGGAATGTGCTCATTAAAATGACTTATTTTTTGCAGTTTGATAAATTTTTTATTGCTTAAGTACAGAGTTCAAGTGTAGCTCACAGTCTCCTTTTCTCTATATTCTCAATTATTGCACCTTATAATTATCAGCAGCAATTGAAACTGATTGCTCCTACCATGTTATTTTGGTAACAAATGGAAGCAAGCTGCTACTAGCTTTTAAACGCAAGCTATTCTCAAAGTGAGAGCAAGAAAAAAAAAAAGACATCTTAACATTTGTGGAATATCTCTAGGTAGCACAGACAAACTTTTACATAAAAAGTTGTTGTTATCAAATTCTGTATGTCACACCTCAAGCATGACTGAATGTTCTATATTCATTGATACCATTACAGTTCCCATTTAAGGGAAAACAATTTGGATTAATCTAAACCATCGGTATTTGAGAGTAAATCATGTGGATCTTGCACATACACAGCACCTTAAGAACATGTATTTATTTTGGAGTAGACTATACAGAAATGGTCAAATGTAGCAGTATTTAAGGGAAATATAGTAAAACTGTCTGCGAATTTGAATTCCGTTCATTAAAGATTTATACAATTTGGCCTGCAAGAAACCTTTACGCTTGCATCCCAAATGAAATGGTGCCACCAGGTAACAAGCTTACCACAACATAACAACAATACCTCATCAAACCTCTAATTAGGGTAGAACCATGAAAGAGAGAATGTAGCTGCAGAAAATTGGCCACAACATTATGCTTCTAACTAAACAGCTCAAATTTCAGAGATGTTCCAGCTCTAAGACCTGATCTTATCAGGTTTGGGTCATGGTTAGGTTCAGAACAACACAAAACTTGTTTTCCTGGATCTAGTTTGGTTATTGTTCCACAGCACAGAAAGTAGAAGTAGTCTTGGAAGGTTTCTTCGCACCAAAATCTTCAAGAAGAGTTTGGGATTTTTTTGACACTCTGAAACCTAAATGTTCCCTATTCAAGTCAAATTGTAATGCCTAACTATATCCTAAATGTAATCATCATCTAGGAAATCATGTTTGATGTAAGGAATCACTGCCAGTACATTGCTAAAAACAAGCAGGACTGTAAACATCTACTTCGTCATTAAATCCAACTGACCACTGTTACACAAATAAACAAACAAAAAATTCTGTAATTCATTGATTGATTTTTCCAGAATTTAAAAGAATTTGGGCACGCGTTCAGTGATTAAATGACATATATATATTATTTCTGTCTTACATAGAAATTTATATTATATGCAAAAAGTGAAAAAAGCAGAGCATGCTTTGCTTTTCAGCAGCTGGTGGGAAAGAATATCTACCCGGAGTTACTACTTCTGCCTTATTACTGAAAAGCCGTAGCATAAGACGCTAATTAAACTGTACTAACATTTTAACTTCTGCTTGCAACTGACATTCCCAAAAGTCAGAAGATTCGTCAACATTGTTCTTACCAATTCACATTTGGAATACCATGTCCAAATATATCAAGAACAAAAGCATTACAACTAGAACTAAGAATATTGTTGTCTCTTCGTTCTCGAAGGAGAGACTTTATTTGATCAAATCAGCGACAGCGTGGTTAAAAAAAGAAAAAAACAAACAACAACCCACAGCAGTTTTAATTCAAATGATGATTTCTTTTTAGAAAACAGAGATTAAAATCTATTATTATAAGAGTAATTGGATCATTAAAAATCTGTGATTCTCTCAGAAAATAATTCCAACTGGCCAGAACGAACAAGTTACAGATGTGACCATTTCACTCACATATTCGTTTCTTAAGTAATGTATATTTTTCTACATACCATTCCTATTTTTTCCAACAAGCAATATTTCTACTACATTACTGATATTAGAAACCACTTAATACAATTGTTCTCATCCTGTACAAGTGTCTACTCCATGACTTGTATCCATTAAGCTATGCATAAACAGCATTATTGGTCAACTACAACAAGTTTAGATTGATTTCAATTCTGAACAACTTTTGTAGCTTCAGGATTTTTTTTTAACCTAGTGAGGAAACATACATCTGTAGTGAATCTCAATTATTTTTATTTGCAATTCCTGTAGAAATTAAATAGCTGTCATCAGGTTTAGTGCTAGGATATTGCTTCTAATATCAGAGTGCACACAAACAGCATTTTAAAAAAGAAACAAGCATAAAAGCTCCGTCAAGATCAGTCATCACTGCAACTAACTGTTTGTTAAACCCTTCAACATTACCTTGTGAGGGAACAGAGCCAGTTGTCTAGTACTTTGAAGATTTAGAGAGCAAGTAGGACTTACAACAGAAGACAAACAAGATACTGTAAAAATCTAGACAAAACTACTTATCCAACCTCAAACATAGTTTGTGGGAAATCCAGGTAAGAGAAAGGTGGACGCTTCCAGTGACTACATTATTTTCCACCTCATTTAAGTTGGTAACTGAACCAAGTCTCTACTTCAAAGAACATCTTTAGAACCAACTAGTGCTCTGCTAAGCAATAAAACTTCCTACAAAACTTAGAAAGACCTGAGGGAAAACCGTTCATTAGGAAATTTTCATGGATAAAATCCAATTTTTGAAAATGCCCTTATTCCACCAATATTGGGATTGCAATTCACTGTTATAAATAGAGCAGGAAATAAAAATGGGTTATTGGCGCTCTATATTAAAATCCTGAACAAGTTTTTACCTTAATGCTCTCATGCAATAGGATATTTGTAAGCTAATGTGTTATTAAAAATCCTAAATTGGTCAAAGTTTGGAATTCCTGTTCCATGGTAAATTCTGAAAAGTAAATTAATTCCGAATTGTGTTAGGGAGAGTATAATTGAACACACATTCTGTAATGTATTCAGTTCTGCATTTGCACCATGACTACCACTCACGCACTTTCATGCAGTGCACACACTAAAAGGAAATGTCCCTAATTTTTGTCAGGGCTTATTCTTATCACTTGATAACCTACTTTTAACCTTGTGTAATGTGATGCATTTTATTTCAATGTAAATAAAAGCAAATACTATTCAGATGAGCATTAAGCAAAACATCTATCTTATTTTGTTGTTAGAAATGTACCTCATTTGAAGTTGCTTTGAAACAGTTTGACACTAGAAACCAGAAAATAAACAGTGATACTAATTAGAATATCTGCTTGTTCCAATATCTTTACGTTCACTCTCAAATTTCTTTCCTGGCATTTTAAAAACTACTTCTACTCTAATTAATACTGATCAAAGTTTCAAACATTAAATTTTCGTTATGGCTCAAACACTGAACAAGCGAACAAGAAAATAAAGTTGTTTCAATTACAGTAGTATCTGTGTTAATAGTATTTAATCAAATAAGTAGGTACTGAATGAATAATGATATAAAAATGCCAATTAAAGTAAAAAGAAAACCATATAACCTGAGTTGTGCGTCTCTAAACAGTCTGACAAACAGCTGCTATGAGGCAGTAAGATTGCTTGACTCCTAGGGCTCCTGCTGTTCAAAATCTGGAAACCTGGGGATTCTGCCTTTGTGGCAGCATAGACTGGTACCAGCCATGCAGCTCTGGAAGCCCGAGCTTCCCCATGCTGAGTGGCTCCCACAGATCCTCAGCGTTCGGAGCACCACAGAGACTGTGAAATAGAGAGCTGACCAAAAAAAATGTACAAGATCTCGCAGAAAAGAGAATCAAGCTAGTTTTAACAAATATCAACATCAATTTATGTTTGAATTTCCCACAGAATCAGTGTTTTCTCCCTGAAAATTACTAATCCATCTAATCATCATCATCTAAGGAAAAACTGTTCCATCAAAAAATTTCTGACCCCCTCTACTCTTTTTATTATGTATTCTATAATGATTCTGTGATAGTCTTTATACGCTACAGAGAGAACTCAATGCTCACTCAATACTAAATGAATTAATGGATTAAGTACTAATACTGGTGTAAAAAGTAAATATGTTTACGGAAAATGGGACGAGGAGTCAAGACACAATTCTACAAAGATTTAACAACAGTCTTCAAAGAGATGTGGAGCTTCCTCATGCTTCAGTTATGGAGAACTTGGTCAGAGATATAGTAAATATTGTCAGTCTTTGTGAACTGCAGAAACCACCAACACATTGAAGTCATATGGAACTGGAAAGAATAGTATTATAAGCACTGGTAAGTTCATAACCAGCAGCATTTGAAAGCTATAAGCAGGAAATCAGAAGAGCAAAAAGACAATCTATTTATTTCAATCAAGTAAACTAATTACTCTCCTTGGATGTGCCGGTAGAAAACTTCACCACACGCAAGTATTTACTGTCATTTGCATTACAATGCCATATTCACAAACAGGTTGATTGCCTTCAATTTATGAATAAATAGGCCAACTATAAATACGGCTTCACTTCAGAGATATACAATGACAACCACAGCCTGACCCCAGACAGATGCAAGTGAGGCGTTCTCACATAAAGGTACACGACAGGACGTTTCCTCACGATGCTCTGGAGCCATGCGAGGCACCTGAAACGCCCTCTAAGGTTCAGCAAACCAGCGTGAGCCATGCTCAAGAGCTACCAAGTGGAACTCAATCTTGTTCAGATTTACATGTGACCTCATAAATAATTTTCTTCCCACAAAAGCGTCTTTTACACTATCTCCAGCTACACTGAGGTTTTAATATTGCCACCTCCTGCCAAGATATTCCTCCCTTCCCCCCCAATATATAATCAAATTTCAATTTGATAAAAAACTTTTGGAACCATTGTAAAAATACAAAAATTTGAAGTAGTATTTTTTTAAAATTTTTTGGCAAATATAAATGATAGAACGATCAATTTAGTCACTGGAAAACTCTTAGGTTTTTTAAGTTTTCACGTCTATTTTTAAATCCTTCAGAAAAAAATATAAACTCTTAAGTATAAGTGTATTTACGAAAAAATCTTGTATGTGGCAAAAACATTAATTATATACAGATATATATCTATGTAATTTCATCTCATACATTAAATATATATATAAATTATTATAGATACATATAATATAGATATCTTAGATATATGTAATTAATATAGATACATACATATACATATTTTTGGTATATGTATGTAATATATCAAATATTTCTTTCTACCCTCATCAAATCTTGTATAGAATTTGCAGTGACTTTAAAACAGCATAATTTTTACCTAACTTGCTGAACTTGAAGAAATAAAATCAAGTGATGACCTCTGAATAAACATACCCGCTTTCTTTTTTGTTTACCTATAGCACTCTGAACTTATAGGGACTTATTTCTTCCCCTCCACAAGTAAGTTTTATGTTAAAGTAAAAAGTTTTTAAGCGTATTACAACAAATCCTCACACATACTATTATTACTTCAAGTTCACGTTTATGTTTCTCTAACTTAACGTGTTACTGAAAAAATATTGATCTACAGTACTACTGAAAAAATACATTTACTGCACAAAAAATATCAATGTCTTTGGCAAATAGGACAGAAAAAAGTTCATGAACAAAATGACACTTCTACTGGTCAGTTTGTGAAGCCTGCTGATGTTGCATGCCCAGGAAAATGTAAATATTATTGTTTCAGCTGAACGTTAACTAACAACATGACCCATAGTTTCAAAACTAATAACAACACTAAAAGGAGAATGCACATGAAAGTATACACTATTGTTTTTACATCATGGTGTTTAGCCAAAACCTACCGAAGTCAACATGAATTCTTCCCATGTTTTGAAGCAAACATCAAAGGTTTTTGAAAGGACCAAAATTCAGTGGTGAATTATGAGACATAACAGAGCATTTGCAAATTCAAATCAAGTGTCTAAATTCTAATCTTATGTTTGCAGAAATGGAAGCCATTAAAAAAAATCCAAGGCTTTGTTCAAAAATTTTTAGGAAAAAAAAAATCCTCATGTCTGTTCTGAAATAAAGATAAAAATGGGAAAGGTACTTTAAACTAAAAATTAAATATTTAATGACTCTCCAACTACACTTTTTCCTCCCTAATACTGTCTTTAAATGTTTTTTACATAACTAAGAGCCTGCAAAGCCTGTCAGACAACAGGTCTTTTAATGGAAAACTTCCACCCTTCCCAACTACAGAAATGTTGGCAAGTCCTCCACAAAACATGCATTAGCACTACAGCATGCCTGGACAAAATGTATATGCTTCCAAGTAAATACAGTAATACTTTTATAGAAAACCAACCTAAAAGGACCTTTCCAAAGAAAGAGTAGTAAAATCAGCATAAAGCAGAAGCAAGTCTGTATATGAGAAACAACAAAGACTGCGATCTCAGCTACAATGAAACATTTACAGGATAGAAAATATGCATATGTGTTAACCTGAAGTAGGTATTTTGACAGATTTTGATTTCCTGGCTCTTAGTCAGAAAGTGAAATCACACCAATTTTTAAATGTAGTTAGAGAACAACTGATAAGCCAGCTGCAGTAAACACAAGTATATTTTGTACAGGTTTTACTAGAAATATAGAGCTTAAATACAAAAAGTACGCCAATGTATTCAGAACCAAGTGACAAAATTGGACTAGCGTGCCGGTATGCTTATGTACGTACACACAAGGAAACAGAAAAGAGCTTCAGGGATGTAAAGCATTTACATCACTAGTCCACTCACACCTCCCATCACTCACCTTCACAGCTATAGCTGTACACAGCGACCGTCGACCTTTCTACCAGATTCTCGTCATGGTGCCAGCTCACTGCCATGTTCCCCATTCCAAAATAAGGCTCTTGTTTCAAGTACAGCATTTGCAGTGGATCCATGTAATTTAATAAAGTCAAGTTATAAGATGTTCTGTTCTTTAGACTTATGTAGTCATCCTCTGGTACACAACAACTGCTTTGATCTTTTGAAACAGACCCTTTCTCCGTAAGAGGAGTAGCAAAATTTTGCTCCCTATCTATTACAGTAGTATCTTTAATTTCTTTGGTCTCAAAGAAATTTTGTCCTTGTAATGCCTTGACTGCTTCAATATGCAAGTAGTCATTAAGTCTGATTAATGCTTTACAAGCATCGTGTATTTGAGGACTGCAATACTTTATATCATAACCTTCAGTAGGCCAAGGAACTGTAAATAATCTTGTGTTCAAGTACTTGTAAGTGCATCCTGGGTTTCCAATTAATATACGAGACACTGGGGTAAGAAAATCTTTTCCTTTGATCCTTACAAGATCTTGAAAGAAACAATCCTGTTCTCGCAAGGTCAGAAAGCCTTCTTGTACCATTTGATGGAGGTCTTCAGGTACTGTATCAGATTTTCTGAAAATCAGCTTGGAATATTTGGTCTTCCACTAAAGGGGGGGGGGGAACAAAACAAACAACTATAAAAACAAAAACAGCAAAAGAATTATTCTTTTTACAGGAACCAAAGTATTTCATATATTCAAGAACAGACAAGGCTAAGCTGACAAGTTATCAAGCATGAGTCTAGAAGATGAAGAAATAGATGCTAGTATTTGTTACTTTATTTTCATATTCCATTATATTGCACAAACTGTGGATATGTACCAGTGACCTGTAACCAGAGAGTATCACCTGGGCAAATCTCTAAATAAATAAATAAATAAATATGAGGATTCTGGCAGAAATTGCTAGAACATATAAGCTCCCCTGATGAATCTGTAGATAATGCTACCTCTAAGTATATAAGCAATAGAATATCGAACAGTAACAAAATGACTTCTCCTCTTGTGATGGTTGCAAAGACCGTTCTGTTTCATTCTGATGTACAGAATTCTGGAGGGCTCCATGAATAACTGAAATAGTTTTACATATCAATTTTTAGTGTGAAAAATAACAAAATGAAAATGTAAATTTAAAAAAAAGGCCAACATCCTGCTGCATTGCACCTCTGTCTTCAAAATAGTCCTTGACATACTGGTCCTTTCTATTTTCACATTCCTCAAAGCATGTCAATTAGCTCTCCTATTTCATATAAAAGTTCCTCTTTTAGATAAAAGAAAATTTCCAAACTTATTTTCCTCCCCATCTCCCCACCTGCAATATCATTCTTCCTCACATTCTCTTCTGACCATACCAGCTCTGCTATCAGCTGGAGTTCAGAATCCAGCAGCGTGTAGAGGCAACTCCCAGCAAGGTATAACGCTGCTAATCAGCAGTATCTTGCTTTGTATGCAAAACACTGCTTCCCACTCCAGGATGGCTTGGATAATTTTACTTTGTTAATCTGGTTTTCTAAGGAAGTATCACATAATCACACCTTTTATTGGTTGCCTGTAAATCTGCTTTAACTACCACCGGGACAGTTTGGCAAACTGGACAAAGGCTAGAGAGCAAGTTCTTAAAGAGACTAAGTTCCTATGTATTTCATTAAAATTAATAGCTAAATAAAAGAAACAGATGCAAACTAGTGCCCTTAATAAGGGCAAGGCTGTAATGCGAGTCTGTCAGGTATCACTTACAATGTGCAAGGCTCCAAACGACTCACTACACCTATTTCCTTTTGTCCAGAAGTTAGTCATCACTCTGGGGAAAAGGTAGATACTGATGGTGTTGGGGAAAAAAAAAATTAAAGTAAACTGAAATCTGAAGGCAATAGGCAATGAGGCAAGAGCACATGGATACACAAAGCTGATCCATCAAAACTTTTACAAATGTAATGTCTTATGTTCAAAGTGCTTTTAAAAAACAAATAAAAGTCACCAGCACAACAGCATCACACTGCCCTACGATCCATCTGTGGGCTCCTTCTGGTACAACTCAAACCCATTTTACTAGTACTATCTACTTCCAAGTTGGATTTGAACCTGCTTTTCAGGAAATTAATTTTAAAATCCAGAAAAGGTGCCTTTAAAAAACACAAAGCAGGCAGTAAGTCAGTATGCACATTTTCTACTGCATGAAAACAGTTAAGACTTTTGCATCATAACACGCTGTTATCCTACAACACTGGAGGCGGCCTTATAGGATCATTTGTTTCTACTAAAAAGAGGAACATAAAAGGAAGTCTATTTTAAAACTAACGATTACACATAATAAATCTTAGTTTATCTATAAACCTTGCCACCATTTCTCGTGATTTTTTTAAAGTGAAGCTAACTCCCTTTCTCTACACATTCTTACGGCTGCCAAAAGCTAGCTTCTGAGAGAGAGGAAAAAAATCCCGTAACAGTATCTACAGACAATAATAATTTCTGACTATAGTATTTACATGCTTAACTTTAAATATCAAAGCTTCAAAATAGTCCCAGATATCTGTTTGAAGGTCCCTCCTCCAATTCCCAGCACAGAACACTGGATCCTAGCTTTCATTAAAAGAACTGAATGTAAACTTGATAAACGTAATTTGCCTGAGCTTGCCCAAAGCCTGAAATGATTCCTTTAGAAGTCCTGAACTGTTCCCTTTGTTTCAATCAGTGCTTTGTATCTGTAGCCTTTGAACAGCACACTGAAAATATCCTGATAAAGAATAACTACTGAAAGCAGTAACTGCAAATTTTAAGGATTTACAGCTATAGGCTACAGTCAGATGTGTGGGTATAGGTTGATGGGAATCATAAATAGTCTTTCACAATCATACTTAATGACAGAACATTCTATATTGTGACATATAAAGATTATTACTGCATGATTTGTTTCATTATGCAAATGATATGTATAAAAAAGCACTAACAGTTCTATAGCAGTATCCTAGTATTTCTTTAAATAATCCCATATATTGGACATACTCAGGTCACATTAACCAATTACCACATTACATATGCTATTATGGCATATTTGAAAAGTCATTATTACTACATATTTTTAAATCATTTAATATACCGAATTTCTGACATGAATCGCACACATGAAATTCCAATTATTACAAACAGGAGGAGGGAAATAACAATACAATGTAAAGGAACTAAATGCCTGAAAACATGCACTAGAAAGGATGCGCACAGATTTTACGAAGGTGACAACACTGTATTCCCCTCCTGCGCTGCAGAGGTAATGTCTTCCACATTTTGTTGCCAGCTTGGTCAGAGGCATGTTACCTTTGGGTTGTGTTTTAAGATTACATGCTTAAGAACTACTTTATCATTAAGTTTTACACAGTATACTTAGGATTCGACCTTAAAAAAAAAACCAACCCAAAACCAAAACCCCCACACTGCTATCTCAGAAGAAATCAGGAAGTGGAAACACATTTCCAACACATCACATGAAAACAGTTTGGTCTTCTTTAAATCTCCACCAGTCATTGTGCTATGTCCTACATAAGGAAAGCATTAAGGGATCAGAACACAGGGTGAATGCTGAGTTCACACTGGACACCTTGTTGTTTTGGGGGATGGGGAAGGGGGAGTAAGCATGTACTCTGTGTTGTAACTCTGACAGCGTGTATTAAAGGTCAATTCACCCTTCACTCTGAAAGAAGCAGGAACGTTACCGGCAACTACAGGACAAAAAACCCCACATTTGATGCTCAAATCTTCCTATGAACGTTACACACATGATTTCACTTCTAACGGTGGTACTCGCCACAAAGAATCACCCTACAGGATGACTCAAGTGACAGACTAAAGTTAGAAATCAGTAATAAGGACCCTTGATAAGCAAACTGCCACTTAAATCATTAGACGACAGTTTGCACTTCAGATGTTTGTGAACCACCTTGTTAACAGACTTTTCTTGTTCATAACTGGCTTTAAACATTACATTGTTTCAGCCTATGGTTTGGGGCCCATTTCCAAAATCCTTCAGCGGGCAAGACACATTGAAAGAGGATGTCAGTGCAGTTTTGCTTGTGATGGAGTTTCTTAGTTTTGTTCAGACTGTACATTTCCATACCTGACAGGACACTGCAGGTTTTTTACCTGCATCCTACCTAACCTTTCCAACATGTTCAAAGAATACTGCTTTATCAGGGGTGGATCCTTAAAGGAGTAAGGCAGATCTCTCCAGGAACGACAGACTATAAAACTCAACTGTATGTGATGTTTTATTTTGCCAATTTGTTGTCTCCAAGCTCTTAACCTCCTTTTCCTCTCCATCTGCAGTACATTTAAGCATCATGACACTTGCAATATCTACATCTGTGATTAAAGTAACATTTCATTGTCACCGTAAGAATTTACAAGGTGCTTGTGATGCTTACGATTATCACATATACTTAAAAATATCTAGCATGCCCACAAACACTACACAAAAAGTATAATTCTATATGATGTAACAAGAACATATCTAAACTCTATTAAGGCTTGAACAGGTCTGATTTCACTGCTTATATTGTTCGTACTGTCTTCTATATTTATGGGTTACTGATACTAAGCAAACGAGATGCCACTCGGGCAACCTTGGCTCCATCTTCTCTTTTCACATCAGCTCCACGAGAGACTGGATTTCCAAAGATGGAAAAAAGAAAAAGACGCTGGGCATAGCAGCTCTTGGCAGCAACACATATAAAAGAACAAACAGGAGGGGATGTTAACAGGACTAGGAAGAAGATAACAATAAGCTAACTGAGTCTCAAAAGGGGCAAGAGCTTCTTGAACATTAAGACTGAAAAGAATGTGTTTGGATTTGGGGGTTTTTTGGTAAAGAAAAAAAAAATATCATTCTGTTAAGCTCTTCTATGCTTTTCCAGCTCTTCTACACTTTTCCTTGTCCTTACCCACAGCAGTGCTTTTAGGGTTACCAGCAACTTATGCGTTTTCATATCATTATCCTTACAGCTATTAAGATCCCAATCAAGAGCTAAGTTCCACTATGTTCAGCACTGTAAGAACACAGAGAAGACCATGCTTTCCCTAGGCATCCTACAACTCAAATGAACGAGAAAGGCGAGGGAAGTATACAGATTGTTCAATAGCACAATTGCAATCCTGTGGCAAGACTGGAGTTTGGACTTCTTGCTTCCGAGTCGCAGTCAAGTACCTGACCCATAAACGCATCTTCCCTGTTCTATAGCGTGATGTGTGTTAAACTTCTCTGGGCCTTAGAATCCTGCAAGAGAAATTAATCCTTGCAAGGAAAGAGCTGGACGTGTTTTTATGCTACCATATACATCTTTGAGCCATATGTCAATACAAGAAAGGTGACATGCCTGCAACGTAAGCGTGCTTGCTGTAGCTGTTCAGACTATGAGATTCTTTCTTATATTTTTCATCTTACTGTGTTCTGATTTGATCTGATTGAACCTACAACTCTTGCCATATGTTCTGTAGCTTACCTAGAAAGATCCAGGATAGATACAGAATATTCTATTGTCATGATACTCTTCTATACACTCATCTGGTTTACGCCTCATGGCTACTGGGTCTGTTTTCAGTTTTATTTGTTTTCATTTGAGGCGTGCATGCCAGGTTCCACAGTTAGTTTTGTAAGCAAAGTCTTAAGGGTTACTTATTCTTTGAAAGTAGAATTAAGCCAAAAAGTTCTGAATTTCTATGTTAATATTTTCCCTTTTTTTTTTAAATGTTTTTTCCTATTTTATTATTTTAAAGAATAGTTCTCTTAACTCGGGGGGGGGGGGGGGGAGGAAGGGAGGCAAAACCCAAAAAACCTTAAAAAAATGGTGACATGTATTTTATTTTAACAAAGAACAATAAATGGTGATTCACTGTTACATGTGTTACCTAGTACTCGGGTACCGATACTCAGAGCAAAATCCCAAAAATAAATTCATGAAGTTTTCATTCTTGAATACCCCAATTCTAGAGGCCTTATTTTGCACCACCTGGAAGTACATCATCAGCCATCAGGATACCTTTTTCATATCAGATTTCACAGTGTCTCTTTGAAGAAAGATTTATTTGTTGTTCAGTGCAAACAGCCATTTTAGTTTAAAACAAGTACAGTTAAAAGAAATACATTACCAATTGACGGAAATCAGCATCGGCTGGTGTCACATATGGAAGTCTTTTCTCTCCAAGTTCTTCAAGAAGCTTTTTTTTCTGTTTTAGAGGAATAAAATTGAAACAGAAAATTAGACTAAAAACCAAGGTAAAATCAGCCAGGTATAAAACTAGTTGTACTAAAAAGACACAAACATGTGCAATTATTTCTCTTACTACCTTCAATTCTGGAAAATTAAATAAGGAAAAATGGATGCAAAAAATCAGTGGAGCTTTTCCATTTACAAAGTAGTAATTCATGTTAGGTAGTTTCAGAGCATGTGAGCCTTCTTTCTCCTAAATTCTTTTTTAGATAATCATTCCTTATTAAACCAATGAAAATCCATCTTGGTCTAGTGTTCTTCAGAACTATGCCTACTTTGTACCTTGACACTAATTTCTTTCTTCTTTTTCATTTTATTTTCTACTTCATTTTGTGGATCCAATGGTACAAAGCTCATATTCCATTAAATGACTCAATAATATACTTTATTAAAACAATGAGCCTCAATGTTGGACACGCTCTAAAATGTTTCCTGAGATGGCTGTATGAAGGAAAAAGAAAACATCACCTACTGTACACCAACGGCCCTAACACCTGACAATATTTAAGTGCCATCCTCAAGATCTGCCATCCCAGCAGACAGCCACAAATCAGGGTTGATGTTAGGAGTGTGCTAAGAACCAGCTAACTGTGAAGAACAGGTTCTCTCAACTCCCTTTTTACTTCTCTTTTAGACTGAGAGTATCTCCACCAATGTTTAGTCAACACGACCACTTAGAAATTGCTACAATAAAAGGCTGATTTCCTCCAATTTTCCAGAGGTTTATTAATTCAAATAGAATTTTTATATGCATTATACAATTAATTGTGCACCTAAAGATCTGGAAAGTGCAAGAGATGCTTGAAACATGCCATCAGATTTTTGTAATCAAACAATCCCTATCCATGACAAGTCCATCCACATCTATCTACCCAGAGTCTAACTCAACATGGTGTAAGTACAGATTAACAACAGTGTAAAAATTGTTACAATGGAAGTATTGGCCTAGAATATTAATACACTCTTTCCTTTATTCTTTCCTCTAACTTGCAAGGGTGGTTTCTTGACAAACTTTGATCATTAACAAATATTTACTAATAAAAATGCAACTCAAAGATCATTAAATTGCACTACCATCATGCTTGAATATTTTAGATAACAGGATTCAAATTCTCATTTTTATTGCAATATTTTCAACTACATAAACACTACCACAAGAAATAATTGAAGTTGCAGCTCCCTCAATACTTGTATGTTGTAAGAGCAAGACCAGATGGAAATGGAATACTGTTTTTAAAAGAATGATAAGGATGTAATACAAAGGAAAACACAGAATAAGTTAAAAAAGGCTATCACTAACACTTTCATAAAACCAAATTATATGGGAACAATTGCACATTTCATCACCTAAATGTCATTGCAAATTGATTATTCCATAGACAAGAGAATCCATTGGTTTTTTTGTTTTTTGGTTTTTTTTTTTCTTGTAAATTCCCCTTTTCACAATCTTTTTGGGTTGCATACACAGGTCAAAAGAGATCATCTTTATTCTGGCAATCTTTTTTAAAAAAGGAAGAAAGAAATATTACATGTAGTAACTAACTCCTGGCTTATAGCAAACACAAACAAGGAAAGTTGAACTATGAAGAGTGTTACTGTGTATTTTATTCTGTGACAATTTAATTTAAGTTTAAGCATCAACAAAGGTGACAGAGGCTTAAAATCATGAAGAAGTGTAGAAGATAAGGTCTACAGCTAACATATCAGTCAAACTAAAATAAGAGCAGGTAGTTCTCACTCATCTCCACATTCACAATCTGTTGATCGCTGACTCTTGAGGAGATGGAGAAGAGCAGCACTGAAATTTCCAACCTAGCACTGGAATTTCCCTAGGTCCCTAGTCTTCTTTGGGGACAGGTCATTGGTATGTTGACATGAAGTCATCAGTGAAACAAAGCATAATCTAACTTCAGACTAAGTTGGAAAAAAATGACATGCTAACTTGCTGTGTATTCTAAAACAGTAACACTTCTTTATTACAAAAAACCTGCTACAATTTTATTACATGAAATCACTGAAAACATAGATTGGCTTTGTTATCTGTAAGATAAACCATATTAAACTGCAGAAAAACCCCCACCTATTTCAACATAGACTCACATCTGTGGGGAAAAAAAAAAAAAGAGGTGGGAAGAAGAGAGATTCTGACAATTTCTCTGTCAAGTACCAGCCGCTTGGCAAAAAGCACACAACATTAAAATGCACTCTTGTGTATAGGTGGTACTAGTTCACATTTGATTGTCAGATCTGGCTAAGTGCCGCTCTTCAGCTTGATGTACAGACTAATACACACAGCTGGGTGGTATAACACGCTGCTCATCTCTTATGCAAGAAGCTGTCACACAGATGTCAAAAACATCAAGCTACTCACAAATACCTCCAAAAAGTAAAAAAAGGGAAAAACTGAAGATCTGGCTGTACCAGCTGGCTGATGTGTAAGTCTAAGCACTGCTTATAGGCTCTTCCAACATATGAACCCCTAAATAATAAAAAATTGCCTTTACTTGAAGGTATCAGGCATCTTAAAAAGCATTTTTCTAAATCTGTTTTTACATTTTAAAAATTAACAATGTAACAGTTTATTCACGTACTAGCACTATTGTTTCTTACACTATAAAAAACAACGTGATTTTTATAGATACATTAGCAGTGCCAATACGTGAAAGACAATCTTACGTGCACCATCCCTACAGTGTCATTATGGCCTTTGGGCTGCTCAAGAAACCTTGTTAAGTATCATACTTGGGCCTTCAGAAAGGAGAAAATCTCTGCAAATATCTTGTTTTGTAGGCTGCTGTGAGTGTTAACGGACCTGTGATATCTGACTCTGATAACTGGAATGAATACCAGAAGCACTAGTACCCAATTTTAGTGTGCAATGAACTTCCTGCAGACCTTAACAATCTCTGCTCGTTTAATAGTAATAAACGGGTTTATTAATGAGATAGTTGGTTGTAAAATTCAGCAAGTGGCATAGTAATAATTGGAACCTCTCAATCACTACACACATAATTTTTATTTTTATTTTTTTCCTAAGTTTTTTCGAGGCAATAGAAGTAATGTGTTATATGTTACAGAGCAGGAGAAGTAACAGAAATACAGCTAATGCACATCAAAGTCACAGGCCAAAATGCAGTTACATTACACACACAGTTTGTTATTTTCAAATTAAGTGGTATAAGGGAAAGATGGGACTTAATGACATTTTCTGGCCAAGAAGCATAACAGTGTAAAAAGTTTTGCAGCTGACGTATTTCCCTGCGGGGTGTCAATACCATTCTCAAAAGGTTTCATTTCTCTCTTAATTGTAAGACAAAAGTTCAATATCTAGGCTATAAAAACTTGTGAAGACCATTGAATTCCCACTTAGTTTCATCATCAAACAAGTCAGAAGACAACAGTAATTTTCCAATTTACAGATCATTGTCTTGGCTGAAACAATGTATTATAATAAACTAATTTTATTGAAATACTATTGAAATCAGTTCTGACAACAAATTTAAGGCTACAATGTCATAACATGTAACGCATGTCTAACATGTAAGACCACTGAAAATATTAAGCAGCAAAAGTTTTTTTTCCCCCAGTACTTGGCATAAAATGTACTGAAAAATTTATTGAAGAAATTGCATTTGTTAACACAAGGAGACTTAAGTCAGTGCAAGTAATATTCACCTCTAAAAAGATAACCCTGTTATCAGGGTTAGCATATTGTCATGAAAGAAAGATCTGAATCACAAGTTCATATGCAAACCTTTGCTTTTCCAAAAATCCCTCCTATTAGCTTCTTCCCCCCATAAGAATGTACATTAGGGTCTGTGTTTCTCTCATCTTTTTAATAACTACAATAAAACGTGGATTTCTTTCAAGTCATGCATGAAGGGCTAGTACTCTGAAGTGAGAGTCCAGTGGCTTTATACAAGAGGAAGATTAAATACTTTAGACAGTAAAAATTTTGTGACACAATACCAATACCCTACCTATAAAAAACCCCACCACTTTACAGGAACTTCCACAACTTTACCTCCTAACATTCTTTTACATTTTAAAATATATAAATAAATAAAACACACCAAATTTGGGATAGTTTCTTAAGGCAGGAACGTGATTTTGAAGTTGACATTTGTTTAAATGACAACACTTTCCAAGTGTCAGCTATTAAATCTTCATAGCAACCACGATCATTCAAGTAGCTCACTAAAACCAGTTATGTCAGAAATGAACCTAGATTAATAAAAAATACATTCTAAATGCACTATTACAGCTTTTATTTCTCCATTATCACATATACTAGATTTCAGAAATATTTGTCTTCAAATTATTTCTGTAAACTCTACTCATTAAAAGAACTTAAGGGATTGGCCAACTTTGCAGCACCATTTACTCACATGAAAAGGTTCTATTTCCAGGTTACCCTTCATTGCACTCAAGTCTTACCAAAAGCTCTGTCTGTGCTATATTCTTTCTATAATCCAGCATGTCGAAAATACTGGCAGATCTATGAGCATACTGTACCACACTTTGCATACTACAGTCGTGTGCTGTGTCATCATCCCCCGTAATACTATATGCCAAAAACATTTTCATATTAAGGACAAAAACTTGCATCATCTTTATTTTTTTTATATATATCTCTCTCTAAACTCACATTAAAGTTATCTATGACTCTCTAACAATATTTAATAGCCCACATAAACCCATTTCGTAACTATACTACAATAACTTTTGCTGGTTATTTAATATAACCGTTGTGTATCTTGCTCTCCACTTAACAAACCAGTCTAGTTACAGAAGTAGTAGGATGCAGTTCAAGTGATCTGATCATGAAAAAAGCCTACATAATGGACAATCTACTGTAGCGCAAAGACCTCAGGTCTAACACCAGTATTTGTAACTGAGCAGCTGTCTAAAAGACTGACTGACATTCTTTCCTGCAAAGGTACTGTTTGGCCTCGCTTACTAATTGCAACCTCTCTTACCTTTATTATAAATCAACAGACCCAGATTTTGGTACACACTCACACACAGACCAGTCATGCATATGCACACCATACTTGACTGATGTAGCCGAACTATGAGTTAATTTATGCATTGAAGCAGCCTAGCAATGTGTGAAAAATGTCTTTGCTACCGGTTTCCTCCCTCTCCCCACCTTGATGTGTTAAGGGCCCCTTAATTGTTGTTTTAACCTACAGGAACATTGTTCCTTTGGCCAGTGGCTGTTAATGGAACAGAACTGGCAGTTTTCTTACCCAGTTGAGTGTAGATTTGTCACACATGGATTAGCACTTTAAGTAATCATACTAAAACTTTGAAGTGATAAATTGTTCAAACACAGCCACTTTTTGCTGACAAAATGCCTCTAAGCCTCCTCGGTATACCTGTCAATAAACTTCTACCATCACTGCAAGCATTTGACACCATCATCCATTTCTTGTTCCGTCTATCATTTGTGCATCCTCTCCCAGCAGGTACCAGTTGGTAAATGGATCACTTGTATTAGGTGAGAAGTAAGAACATGCAAACTTTGTTTGAAAATAAAGATCAAGTTTCAATTAGATCTCCAGTTCGTCAGGTTTTTCTTATACATATGGACACAAGAGCATACATGCACCTAAGAATATGTTTTAAAAAGTGGACACTTTGATCAACATGTTTATGAATCACAAGCAACAGATAAAGACACCGCGTCATTTCTGCACACCATTCTTTGAATAGTTTCACTGAAAAATAGCCAATAACTGCTGAGAAACTAGGTTCCTTAACCAGCTCACCTCCAAAGATCAGCAGACACAAACCTTAGTGACCGTCACCAATAATTGATTCTGCACAAGTAGCAAAAATACTGCTATACACCCTGTCCCAAGAAACCAAGTGGGTTTGACCAGTTTTGCAATACTAAGCATCAATCTTTTAACAGAGAAAAGATCAAATAAAGATTAAGAACAGATAAAATAAACCCATAGATTATACCACGGGTTAACATTGAAAGAAGGATGCATTTGGCATTGCTGTCCGTAGACCTCTCATGTTCCAATGGCAGTAAGAAGTTACTGATGTTGCCTAACTTCTGCTGAAGTCTATTACTAGAATGTAGGGCACTAGAGCTGTATAAGCCTCGGGAGCTGCGTACTACACTTATGAATGGGAAATATATGGACATGGTGCCGTTTCTCCTTGAATGGCCCAAGGAAACAGAAAGAAACATCATTTCCAGAAAATACTGAGCCTTGCAGGATTTCTGGTCTATATATATTTTGATAGGTAGTGGTAGAAGTATCCAATGTGTAATAAGGATACCTAAAAATTGGGGGAGGGGGAAGAATTTTAAGTTTTAAAACTTTACCCAGAAGAAACAGCAGTCACAAGTAAAGTGAAAATAAAATGGATACTTGAAAAAAATACAGATATTTCCTTCAATATGTTAAGTTTAGCATCAAGTGCAGTTTCCAAAGTCCCCTTGATAACACTGCTGAAGACAGTGTTAATGTAGAAAGAGCAGGTGCTAAGTGCAAATGCTTGTGCCATGCAATCGGCTACAAGGAAGATCAATAAGGAGCTAGAGCATTAAATTTCACATACTGTAACTGTCATGCCCATTACATAGTATTTGAACATCTTCGTAGGCCATTACAAAATTGTTGACTCTTGATATTTTTTTTTAACAGAACTATTTTTTTTTTTTTTTTTAACAGAACTGAATTATTTTCCAGAGATTTTATTAGCACAATATCACTACGGAAGTATAAAAGCACTTACAAACTCAGCAAAATTTGAAGACCTTTACAGCCTTCCAAGACACAACGTTTGATTATTTAACTGTATTCTTTACTTCGGAATGAAAAGACAGGAAGATGATTGAAAGCCTTAAAGATAAAAGGAAATGTATTCCAGGAACACTTTTCTTTTGTGTTAGTCACATTTCACCAGATACAGAGCCGATGTATTTTAGAGGTATTTACAAGATAATTCTTGAGAGTATCTGCTACCATTAACAAAATCACTTCAGACCGAATACCCAGAAGGAAGGGGTATGCCGGATCTCCCGGGGTTCAGCTGCAGAAGCAGCACCCTGCTTCCTGCCTCTGCTCTTCAATTTTTGTGATTTGTCCTTTTCAAGGACATGATAAACACAGATTTTCCTTCAAACATTTCTCACACTAGAGGAGCCTTTGAGCAGAAGCTTTGTGTAATTCCCCCTCCTCTCCCTGAAACAATTTAAAGGCAACC
The DNA here is from genome assembly GCF_028858705.1 of Grus americana. Lineage (NCBI taxonomy): Eukaryota > Metazoa > Chordata > Aves > Gruiformes > Gruidae > Grus > Grus americana. Next base: position 17,919,270 of record NC_072864.1, on the reverse strand, counting down.
ATCACTGATTTGTTATTGTGGTTACAACAAATTTGGTGTCATACAAATTGTCAGCGTATTTCCAAACCAGCACAACCAATGAGATGTTATTTTTGAAGCTACACAGGACTACGATGTTAATACAGTTGCATCATTTCTTACAAATCATTTTCAAGGACATAAAAACTACAGCTCACACTATGTAGATAAATTTAACATATGTACCAATATTTGTACAAGAGTATTCAGTTGCAAAAAGTGCAATTTGTAACATTTTACACATTGGCAAGAGTAACCTGTGTAATAAATGCACAGGCATTGTTTTGTATTTATAACATAGTAGAGAATAATGTCCCAGTTTTGCATAAACTACACCACTGGTCAAATGATAACACTCACCTAGAAAACCTACCAACTGCAGTTGTTGCCTCAACTTCCTAAGACAACTATTAATGAAACACCATTGCATTTTGGCATGTAAGTTCAAGAAGGATATTGCTATATGGGGTTTGCTGAAAGAAGAAGGTTTTTTTCTTGTAACAAAAATTATTTAAAGAAAAAACTTCATAGGGAACAATGCAAATGTAGTGAACAATTCAAATTTAGTTAGCTTTGTTCAGTTTGAAGGCTTTGTTTTGTTCACAGCCTCCAGAAGAAGCCACATAGGGAACAGAAAGCTAACATTTAACATTTCAGTTGGCAGACAACGATTAGCAAAATTCAGGGTCTGAAAGAAGGTTAGGCAAGTTCAGACCAGAAACAGGGAGCACAATTTAACAGAAAGGATAATTAACCATTGGAGCAAATCACCACCGTGAGAGATGAATTCTCCTTCATGGGAATTCTTTTTTATATCAAATTTGGATGTTTTTCTAAATGATAATTTTAGTTCAGTGGTTCCCAAACTGTTTAGACCAGCAGTCTGCAATGAATCATCCATGTGCAGATACAGCCTAACCAAATAAACTGAACGCAGTAGAGCCACACTGACTGAAAGTTTGATGCATCTTATTCCTCAGTTTGGTTTTGATTCATCACTTTGCCAGTCACCAGTGGTCAGTGAATCAGGAGACCTTGGTCGACTCCTGTAAGAATGCATTTTACTGAAGCTGGTGTTCAAAATTCTCTTCTGCCCCACAACTCATACACGCTTAGACAAGAGTTTGTCGGGATCTGTATTTCATAGTACTTGGAACACTTACAGTACTATCTCAAGGTTAAAGAACTGCAGCTAAAGGAAGGACTTTGAATTTAATTTTCTTTCACTCACATTTTATTCTTAAACTGACTTTGCATAATTTAAAGAATAAGCTTAGAGTATACTAAGAAAAAAATACAAGAGCACTGATCTGCTACGAAAAGTAAATCTGTTAAGCGGTTTGCTTTGTGTCAAACCAAGGCAAATTTCATAATGCAAATCAACATTTTGCTTAAGAATACATTTGTTGAGCAAACTTAAGAACTGCTACTTTTTCAAATAATGCTGTTTTAATAAAGCAATCCTAACTCTTGCAAAGGCTAATACTTATTAGTTTTCATTTTTATTATTTACATATACAGACCTTATTTCTTGCTAACTTTTTCCCCTCACTTGCAATGAGCAGGTGTAGTTTTGCAGAGCAGTACTACTCAACTAAAATGGACACGCGCAAAAATTATTTAACTTTTCTGTGCACATTTGTTCAGGGAAACTTGTGTCTGTCCTTTCTCCCCGTACACTTATATTCCTAACTGGTCTAAGAGTCTAGATAGCCTTGCTGCTATCACCGGCTGCACTTTGTGAATATGAAGTAGTACAGTAGTGACAAGTCTTTTTAAAAAATCATCTCTTCCTTTCTCCATGCTACTCTCAAATGCAAGATGGATTTCTGAAGGTGAAAAAAGAGAGAAGCTGGCAGAGAGAGAACATTCCAGATTTCACAACTCTCCTTTGACTTATTTGCTCCCATCTGCTGAAAAAAAGTCCTAGACACATACTACTGCATATTCCTACTGTCAAACTTAGTAAACAAGCAATTCCTACAAAGAGTACTAGCTCATTCTAAAATGGTTTGGATTCTTTCTCTAAACAAAAAGGAAGAGAGGCAGCCATACTGATCCCTAAGAGATACTAGAGCTGTACCAGCCTGACAGGTAATTACAAACATGTTTAATCAATGGTGACATTCCAAACTGAATCCATGAAAAGACCCAATAAAAGAAAAAGCACCAAATAGCTTCAGACTGTATTTTTAAGTAAATATTTGTATGTAATACAGAAGAACATCCTCAAAAAACCCACAGGTAAATTAGTACAAGGGAAGGAATAAGGATGGTGAGGAGAGGTAAAAACCCTTTATAAGAGGGACACACACACACACACAAAAATCCTAATATGGAAGTACAACTTGACAAAGAGAAAGATTGTTCAGCACTATCATAAAATTAAAGGCATGCAGAAAAGTCTCTGTCCTAATGAAAATATTGCAGACACCTTAAAATTCTAAACTCTCTTGCTTCCTTAGAGGATATGTTAAAGACAAGAATAAATAAATTTCATTTCCTTCAGAATGTCTACAAGGACTGGAGTCAACCATTTTATAATTTGAAGCAGTGGTTTTATATGTTGGGGTACTCCCAACCCAAAATTCAGAAATCTAGGCAATCCTTTTTGACACATGGTTTTAACACAGACATGCATACTATCTGAGTGACAGCAGCTCAGATGCATTAATAAGGGAGGCTGAGGGCAAGGAACTGACATTAAGAGAAAGCTGCCAGAGCCACCTTTGTTCTTATTTGCTGGCTTAACATGCTGTATTACTTCCCCTTCTACAACGGAACTGTTTCAGCGGTAACTAGAATTCAAGAAGGGCTAGGTGAAAAAAAGAATAAACAATGTAGGATTAAAAAAATATTATTGGAAGGAAGGATTTTAAAATTAAATTATATCAGACAACTGCAAGAGCTTATGACAAACATTTAACCCTACGTATGCTGCAGTTCCCATCTAAACTAGAAGTGACAAGGGTTTGATGGTCTCCGTGCAGAGCTGAGCTTCAATATGACAAATGGTTCAAATCACTGTTATTTTAATTAATTCATTGTATTGGAATTTCATTAGATTTTTACTTAGGAGTTTAACTAAAAAAAAAGACTACTTTTAGCTAATAATTTTGGAAACCCTTAACTCTATCTGTTCTTGCCACTGCATTTGGAAAGAAACATGACTGGGATTGCTACCACAGCATTTATTCAAGGACCTTTTATTTTTGTTTCCGTCAGAACAATTTTCAACATACTTATTGCCAGCTAATAAAATCCAAAAAAAGAGCAAGAGATGTTTAACTCTGGCTTCCCACCTCTATTTTCATACTAAACAGAGTAACTGAACATCATGACAACAGAAAGATCACCTTTAACATGCATATGAGAATTGTTCCTCTAGAACAAAGTACAGCAATCTGTTCCAAACTTCATAAAGCATTACAACAGGCTTCTAAAGCACGCCCTGGTTAACAGACGGTGTACTCTAATTTCTATAGCTCCTCGTTCAATTTCTCTTGTTCTTTAAGTTGACAAGTTAACTGTTCCGTACTTACAAGTTTTCAATAGCCTAATACAAAAAGACTCAAATTTGTTTGCATTACACACCACAGGGATTAAAAAGGAGTTAATATATATCTATTCAAAACTATTGTGCAGAAAATAGCTGTGTTGTACAGGGCTTAGGCTGTGACCCGCTTAACTTTATTCATAGAATGCACAATCCATCACGTACAAAAACACAGAGGAAAATGTGAGGTGTTAGTAAGTACCGCTGTTAGTGAGAAATTCTGCTAATTATTACACCAAATAAGCATAGTCAACAGGCCAGAGCTGTGAGAGGGCATGTTTCAGGGCATTAAATGGCTGCCTTGGATGGAGATGAATATATTACACTATGCCCTTTAACAATAAAACAATTTCCCTGACACTTACAAATCCAGGCAGCTCTAGTAGCACAGATGAAGAGCTCAAGACTGTACTTGGCATACAACGATGTTTCAGTGCCACCTAGTGACGTGCACTTTAACTTTATTGTCTCTTAAGATTTATAGTACATGAAAAGTTCAAAAGCTAATTCAGCTCAAGTGTGGAGTCCGCACAGTACCGAAGAGAAGCCTCACTCTTTGCCAAGCCGAGACAAAGAGAGGTCACGATGAGACAAACTCCTCCCTTTTCTTTAGAACTCAAACATATGCTTCCTTAAATAGCTGATAAAGCGTTATATTTTTATTACAATCTGCCCTTACAGGCAAAAAAAGAGAAAAGCCTTGCAGGACCGGACAAACCCTGGTGTATTTTAAAGCCTATACTATGCACAAGAAGGTTCAGATAGCTAGGATGTTTTATGAAATTGATTTTAGGAAAATATTCCATCAACTTAATCATTTTCAAAATGATGTTTTTTCCCCTGGTTGAATGAACTTCATTTATTATTATTATTATCTGGAGTGCTTTCATAGCTTAAGAAAGCATGTTAGAGATTGTAAACTTTGCACATTCATTCCTTGTTTGCATTTTGACACTTTGTATACTTCGGCCACTGTATTAATCATCACTACAATGGAGATTACAGCCATTTCACATCTCTCTTTAGGTTGATGTAAACTAACTAAACTTTGCAGTCCAATCCAGCCCAAGAAAAACTGTGAAGAGGCCAAAATATATATTATGCTGAATATAAATTAACATGTGTATTTAATACCAACACAATTGTCCACCAATGCAAAAAAATAATTATAAATTTACATGCTTAGATCAAGTTAAAAGCATAGATTGCAAACAAGTTGCTAATATAATCCCTGACATTAGTCTCTGCATTTTTCTTTCACAAAATTTTTACAGGAGAAGGCAAGTAAAAGTCTTTATGTTCAGTAGCCATTTAGCACATAAACAGCATTTATTTATGGACATTTTACATATAAATAAACTAAAAATTTTGCATCTGAACCCCATATATATCATCACAAAATGGATAGCAACATATCAGTACTTTATAGTATTAATTTCAGTATAAAACCACCCTCAACAAAACTGCTTCCTATTACTGGCATTAAATTGCCACTTCAAGCACCTCATGACTAATTTTCATGTTCTTACATTTTTGAATTGCATACTACAGAGCAAAGAAAGAAAAACTGGAAGAAAATCTAAAATCCCCACATGGCAGATTTACTACTACACAAGGACTCTAAATGCCTATTCTGATTGAAATATAATCTCTATCACAAAATTTAAAGATGCTTAGAGATTGCTTTAAAAATAATTTCTCCAAATTCTGAAGCAGCAAGGAGAAGTGTGAGGGGGAAGAAGGAAGGGTAGGAATAATGGCTTTTAAAATATTGCTCATGAAAACATTATATAGGCTGCAACAGAACTACACTTGCACAAAGATTTTGTCTAATATAATTTCCCCACCCCAAACTCAGTGAAATCAAAATACAGGATTTTTAGGAAGTTTTTGCTCAGAATCTGACTATTACAAGTTCTGGACCTTGAAGATTACACGATGAACAATCATCTTCATTTATGTATCTGCATCAAAAAAAACCCCACTGAAATGATGTGCAATGGAAGAAGATTCTTGAGTTAAAATTCTCACCTTGATGGGTAGATTAAGTTAACACAACCACTTGGATTAAACCTTCTATTGTATTAGACAACAAGTTTTGATGTAAAGTGCCCAGATACCGCAGAACTAACAAGCCCTTAGAAAACCAGCTGGGAAAAGCTTCACTCAGTGAGTGGGTAGGACACTGGAACTAAGTTTGGAAACCTCTACTGTAAATATTAGATGTTTTAATCTATACCCTGCCTTAGGACTTAAACTGCTGCCACAAGAATCAATATTGTCCCTACTTTGAATAGCATATAAAAAAAAGATAATCTTGTTCCTTACATGTCATACACAATTCTACCCATGGCTTCTCAAATTACACTTCCAGCTTCAAAGAGAGCACTTGTACTTCCTGGAGTACTTTCACTGCTATCACATCTTTGGAAAGCTTAAACGAGGGGACTGGAGGAAAGATGCTCTGATACCAAGCAATGAACAGTATAACAGTACAGGAACTGTAGAGTCCACAAGTGTAAGAAGGCAGTATTAACAACAAAAACTAACTGTAACTCCCTGTTTACTGACTGACCAATGCTCAACCGTATGCCTTAGATACTCCACAATTATTCATAGCCTCAAGGATGCTGATTACTTACGAACACTGAATAGCTATCCATGCTGAAGCCATCTCTAAGAAATGAATTCCTAAGCATCTTTCCAACAAAAGCAGTAAAAGCAGGGGAAGAATTCTAAGCAAAAAAAGTAAAACAAAGTTTCCACTATCCACTTCCAATGAATTATCTTTGCCACTAAATATTAAAACAAAAAACAACCTCAGCAATGACTTAAAGCAACAAAATCTAAAATTGTTGTTGATGTTCTCTTTTGCTATTACAAGAAAATGAATATACGAAAAAGTGGCTTGATAGTACTCCATTTTACTTCATTCTCAACGTTAATTTTTTTTAATTACATGACATGATTAAATGCAAACAGGTTCATCACAGTAATACAAGCTTCATAGAGTATTTTTAAAAAAAAAATAAATTTACTGTCACCTTTATTTCCTTCCTATAAGTGAAAGCTATCTGGAATGCATTAAAAAGCATAAGAACCTCCAACAAAAATCATCTACTCAATGTAAAAATTAAAAGTTATCCTATGCTTCTGATACAGTAATTTCCTTTTAAAATTATACGGAAAATCCAGCATGACCTATTTTAAAAAGTGCAGTGCAAGCAATACCAACTGTTCTACAATCATAATTTACAGGTTCCCAAAAAAGACCAAACACCAAAACAAGGGCACATAAACAAGTATCACACACTTCAAGGACTCTGGATATCAATAAAATGGATTTACTCCCATGAAACTGCTCAGCCGTGGAGAGGGCAGGAGGGAGAAGGATACTGCTGCTTGCTTTCATGAATTCTTTTGAGTATAGCCACAGTACAACTTGCTTTTGGACACAATTCTCAAGACAGCTCCTATGTTAGAAAATCCAGTGTAAAACTAAGGTAAAGTAAAACAGAGTGATTCTGAGCTTCTAGTAACATACAGGTCAAAATGTACTCTTGATTAATATGAAACATTTGATTATTATCCAATTATTAATTCTTATCCTTGAACTTAGTAATGATTTTTACATTATAGTAGGTATGGAGTGATATCAGCACCAGGAGATTATACTGATGAAGTCTTGAAAATTGTCTTGTATGATAGTAAAGATTCACAGATTTAAAGTGTTGTATAAAATAGGTAGACTGAAATACAGTAGTTGTGAGTCCCAAACAACTACTTTTATAATGTGTGTCTTACAGAGGAACGTTGCTAGTTATTAACAGAAAGTTGTCCTATAGAAAGGTATACTATATTACACTGGGTTTTAATGCACCTTACTGCAGAGACAGTCTCTTCTCTGCTGTCAAGATACTTTTGCTATATGTAAATATTTAATGTTATTACCATCATTCACTCAGTGCTCATATTGTCTGTTCAAGCATCTATTACTGTCTGGTAGATACACTTGAGGATAACATTTATTCATGTCTACTGCTCAGTCACATGCAGGCCCTACTTCTCAAAGGTTCTTCAAAGTTCAATAATTTATTAAACACTGTGCACAAAGGTCTGTATCATTTGCAAAAACCTCTAACTGTAGAGTATGCAAAACTAGCATTTGACTTGTGCAAGCATACACACTAAATGCATGGAACAGGCTATGGCAGTTCATACAATACCAAGACTGTACTTTTATTCGGGGTAAATTACAGAAATACATTTGTGTTACCAAAATGCCCAGGTAAGAAATACAGATTTTAATAGGAGTATACAGAGTGCATTTTAGTTAAAATAACTCTCTGAAAACAAGTCAAAATAAACATCAGCAGTTAGTTTTACCCCAAGTTGTACTTGCCTGCATCACAACATTTTTGTATTTACCTAAATTCATAGTACTGTATGTAATAGATATATCACATGTATATATAAGATTTTATCACCAGTATTATCACTTGACAAACCTTCCAATAAAATACCTTAGAACTCAGGTTTCCAAACACTGAAGTCCTGTTAAGACAGACAAGACAAATTGCCAGAGTTCTAAAGAAGCTTGCCTAGGATTAAAGAGGTCTCTTCAGATCAGTCGCTCAATTTGTATGTAACAGGAATCTGGATATGAAATATAGAAAATGAAGCATAGTATTTCATAATCTATAGCCTTAATTTCACCTGCATACAAAACATCAAATGAGGACAATACAGGAGCGACTGGGTTTCAAGGTGCTTAAGGCTGGTCTGTTTGTTCAATGTTTTAAGATTTAAGCAGAAGCACCTAAGCAGGGACAGCTTATAAAAGTCTCATTCAAAAGAACAAAAGAGAAGCCTTTAACAAGATGATATTTGAAATATATTACTGTCACACTTTTTATGGAGAATGTTGTTGTTCAAATAAAAGAAAAATAACTAGCTGAGAAGCAGGACGGTCTCTCCAAAGGTCTGAAACAAGTTTTTGTTTCAAATCTCAGTTTTAGTTTAGACAAAAGGAAATTGTCAGCTTTTTTTTTTTTTTTTAAGGAAGCAGTAAGCCTCACAAACAGACCATCACAGAAAGTGTAAGGCAGCACAATTATTCCTTCTATCCCAGTGGACCATCACCCTTTATGAACATATGACAAGATCCAGCTATTCATCAATGAGGCTAGAAGGAAATGAAAACGTTGAATTCAAAAGATCGGCCTTTCAGTTAACATCCTTAATGTAAATTAGGGTTAAATGTGAATCAAATTAATATTTAATCACTTGAAAAACTTCCATTCCTTTCTTCTCTTTAAACACTAAAACTTAATTATAAAATAATGTAAAACAAGTGTAAATTTAAAAGAATCATTTTGAAGATTTGCATTAATAGTTCAAGACCTATTGACACCAAAGAAAAGAAGGGGAATCCCAACATTATGTTGCTTCAAAGTAACGTGTGACTCTATTCCTTGCCAACAGGCAGCAGGAGCCCAAAGACATGGGGGAGCGCTGCGGTAGGGAAGAAGGGAGACAACAGCGTGGAATGGCATTGCGGGAGGACAGCATGGCAAGGCTGACCTCAATTTAAAAGGCAGTGGAGTACGACCGCAGGTGGGAGGGGAGTGTTGGGGAGATGAAACCCAACTGCTAGAACAGGGTCTCAAGATATTGCTTCACATTTCATCACGAAATAAAAAGGGCACAATCCAATATTTAATTATGATGCAGCATTATACAAGGAAAATAGTGCAACATCAGGAGAAAGAAGCATCTGACATCAGCACAATACTGCTTCAAAGTCTTGCAGCTCTTAGGTAATATAAACTGCTGCTCCCTCAAACTTTTGTCATGAAATCCCACACAAAGTGAATCCTATATGTCTTATGGTTTTGCACATAGTGGTTACTGTTACACAGTCTACGTTTACCATCAGTTACCATGCTGTCATATGGGAAAGCTAACAATTATTCTCTAACACAAAACTTTTCACACGGTTAAAAAAAAAAAAGAAAAGCTCAGATTTCGATAATTTTTATCTCCATGAAACACAGTTTGGCTGTAAATAACTGAAGTGGCTCACTCATCATGGTTCTCTATGCAAACTTTTACCTAAACCCAGGTTAGAAGTTGTTTCCACAAATAGTAATGAAATTCAAAATCTCTGAAGTGCTTCCCATTCATTTCTGGAATATAACTGAAGCAATTTGTCACCGGCAAGAAACATACACAAATGAAAGACAAGAGTGAGCTTTCATGGGAAGCGGCAGTCACACAGGGTACACCTTTGAATGCTGAAAACTCAAATCCAACAACTTCTTTCAAATCAACTTTTGACTACTCCGAGTTGCAATCCTTACCTTCTGCTCTTACACCCTAAAACTTCTCCCTGCACCTGCTAAGTTTTGTTTGACTAGAATTCTCTTGAAGTTATAACCTACTTTAAAAAATTTTGGCTTCTGTGAGAAGGCGGCATGTTCTGTGAAAAACAGTCATGTAAGTAACATAGTGAATTCTAACATTAACATCATTCAACAAATAAACCCAGCAGCATTGTCTATCACTAAAGGATGTCACTCTCAAAAGTTCGGTTTTACTAAAGTGAATACACCACTAGTAGAAACCATCGCTCAATCTCACAAACTGTACTTGAGTACAATGCGACTTTTCCTTCGAAAGGGAAAACTCGAAACCAGTTGAGTACTATGGTGAACTTTGCCAAATACAGACCAGCTCAGTTGCACTGTACAGCATATTTCTCTCTGGAACAAGCACAGGTGGTGATTTTATTTCTGCCCTGCTCAAGTAAAAAATAAGTTGGTTTTAGCAAACGGCACCAAAATAAGAAATAGGAAATTGATTATCTTCAAAATATTTTTTTTCAGTACAAAGAACCCAACAGTCCACTGAAACTATAAAGGTTTATTAGACTTGACCATCACAATGCTAGTATTTTGTTAAATCCCTCTTTCTAGCTATTTAACTTCTGCTAATTGCACTTTATTAATGCCTAGTAAGAGAAAGTGGTCTTATTTGCTGTCAAATAATGGGTTTTCTTGCCCCTTTCTGCAATCACTTTCTTTACATGGACTTTGTTGACTGTACTCTACTACACAACATTTTAAAACCTGAATCCCAATCAGGGCCACCCTCATTAAAAATATGACCTTTCACCTTCTATGAAGCACTGCTAACATAAATTACATTTTGTTGTAGCCCAAAGGTGATAGAGATGAGAGCAGGATAAACAAGGTATAATACAAAAGCCAGTTGGGTCAGCCTTTCATTACAGCCCTTTCAAAAGCTATTAATCTCGCTTGTAGTCAGTAGGCTGAAAATAATTACTTCTTCTAACCTATGTTGTACTCAAAAGTAGCAATAAGGACAGGTCATGCAAGACACAAATAATTCTTGGTCCTCATAAAACCACTTCAAATGGTATTAGGTGAACATCATGGCATGTTACTTCAAATCTCACCGACAGGAGGAATCTCAGCAATATCAATTGTACATTATGCTACGTCCTACCGGCTGCATTTGGCCATAATATACCACAAAGAATGGATAAGAATTAATCATGGTAAAGTCAAAGCAACTATAAAATAGTTCTTTACTTTTTAAAATGCTATTCATCAAGTATCAGCTTAAATTATCTTTCAAATCAAGGTCCACATTTAAAACAGTGTAAGAAAAGAACCTTACTTATCTTCAGTCTACTTAGCGTGTCTTAGTTGCCTTCTGACTTACAAGAATTAACACTGACCTTTATCATATTAAAAGAAAAAAAGATTCTCATGTTGGTAGGGAACATGAGGATCCTGGGAATCACACAATACTGGACAGCAGCTCAGTAAAAAAGTTAAACTTGATAACTCAATGATAGTTGTAACTACTGTCCAGAGAATATACAATTACTTCAAAATTACACGTTAAGAAAAACCTGCTGACAACAACCGGGCTACTAACAAATTGGTGATGAACTGGATACACAATACGTAGTATTTCCCCAAATAAAATATTTGTTTAAAAAATATTCTACTGAGTATAAGTCATGTGCAGATGGTTCTAGAATAAAGTGAATTTAAACACTGCCTGACAGTTCTGCCAACTAACAGCAACCTAGTGCTTACTCATCTGAACTAAATAGCTAAGTGGTAACAAGAAGGGGAAAATAACCCCCAGAGAAATTTGGGGTTATGCAACATGAACAAAAATTCTATGCCACATTTAATCACATCAGCATTTTACACAGAACTGGGAGAGACCACGTGCACAGTATGTAGAAGAACATATTCAGTCATATCTCACTTAGGGCCCCTAAGAGCTACTATAAGATGAATATTGTGGGACACTAACTGGAACTTCAGTGCTCCTTTTTTTTAATCTACTGGTCAACTAGTAAGCCAATTACACACTTAAAAGTTGCAGCCAATTCTTACCAAAGTCCATTACAAAACTTCTACTGAAATCTCTGAAAAGACAACTAAACTTTTAATACATTTGTAACAGCTGGCTGGAGAGAGAGGATAAAAACAACAATCACCCTCCAAATGAAAAGACACTTTCTTTTGTTGTTTTGTAGTGATAGCCTAGATTTTGTAAAGATTATTTTTTTTTGAGCCGTGTCATTGCTACCATTATAACAAAGTACTAACCAGTAGGATATGCTGTTAGAACAGACCTGGACCCAGAAGAATCTTTTAATTTCCAGTGTTAATTTCCTAATCTTGCTTTGAATATGACCAAATCAATCAGTTTCCCTAAGGCTTATTTCTCCAGTCCTCTATCTTCCTCCAAGATTGTTTCGCGACTAAAAAAAAAAAAAAAAAATATCAAGAAACTCTCACATTAATAATTCCAATCAAATATTAATTTTGTCTCTAAAATAGCATATAAACAAAAATAGTCTGTTGTAAAATAATGACATCTGCAGATGTAAGAAGAAGCAATAACATCTGGTTGCAACTTCAGCACAGCTACATCGCCCCATATCAGATCTACCTGTAATGATCAAGAAAATCAAAATGTTGAAAGAAAGCAGGTTCAATGCCTAGCTATACAACTATCAAACAGCTCAGGAATCTGCCCAAGGATATAGGTAGACATGCAAAAAAAAACCCCACAAAAAACCCAAACCAAACAAAACCCTCCAAAAGGCAGATAACTGCAAAACAGTAACTAACATTCAAGAAAACAAAAATAACTCTGAAAGATTAATGTAACTAGAGACATTTTAGCCATCACTCAAGCAGTGTGAAAGGACCCAGAGAAACAGCCAATGCTTTGGAAATCTCTCCCCCCCTCCAAATAAAAGTAGGCATTCCTATATTTCAAAGAACCAGGCAGAAACCCACGTACAAGCCAGTCCATACAAAATACAATGACAGATTTTAGTAGTAGGCAACAATGATTTTGTCTACCTGCATCTTTCTTTTGGTACTTCCTGGCCAATTACGGTAAAAGTTGCTCAACAGGATGCATACATAAGAAAATTCCTGTCACAGAGCAGATGCAAATTTAATTAAGTTAAACCTTCCATCTCATCTAGAGGTCCTTCAAAAATGCAACTGTAAACAAGCACTACATTGCAATCAGGTGTCAAGGGCTTATTTGATCTCTTACAAAATATGTCACAAATCACTGGCAGAAAGTGGGTCGAGAGGGAGAACAAAGGAAAAAACTGTCAATGGACTAGGTAGCTCATGTGAGCGTGCCTATTAGTGCACTGGATCTTTCTGCTCCTGTCTAATGCTGTCCATATAAAACCTTCTTAGTTTGACAGTGTTCTGTTATCCTGCATTTGATGTAATTTTTCTGTAGTAAGAAAAAAAAAAAATCTGTGAAAGAAATTGATAGAGTAACCACAGTAAATATTGAAGAGACCAAAATGATTTTGCTAAAGTATCAGTTTTGTGCTATTCTTCATTTGGTTTATGTTACATAACTTCTAAAGAGCTCCACATTATTGAGAAAAGAATCACATAAAAGCTGGAAGTAAATTAACTTTACTTTGCAACAGAATTATAGATGGACCCAAACAAATAACAAGTAACATATTCTCCCAAGAAAGAAAAAAGACAATATCGTACAACTGGCTGGAAGCAAAGCCTGTGTATGTGGTGCACACTTTTTACCTTTCACTGAAATATCAGGTACTTTTTGGGACTAGAACAAAATACCAGACAGCTCCCCCCAGTCTTCCAGTGATCCTAAAATTCTAGTAGATCACTGCTCATTATGAATCCCTGCACTACAACGTAGCTCAGAATGGACAGAGTTTAAATGACAAAGTATTTGTTAAGAAATTTGTGAACACACAAGTATGAAAATATACCTCTTATGGCAGGAAGACTGGGTAGATATTTTATTTAGTAAAAGAATCCACTAGATGTATGTAAGTGTACAGACAGTTTTTTGCACACACTCAATTAAACCAATTAACTGAGGATGGTGAGGCACTGGAACAGGTTGCCCAGAGAGGCTGTGGATGCCCCCTCCCTCGAAGTGTTCCAGGCCAGGTTGGATGGCGCTTTAGGCAACCTGGTCTAGTGGAGGGTGTCCCTGCCCGTGGCAGGGGGGCGGAACTAGATGGTCTTTAAGGTCCCTTCCAACCCAAACCATTCTCTGATTTACCACATAGTTAAAATATAATTTAAAAACTTTTTAAAAATTCAAGACTGAACACGTCAAACACCTCTCAGAGTTCTTTTGAGATCTGTGGAGTAAACAATAGATGAATCGTGCAACTTCAGCAACAAAGACTAACTGGTCTGCACAGCACAGCTTGTCTGTTACAAAGCACACGTAGTGTGGGTGTGCGCGTGTGTAGAGGAACTAACCCAAAGTACATTGTGCTACAGTAGCCATGATAGTTGGAGGCAAGGTAGTAGCTGTAGGTAAGTCTTTTATAACATCACCCAGAATCCCTAGGCAAAGTCAGACTGGCTTTAGGGCACACAAGACCTTCTTCAGCCTTGTCTAACTTTTATAACCTTACAAGTTGGTCTAATAGGTATAACACCTCTACCTATCAAACTTGTCTTAACACAGCAAGGGGAGTATCAGAACAGCTATTCTTACACTGCATACTTAAATACCGCTGTCAGAAACTTGAACTTCATTTTCTCGGACTCGAACAGCATAACTTGTACATAACATTAATTGGAGATTTTCTGTTTAAGTGCCTATCTATTCTGAAAAAATAATTGAAGAAACCCTCAATTTTAGTTATCAATTATGGTTCCTCTATGTACTAAACTAATATTCCAATGCATTTTCACAAAACCAAAGCATATCCTTACCACGTGTAATACAATGACATTTTCAAAAACAGTATCTTAAAGAGTCAACTTAGAGAAGCTCTACTTAATCAGACAAAACAGGCTAAGGAGTTTCTCCTTCATACAATCAGAATTACCCAAAACTAGAAAAGGGGAAAAAAAAAAAAAAAAAAAAGAAGGTAATTTTCCTCTTAGGCTTACAAAACCAAGCCTTCCTATGTTGATCTAAGCCGAAAGAGCAGATAAAGAACAAGAAGAGCCAGGAAGCTGACTGCCTAAAAGTCATTTCAGCTTTTGATTAATGCCCACCTTCTGATGCAAGAGATTCATCAGAAGCAAAAGTAACTTGTGCTTCAATAACACACAAATATTTTTTTACTCTTAGAAAACAAAACAAAAGGTGAATCAAAGGCTGGAGGCAAATGGACAAATCCTATATGTAAACAGGAGAAGTCCCAAAGCTGCTTATTTACCATCTTCCTCTATTAATAATGGCAACTAGACAATCCAAACATAAAACAGAATTTTATGATCTGATATATTTCCCTATTCCAACCTTCAATTGCTGCTTTAGAGGGGCAGTCCAGTCTGTCTCACCTTGAAGTACTCAATCCTAATACCGTGAATTAGCAGTGGGGGAAAAAGCAAACAATTAGAGTTAACAAAACAACTGTGAAAGAATCAGCACTGCTGTGCAAGCTCCTCAAATCTGCATATATATATATATATGAAGTAAAAAATGAGACAAAAGTAAGAAACTGTCAAAATTCCTAAATTGAGAAGGGACAGTACATTGGACAAGGCTCTACTTTGCTTTCTATACAGGCTGCTATTTTTCCTATTTAAATAGAGCTATATTTCATATTTACCAAACTGGTAAATTTAATTTAGCCATGTTTAATATAAGATACACATCTCATGTACACTTTCTTGCTACTCGGCAAAGAAACCAAATTGCTAAAGTTTTCCCACCTATTAGCAGAATACACCCCTTTAAAAAAGAATGTGAATGACTGACACTCTCATTTCTTTCTTTTAAAAAGGAAATTTTCCTCCTGGTTCAAAAAATACCCCAAACAACCCCCCCAAACAGTTTTAAGTCCAAATTATTTTATTCATATATTAGATAACAGAGTAGTTGCAATCACTTTGCTTAGAACTGACTTTTTAAAAATCCACCACGACTTTAACACTGCATTTACCAACAAAAACGCACTAGATCTATTTATCTCATTCCAATAAAATTTAAATAGTGCAACACATTATTCATCTATTCATATTATAAACTGTTGTGTACATTAAGTGGATAATATTATTAACACTGATGTTTCTGTAGGCTATTCATAAAATAAATGGTGGACAAAGTAATTCCATCTATTACACATGGAACTCAATAACAGCTGTAAATGAGAAAATTGCAACAGACATACTGAGTAATAATCAGAACTAAAACGACAACTGTAACAATATATCCATTGTGTAAATGTTCTGATTGTAAAAACACAGACTACGCTGTAATTTTTCATCACTGATAAACATTGGTAACCAGCCAGAATTCAGATTATACTTTATCCAGTTACTGTCTAAAACACAGCTGCAAAACCTACTTGATTTATTATTTTAATGAGATAGATACAGAAATATATGCAGCATGACATCAAATCACTATGCCTGCCTAAAAACTACAGTTAGCAAAACGTACTATACCTTTCCACGTATGTAGCTACAAATGTGACATATGCAGTTTTGCCAGGATAATGTCATAAAGCTACACTGGCTTGTCAGGAGAAGTTCTCTAAGGCTTCTTGTTAACATTTACAGGCACCACGTGATCCCAGTTTAGAGCCTGCAAGAGCGACTGCTCATCAGAAAAGAGATTGAGGTAATTGTCTAGTTTGAGAGCCTTGGTGGTCTTAGTTAAAAATCTTTTCATTACCTCCAATATCTTAACATTTTTACTACTGTACTTGCAGTAATGTCTAAAAATTATCTGTAGAAGCACAAAAAACTACATGACAAGCTACAAATACAAGTGAGTAACACTATAAGGTTAGCCAAGAAAAGTCTGGCTCATTTCTAAGAATGATGACAATAAAAGCTCTGATATTTGGGATATGAGGCACTAAGTCATCTGATACAAAATTGCTGCAGTCAAAACACCAGGCACGATTTTCTGTAAACAGTGCTAATTTATTAATAGGAAAAGACTCAATGTAGCAAACACCAGGGATTATTATACAAAGGCTCCTCAGGAAAATGCCATCTATCTTGCATTTTCTCTCTCTTCACCAAGAGTCACACAAACTTGCCAGCAAGAGATGAAAGAGGTTGAGGTGTGGTCCAGCTTCAGTACTGACCAGATGGGGAAGATGCTGCAATTGGCATAGAGCCCAAGGAGAAAGATCTACGGGGAGTTAGGAAGAGACAAACATATTTGACAGCAAGACAAGAGCGCTCTCCCAGACATCATCGATGGGGATCCTTCATTCCCCTTTGCTTATATTGTCCCTGCATATGCACAGGATGATTGAATATATTATGCATGGGAATTAGTCATGCCACTGGCACTGTCAAGAAGTCACTGAGCTTTTATTACGCATGCAAAGTTCTGCCATTTTGCACACGCAGAAGAAATCTGGAATTCTCAAACAAAGAATTCCAAAACTAAATTAGAAAGGAGAGAAGATTAAGCCTGGGGTCACAGCAGCAGGGAAGATTCCACATGCAAAGGAGATTTTCTAAAAATAAAAGAAGAGGTCCTAAACATTCTCTCCTCTGACAGAGGAGTTCAGACTTTTTCAGCCAGGTACCTCTCTAGAAGACTCAATGGCCAAGTCCCAGCAGGTACTCATGCACGAGCAGGCTGCATGTTCTCCCCAGCTATTTGTTTGGAATTTGTTTTTTATTGTAGCTATGTTAACATTCCATGCTTAAAAAAACCTTCCATTTTTTCCTCAGTGTCAATTAATTACTCTTGCTTGCTACTTTTCATAAACCAAGAATTAGCAGATGCCCAAGTGAAAAAATTACTTATTTTTAAAAAATTTGATGCACTTACATTACCAAACAGCCTCACCTGAATTAATCTGAATATAAAAAATAGCATAACCACAACCTTTTTTAAAAAATTCAGCTCCAATATCACTTAAGGGGAGGGAAACGAGTAGAAGAGGAGCAAAAGTGTTCTCCTCCTGTTCAGGCTGCTGGGTTTGGAAAAGACTTGCTCCTCCTACCCTGTTTGGCACAGCAGCCACAACCTACTCTCTTGAGGCATGTTAGTATAAGGGTTGGATAGCGTTAGCCCTTCACACGTCCTTACAGCAACAGCTCCTTTTCAGAAAATGACAGTAAATCTTTTAAACAGCAACACACACATGTAAATTCATTTATATACAGTTTACATAACAGTCACTGATTACACTCCAGTCAAATAAATGCTGGGATATTACACTGGAATCCACTAGGTGTCTGGCTTTTTAATTCATGTTTTATTGATTCTCCATCACTCAATTTTGTGTCACTTTTCTGCTTATTTAATCTTCCCCCCAAAATAAATATTACATTGCCTTAATATTTTACCCTCTTCCAACAAGTCCCTATTTGCTGAGTTCTTAATTCATTCCTTCATTGCTCATTGCCTGCCTTCACTCTCTGATTTATTATTCTTAAGAACTGGATTATCTCCAGTTCTTGACTTAAGTTCCTTGGAATAAAAGCACTTAAAAGGAAAAATAAAAACCCCACAGATTATGAAGCAAACAAAAAAAGATGATAAAATAAGTGGGCTTGGTAATGCAAATTTCTAAACACTCTTTGTATTATAAGCTCATGTAAAATGAGGGCCAGTCAAGTATGAGCCAGTGTAATACTGAATTCTATATACACGTAGAAATTGGAAGAGGAAAGTTCTGTAAAGCTTTTACTTCATGTCTAGTTACTACCTTTCTAGGATATCATTAGAAACATTCTACAACAGTTGAGAAATCCGAATTCTTGGGACTTAACTGTTCTTTCACTTTTTAATCCATATATCACTTTATAACTATACCAAAAGATATAAGGATTAAGTTGATATTTCCACAGATATTGCTATATTTTAAATAGTTTAAAATAAACTTGATTTAATTCACCAGCTGGTCACACTCAAAATTCTTTCAACTGGAAGTCAACTTTATAGAACTTGGTACCATGGGATAGCACCAACTTTAAGGAAAGCGTGGGCTTTTGAGGCAAAACTGTCCCAGCATAAGTACCATTTCAATAAGCTGAAAAGAATTGTCTGCTTATTGTCCTTTTTCAGGATGGTCTGACAGCCACCTCCTCTTTGCCATGCTTTAAAAAAAATTTCTAAACAATTAGGGAAAATGAAAGCTAAATTGTTCAGGCTTTGGAAGAACATAATAGCAGAATTTTCAGGATCTAGCAAGACACACTATTGATCTGATTTAAATGAGTTAACGTTGACTTTCTAGTTTCATCTTATTCAACTATAATTCAACCTAACACAACAGGTTTCTACCTTCTTTATGAATAGTTAGAGCTTTAGGACACAAATAGTTTAATGAGTTTCATTTGCAAATGGCAGAAACTGGAACATGCTTTCTTTAGAAGTCTTCCATGCCTTTTAAGGAAACTTTTTCACTTTTATGGATATCGCAGCTTTGCTTCACTCATCAAAAAAAAAAAAAAATTACACATTTCGGTCACAGACTTTAGTGTAACAAGAAAAACAAAGTACCAGTTTGGCAACTGGAAGCCAGTTTCCCCTGGAGTCTCAGTCTTGTAAAAACACTTTTTTTTTTTTCCTTTTTTCTGAACACTAGTCAGCAAGTACCAAATTAGCCCATTGAAGGGGCCAGATTTTGAATTCGTCATGTATTTTTCAATTTTCAGAAGTTAAACTATATAAAGGTAGCTTTACATATTTTCATTACTTTAACAAACTACTGATTCATTCTCAGACTTTTTTAACTGATAAAGTATAAATGATAAGAGTGACTGATTCAGGCATAGAGCCCATAAAACTCCCAGTAAAGCACTGGTGGAAGATACTACACTTATCTTGTAATAGGATGCTGTAAAGAAATCTAACTTATGGGCCTGTTTCATCATATCTCAGAAAGAAATCTTTGAGCTTTCAAACCAAAGACAACATTATTATGCAAGGAACTCACACAAGAAGCATCTTCTGCATTTCGTCGCCATTCTGCAAAGTGTGAATGAATGCTGAAACACACTCTCTTTGTTAACATTAATAAAGAACAGAAATCTTTCCTTCATCCTTAAGTCCAGTTTCTGATTAGCATGAAGAGCACCTTCATTTCATTTACAGAATGTCATAGAAATATTACTAATAGCTTAAAGTACATTTAGCAGTTTGAGATGTTCCAGCTCTACAGTTTAAATCAACTTTCAGAGTTATTTATATATTTCATCACTCACAGTTACAGTAAATGACAAGCCACAGTGACTGTTAAATTAATTGTTACAAAACTATATATGCTTTGGAACACTACAGAGAAAGGGTCTTGAACAGGACACCAATCATTTCCAGAACATGAGAAATATTGTTACTTGTATTACCTAAGTGCACAATTAAACTAAGTTGCACAGTACATAGGTACATCAGAATTTCAAGACATAACTCAAGAGATGTCAGCTTTTTGTGTACCAAAACGCCACTGACAAGTAGAAAGCAGGGTTAAATGCAGAACTTGAACCCTGAGTGTCTGAAGTCATCAGAAGGAATCTCTTGATACGTATCATGTCTGATACCAAGGACTCACACAATAAAAATCTCTGCATTTCTTCACAACCTTATTTAATAGCATAAACCAGTTCCTTCTTTCTACCCCTGAGTATATTTTATCAGTAGCTAGAAATGTCAAATACTCCTATGGTAAACAGAAATATCCTGGCCTTTTTTATTTTTCTACACGCCAATACTAAAGAAGGTGACAATATAATCTGCCCCAGGCAACTCTATCACCATCCACAGTAGACAGGTCATTTTCCTTTTTATCAAAGAGGAGAGTAGGTCATCACATTTTAGTACATGTTGACACCACTGCTAGTAAAAAGAGATAAGAATTCAGTGCCCTTAAGGTGCCTTAACCTCTATTTTACCTAATACAGATATTTCACAGCTATTGCATTAAAGCCAGAAGAGAGACAGGTCTGCACCCTGAAAGAATGCACTACAAAGGTCTCAACCTTTGTGACAAGCTGATATTTGTACTGCAGAGAGTACAGGTGGCAACAAAGCTCTTCCCTTAAGGTATCTACCTCTCTTTTATTTTGGGTAATAGGATTTATTTTGCTCCTATAACACCATGGAGTATCACAGATGTTAACCTGTCAAGTACGTGTATGCAGTTTTGGAACACTTTTGGAAGTTGAAATAAAAAGCACCTGTACACCTGAAGTGGTTTTCAGGATGGCAGAAGTTTCTTTGCTTGATTAAAACATTCTGCTTTCAGTCAGGATACTCTTAATTCAGAACACAAAACAAAATAACAACACTTAACTACTGTTGTCTTTATTCACTGTGTTTTCCCTTTCAAACATTTGATTCTAACGTCTAAAGAAAGTTGGAAAACACTTTTATGGCTATGAACCTTGTATCTTTTAAGACAATGGGAAAAGACACCACCTCCTAATTGTTAATACGTAACCATCTGTACATGAGAACTTACTTTTTATTGCATTTTATATTAATAAACTGGTTTCTCCACATCGTTTTAAATAGTGGTAAGTTAAAAAGATCTGCAGGCAAGAGCAAGATCATCAACACAAACTGCTTGGTTATTACACAGACTGGACAGCATTCACAAAAGGACTTTTTCTATTCTGAAAAATATAAATTTATGAACACATTTCCAATAAGCTGCATAACGATACTCAGTTTCTTCTGTATGTAAGTGTAAAATGTTACCTCGAAGTGGGCAGAAGAGCAGCCTCTGGTTAGAGAAAGAACAGGTATTCAATACTCCAAGTGAAATAATAGATTTTTGCTTGACAGTTCTAAACTTTTTTCCCCCAGGAACACAACTACAAACAGTATTAACTCCAACTAGAAATTAAACCTTGATTTGTACAGTAAGAGAAAGAGCAACTTCCTTCTAAAATGGAAAATAACATTCCTTTATTTTGGAAATAGTCTGGTCAATTTTTCTATTTGTTTTGGTAGCCTTCTTTTTTTAAACCCTGGAGGCCAAGAAAGTAGTTCTGAGTTCACAGGCCATATCAACAAAGCCAATGGCTCATCATTTAAGTGCGCGTTATTTATTTGTGTACTTAAATGCACTTAAATGATTGCCTATTTGCATATATATACTTTCAAAATTCAGTCTTCCTTTTGCATAGGTATACAACAAGAGGGAAATATAACCCAAAACTTAGTAACAGCAACTTCAGGACCAGAATAAAGCATTAAGAAGAACATGATTTTAAACATCTAACAGACCACTTTATTTGCCAAAGAATTTTGCAAATTTATGGCACGCATAGATACATATAAGTATGCAAGCACACATCTGAATGCATGCATTTTATACTCCATTTCAAACTAGGCACATATCAATGCGTTAGCAAAGACTGAAATCAAAGAGTTAGACTGTTATTAAACAGCAACAGCATTTAACATTAAGAGCAAGGAGACCAAAGACTAAATGATCACCATGACACAATCTGATTTTTTAGATCAGTGCATCTGAGCTGAGGTGTCTTGCAAATGACATTGTAAGCAGAAAAAAAACCCAAACCACAAAACTGGTTCAGAATATACACAGAGGGCAAAAATATTATGAAAATAACATTCTTTTTGTTTCTAAAGAATCTAACCACTAAGCGCTTTCTATGATTTTATTGTTTTACTAAATCAGTATGAAGATGTTTTTAGGTATGAAGAGAAAAATTAAAGGCAGTTAGCAAGATAATGCTATTTTTATGCTTTAGATAGAAGTCATTATGAACAAGCTCTAGTGAATCTCCATTTTTTAAGCTGATATTTATATTTTGTGATGTCATTTTGATATACCATTTCAAATGCAAAGGAACTAGGATATTCTGAAAGAAGAAAACAGACACGTTTGAAATTCAATAAAATAAATTGCAGTTACAGATGGATTTTGCCCAAGTGAATAGCAAGTATTACACTAAAGCAGGATATGACTCTTCCAAGCATGATGCAATTCAAAGCATTTGAAAGTATTTATATGATAGTTTGCATAAGTGATTTACCTACACACCAAGCTTACGTTCCTAATTAACCCAGGGGTACAATTCCCATTCGTTAAATTAAGTATGAGGTTCAGCCCCAAACGTCTGCAGCATTCATTATCAGAAGATACAAATGCGTCTGGCCTGTTAAATATTTTCAACGTCAAGCATTTATTACTTGGTGAATTTCAGCCTTACTGAGTCTTCATATTGAATTTTGATGCTCTTTTATGCACTGTATTCTGTACTCAAGAGAAAAATGACCATTTTACATTGCCTTAGGTTTCTTACTTTTTTTATGATAAATTCTATTTTCTCTTCAACTCTTTCAAGAGAAAAAAAAATACCTGAAATAAACAACATTTCAGTCATTTTAAGTTCGCAAAACCGCTTTACAAATCACACAGCCTGACCTCCTCCTATATTATTACATTACAGCAAGATCCAAAATAACATCCCAGTTTGACAGCTAACCTCAGGCACCACTGGTCTAGTATCTCGCTGCTTATACTGCTGGCTGAAAAGCTGATAGGATACGCAAGACAAGCTGAGAGTTTAACTGGCAGAGCTGTTCAAATCTAAATTGTGCTATTTGAAACGTAGACCACAGGAGATAACAGTTCACTTTTTACCATGGCAGCAGATTCAACCTCTTGGCCCTGTGAAAGTCATATGAATACATTTAGCACACACAAAAAATATCTCCCTATATTATGATCAAAGATGTATTCAACACACATTTTTTATGCACATTTCATCGTTCTGCTGACAGTCTTGGAAGTTACGTAATATGGACTGCTGCACATAGGTTTCAAACCTTGATGGAGCCCAATGGCAGGCTACTTTTGACAGTCAAATAATGACAAGCACGTTGCAGGCCGATGCCCGTCATTCATGAACATCTTGGCCTGCTCCAACCGTTGCGCAGCGACTAAGTGGACGGTCAAAGGTTAAGTTCGAAGAAGACAGCAATGAAGGGCAACTGTCATGCACCACTGACTACTGTGAGGCAGCAAGGAGTGGTTGTCTTCTGAAGAACATGCAAAATGTTCTCATTCTGTCCAGGCAGACACATATTTGAAGGTCCTAAATGAGACCACTGCCAATTCACGAAGAGCCAAACTGACAGCATGCCATTCAAACTGTCTCTCTCAAATTTGACTTTTTTTTTATTTGAAATCACAAATGCATGCAAAGTATAACGTTAAACAGAACTCCCAGCAGTTGTTTTAAGCAAGCCAGATTTGGCAGAGTAGGAAGGGTGAGGGGAGAGACATCTAAACTTTTTCCCTTCCCTTTCTTTGAATATTTAAGAGAAGTTCCATTATTTCACGAGAAATTCTTCCATTTTCTGTAATGGCATGCATTTATTTCCAAAATTACATCTGTTGTACCCCTTTTTCTAAATACTCAGGTTTCTTCCAGTATTAAAAAGCAGAGCCTGGCACCTTATAATTAGGGCTAATACAATCACCTGTAATTTTAATTCTGCATTTGTATATTAATATTGCAACAGGAGCATATATTAAAGCATGCAAATAAATACTTTGCATCAGTCTCCAAATATCCTAAGCATTTCTGTTATAAATGGTACAATAACAGTATTTGCTATTTGTTTAAAAGCACTGTTATGTGTGGAGTTATGGCTTGAACAGCATGATTAACAATGAAATTGCATTATTTTGCATAAAACATATACATCTTACTTTTAACCCATTACCAGTAAAGATGTATATTTTTTACTTACACATTTAAATTATGTGATCATATTCACATTTGCCTCTATTAACATATAAAAGACTTCAGGAAAAATAGAAATACTTTTTTTTTTATTAGATAAACAGTGATGCCGCTCATCTTTCATATGAATGAATGCTTGACACTAAATTTAATCAGGCTGACAAAGGATCATGCGGGTTAGCTTTTTATGCCCTTTTCATGAACAGTCCATCTCTCCTGCACTTACAGGGCCAAATTCTGCCCTTTAACAAAACAGGGCAACACGCAAAGTGCTTGTTTCTTTTTGCTGGGTCACTGGTATCATCCCGCTTGTGACATTACTGCTTTGTACCAATTTCTGTCATGATACCAACACATTAAAGACCCTATTCACAAACTGCACTTTGCAAACTAAAGAGAAAATGAATCGTCATTATTTATGAGGAACATGTTTGGATGGTGAAGCATAAAACCGCTTGTCTGTCACGTACACAGAGACACATGCACACACAGAGCCCAAACTCTTAAGGCAGGAATTATATTCATATGTGTATTGCACAAGTCATACTTATCAACACTTTTTAAAATCATAGATAATGACCAACCTACTGTCCTGACCACAATGAATGGCTTTCAGGAAGACAGAAGCATAAAATCATAGTTTAATTTATTTTGGACTTAAGAACAAATTTCAAGGCTTTTCTACATCAGCAACAGTGTCCTATCTATAGCAGAAATTATAAATATGGGGAAAGCTCATCAATGTGTTTTACACGTTATGAGAGTAGGAGAAAGGAAAAAAGCATGCTTTTATTGTCAGAGGACTTGCTTGGTTACACATCCATTTTCCCCAGGTGCCTCCTGTCTTCTAATGAGGTCCAAATCATTTCAGAAGCATTTCTGCATTTGTCTGAGATTTCCAGATCTTAAATTCTGGATGTCCTGACTTCACTCTTCATTGTTGAAGCATGTAATGCTACTGCGCACATACTGCTCTTCCCGACTCTTTCATCATGAGCTGCACGGCGCACGCACAACCCCCCCCCAGCTATTTCAGGTAGCCAAACCCTGCCACGTAAACCGGACACTTACTGCACACACACCATTCAGTCACAAGGAATGCAAGCGGTATATCTGATGCCTATCATGCACCATCGATTTACTTGTGATAATAAGAAACTTAAAGCTTCTCTGCACTTTAACTTCCATTTGTAGAAGAGGGAAAAATACCTCCCTACTACAGAGATGTTTTGTGAGGATAAACTTATGAAATAACATGAGGTAAGAAGATACACTAAGGAGCCACAGGTAAGCACACTGTATAATACAAATACTTCAGTAACATGAGATATTTTTAAAACAGTTCAGGGAAGGCTGACCAATATCTACAGTATATCGTAAGAGTTTAGGTTAGAACACCTGTAAGACCTCTGTTATATACTGTTATCAAGCCCCACAACTTGCAACAGTAGAGTGATTATGAGAAGTTTTCTGAAATTTCAGTTCCTGGAGTCAGGAAATTGCATACAGGTTTCAACTCTTATTTGCAAGAATACTGCAGAAAAGCTCATGGAATATAACTTGAAAATATGAATACTAATAATGCAAAGAAACCCAGAAGAACAACAAAGCTGATTTAAAAAAAAAAAATAAAGATCCACATTGTTTGTTTGCTTGTTTGTTTTTAAACATGGGAGAAGGCAATACTGGCCAGAGGAAAGAAAAAACAAAGTAAGAGAGAGAACCAAACTGTGTGTTAGATCTCTTGCTACATTACCTGTTTGTTACTTATCTAAGGAGTGTGCAGTATATCAGATAGATAGATATAATATACAAAATAGCTCCATTCCCAAATATACAGAAATTACCCACGACACGCCCAAGCAAAATTGGTTAAAGTGGAAGGCACCCAGGAATATGACTTTTTACTAATGCAAGTAAAAGACTTTTGAAGTCTTAAAGTGAAATATAAGTCTAGGAAATCAAAACATTGGTAGTACTCACAATCTGCTATCATCTCATTTTTGCCTATGTATAAATGCTTTCCATAAACACTTTCCATTGAACTAAGATTGATAGTGTTCATATGACTGTATTACAGGACTATTTTTCAGACACCAGTGACAGAAGTTCAAGACATGAAAGACAGCGCATGCTGGAAAGCTTTTAAGCTTGACAACACAAAAGTTTAATAGCTTCTCTTTTAAGGAATGGGAGAAGTCTGTGCAAACTAACATTTGTCCCTGTACTTTTCCTCCTGAAAAGTTCAACTACTACCATCTTCCTGAAGCTCAAAAACCACCAACACTGTACACCTTTTCCATTTCGCATGCCAGAGGCAACAACCAGTACACTGAACATCCATAAAAGATAACTGCTTACTGAAATAGTCATCACAGTAAAATACCCAAAGAAAACCAAACAAGTTTCTCTTCCCTATTACCAAAGATGCAAGGAGACACAAAACTGATTCAACCCATCTTATTCTAAGGGACTGACAAAGGAATGGCTGGAAAGTGGGGAATGAACTGCCTTTTGATCTTACCTCCTATCAGGTCACTTCCATTATATTCAGCAAATACAAAACCTGAAATAATGAATTTAGTAAAAATTACCTTTTGGCTCCTACACCTGTATAGAAAACAG
Source organism: Grus americana (assembly GCF_028858705.1). Taxonomy (NCBI): domain Eukaryota; kingdom Metazoa; phylum Chordata; class Aves; order Gruiformes; family Gruidae; genus Grus; species Grus americana. The sequence continues at coordinate 17,891,829 of NC_072864.1, read as the reverse complement.
AAGTGGGTTTTTTAAATTCAGTAATAGCTGCAGTACATAAAATTTTTTTCTTCTACATTTCAGAAAAACTCTAGGCTTACAAAAACATTGGTATATATACTTGGTATAATTTCCAGTGTTTTTATATTGCATACTAAAATACACCACTTATGTAGTCTCAGAATATGTAATTGAAATACTCTACTATAAATCTCATTGGAACACCTTTCCACAATTTTTCTGTGTAAATATCTTGCAAAAGCATTACATTTGACAAATGCTCATTTCCTTTAAAAAGTTTATTAGAAATTTCTGTCTAAACTCTGTCTTTAAATCAGCTTTCCAACCCAGAAACATGGTCATTTCACTGTTGTTTATATGCATGGTTTATAATGAAGGCCCCAAATAACTTTCTCCTACATAGTTTCTTTGGATTAAATGATTTGTTCTGTTTTCATTTTGTGATTAGGTACATACATATGCACCACAGCACACTGTTCAATATTTTACCATCGACAGTTGTTTGCATCACATGATTTAGATACCAGACAATGAAGTATTTCCTTTAAACACAAGAGCATCATTACCTGCTGCAATGACATCATTTACATTAGAAGTAAAAGAAAATCAGAAGAAAATACAGCCAAATACAAAGTTTTTCCAGATCTACAAGCTGTTGTTCAGTTAATTTGCATAAACCTATCCTTTTGTACGCAATCTTCAGTCAGCCCTTCCCAAATACAGATGTACTTTTCAAGAGGCCTACTGGTTTGAGACAACAGTCAGATTTTTAAAAGCTTCTTGCCCAACTCAGGTGCACATTCAGTATCAATAGGATTGGGCTTCTAAAGTCTTTTAAATACTTGTGAAAATCCTACTTATTCCCATTCAGAGTTAAAACAATAATCTTTTCAATGTGTATTTGAGCATGAATTTTACCAGTGAAACTGTTAGAACTATATGTGAGGTGTATGATTCTGCAGAGCAATAATAGCAATGTTTTCGAATCCCAAAGTTGCTTAAAGGTACTGGTCACTTTGTGGAGATGAAAACCTTATCTGATCTTTACCTCCATTTTTTTCCCCTAAATGGACATACAGTGTAACATTCATGATCTTTCACTGGCAAGATCCAGTGCCTGAAATTTTTGCACTCAAAACAGAGGAGACAGCATCTCTAGTGGAAGGTTTTGCTCCAAGTAAAATCTTTTGCCATTGTAGACTGGAGTCTCTCTAGTGAATTACAGGCAGAAGTCTCAGTAATTTTAGTATCTGTACAAAAATATGCAAATCAGACCCTGAACTTACTATTTTGGGATGTTTGATTTCAATACAATTTTAAACCTTAGAACAGAATCAACAACATATTTTAATCAGATACCTTTTCAAGTATTCACCGCATGAAATACCAATTGCCTGGGGGTTATGAAACAATACTAAAAACTTTATAATCATTCATTGATTTAGTTTTGAGTATAGTATATCATTTGAATCCAATGGGAACATAAAGAACTATTTGTGAGGTCAACCACAGTACAGACAGAGGCTGACATGATATCGATGGCAAGGTGGAAAGAAATTGCCAAATACAGCAGATCAATACCTCGTTTCACTGTTACAGCCTTCTGGAGACATAAAATATATATCTTTACAGCTACGAAAATAATAATAATGAAAGTGGGAGATAAATGCTTCCCTCAAGGTAAACTATTTGATTAGCTGAGGGCAAAGGTGACAATAGCAGTTACACTAAAGTAACTTTACAGTCTTAAATAAAAATGGTGGGATGAGCAGCAGATAAAAGGGAAAAATGAAACTGAGCAAGTTCTAGGAGATAAAGATGTAATTCTTGTAGAAAGTGGTGCAGCATGTATACAAAGGTAAAAAAAGTTAAGCTAAATAAGGTAAAGCACAGCTTCCTCCCACAGTAAGACTCCAGTAACTAAAAAAAGTATTTTGAAATTACAGCACTATCACTTTCTATCCAGAAGGCTTCAAAGATGTGTTTAATTTGTCCCATACTTTAAATGTCAATAATTCATAACCATGTTTTGCACTTTACTAGTGAGCCTAACTGAATACAGCAATACACTATTGTGCTTTTTAGTCTCGACTGAAGGGAAGAGGATCATCTGATATTTTGGACACTCCTGGTCATTAAAGGTTAATCAAATAATTTCAGAAATGGATGAATTATTAAAAGCATGAGATCCCAATCCTGCTTCAGCTGCAGGCTGTGTACGTTCCATCACCAATTGCACTGGGAACAGGAACAAGCTTTACGCATTCACTATTCGGCCTGTCTAGCTTTCATGGACCTGGGTCAGATGAAACTGAATCCTACCTGCTATAAAAGGGGAAGTATAATAATTACTCATTAAATATTTTCCATATCTATACATAAAAGTGAAAGTAGGCCCAGAACTGCACTTCCAGCAGGGACATTTCAGTATAGCTTCATTTTAAAAATGCCAATTTCCATATGAAACTTCTCAGATTATAAACTAAGTTCAGAATCAGAAGACAACAGGATCTGGGTGACATACATCTGAGACTACCTAGCTTTCTGAAATTGAATCACCTGCCAACAACTTCCAAAAGATTTCTCTTCAGAAAGATGTTCATTCAAAACCAAAAAAGGAAGGATTTCCACAACTTGCTTTCCCTCTTTTTTTTTTTTTGAGTAAATTTAATTTTCCTGAATGCCACAAGTTATAGAAATACTTGAAAAAGAATGTAAACAACTATCATCATGTTTTTAGACACTGCATGTCTAACACTGGATTCGTAAATGATGGCTTTCTTTGTCTCAGTGTTGCTGCTTAAGAACATACTTATATGACATGTTTAGTAACAGTCTAATTGCAAATTTACTAAGACAACAGAAAACTTTTAAGTTCATCTTACATTTGGCAGTGTAGCTTTCAGCTGAGTAAGTGCACTCCTCCAAATCACCTCAGCAAAGCATCTTGTGTGACAATGCATGCATTTCTAGTCTGCTGTCTTAAAATTATAGTAAAGAGGTTGCTCAATAGGGAAATTGTAATTAAGCAAGCAACATATGCTCTGCTCATACTCTATTAGAAGGGGGGGAAAAGTGTAGTGTTCTGAGGCAGACAAGGAATCAAAATTGCTGTAAAGGTATTAGTATTCCAATACCTTCTAGGAAATGTGAAGCTTCTCTAAATGACACAAGTTGAATCAGTTAAATTATGACAAAAAAGAGAAAGCAGAAGGATAATTAGGTAAACAAACATGCTGTTCGTTTTGCCAGAGCAAAAATCTAATTGACATTACAACAACAAAAATTTCCTAAAAATGCATGGAACACTACAAGATTCTTTAAAATAAGCAACCAGTTCTGCATCTTGTCCCACTTCTGGGACACTTCTTGCTCCCCTTAAGCTGGCACAATACCAATGGCTGTCACGTGGTAGGAGCCCATATTAATAAGTCTAATGAAAGGTCAGGGTTAATGGAACCATCTCACACAGCCATGTCCTACGAGGCACTGTGTGCCTGGAACAGCTATTGTACTTGTGGCACGCAACCGAGCCAAAATTTCAGTTGGCTAGAGGCTATACAAGTACCAGACATGAGCTTACAATCTTAACATACAAGACTATGAAAAAAATAAGATGAGGAAGAAGGAATAAGGGGAAAAAAAAGGAAAAAGGAAAAGCCTTCCCAAGAGTGCATATTTGGACATAGAATATGCACAGCTCCCATATCACCGTCTCATGTAGTGGATCACTAGGATCAAAGTAACCTGAAGTCCTTTAGACTCCTGGCATTTGACTTACATTACTCTCATCCACAATAGCCTTACAGGCCACAATCAGCAAAACATGAATTAGTGTTTTCAGTACCCATGCTCCTTACATCATTAGCTCCAAGATCTTAGAAGATTCTAATACGTGAAGCATAGATCTGTTCTTATTTACAGCAAAAACAAGTGACTGAATGTAAAACAACATGTTTAATAAATCTGCAGAGCCTGAAGTACCAATATAATTCAGAGCAGCAAGATAGACACGCACTTCTTAATTAAGTGGGTGATGTTCTAGTTAAAACAAAAAGACAACCCAGGGCCATAGCTAAGATTAAGCACGCACTCTTGCAAAGGAAGCTCCTACTATTATCAATATAAAGGCTTTAAATCACAAAAAATAAACCATCTAATAGTCTGCATTCAATAGTAAGTAGAAAGTCAGGACACAGACTGATTTGGATTAACACATTTTCAGTTATAACAAGTAATTTTACAGAGGATTAGTATCTTGATGGTCTGATCAATACTAGGCACTGCTGCTATTACAGATGAAGAGGAAATTACCCCTCCAGTAATAAAGTGTGTATGTCTTGGTTCTCCTTCATTTGCTGAGTCCATTACTGTAATGGTTCCAGCATTAGCAGCTGAGGCAATTTAAGCAGCAGCAATGTGATGAATTTAAAAGCAAGGAACATTTGCCACTCATTCTTTCTTGTATTTTATTCTGCATATGCAAGGCTTCTACCTGACCACTTCCAATATACAAATCATGTGTTATGTGACTATCAACACTATTTCTTAATTATTGTCTCATTAATAATGGGAAGGGCCAATAATGTGATTACCACAAAAATTGCTACCGGCATATTGGCTGCTGATTCTGCTAAAACCTGCACACCATTTACCTAAGCAGAAATATGACATGACAAGAAGCTTATTTAACTGCATCTAAGCTGTTTCATTAATGTTAATTTTCCTAAATACAACTTCTGAAAGAATCTATTTAAGCTGTCAATTAGAAAATTTTATATGTTTGTATATCTTAAGAGGCAGAACAATAACAGGAAACAAGAAGTTCATCTAATATTTGAACAAACTATAAGACAATGTCAAAGTTTATACACTTCATTGCATTGTATGTGTGACATTTTTCAGCATTAATCCTAAAATCATTCCCCTGCTCTTAAGAGCTCTGAGAACACTTGCCTATTTTTCCCTGAGTATTAAAATGTTGAAGCAACCTATTTTATCTCATAAATATATATTATTTTCCAGCCAGCAAAAAATGAGGATGGTGCAGGAAATAAGACTTTTCATTGAAGTCTCAGCCAAAACACTGTATATTCCCTTTTCTTCCTTGTAAATAAAATACATGCAAAGCTTTGTATTATTTAAAGCTTTATATTTCTTTCCCACTTTGTCTAACATGTCTCACAAATGTGAAATTGCACATGAATATCTTTGTAAAAGCCCTTGTGAATATTCAGATATGTGCATATTGATGCATTTATTATTTGTATAGCAATAACTTTATTGGATTGGGGTCCCAGCTGTGCTGGGAGCTGTACAAACGTAACAGTAATGTCTGTGAAATACATGGTCTGTAGTCAGTTCTGGTTTCACAGTAATGTGAATTAGCATAAACAGCTACATAAGGTAATTGTGAATTGGGCTTAGCAGTTTATTCCAAAGACCCATCAATGTAATCCTTTTAAAGTAAAAGAAAATAATACTCCAGACTCAGTAATGATGCAGGTTCTTAATATGCAAAGAGTGGCAAGAGGAAGCATATAAAGGTAGTTACTAGAACTTGGCATCTGTTACACTGAAACTTTAAAAAAAAACCCGAAACTTTGACTAAGTCAGTCTTGAGAACAGTCTTACATTAAAGATGAACTTTTTAAGCTAACCTGTGAATATTAATCAGGACAATAAACATTCTAAAAGCAAAACAGCTTTCTTCCCAAGTCTAAGTAGACTACCAAATAAGAGGTTTATGCTTTATGTTTGGTTTTACTTCATGTGGTACCTTTTCTTCACCCAGAAAAAAAAAAAAAGTTTACTGCAAGCTGACCAAAATTCTGACCAACAGTGCAAAGACAAAAAGAATAAAAATAATTATAAACTGTACTAATTAAAACTGAATTCTCAGTTAAAAAAATACCCAAAACCAAACCAAACCCAACCCACAACCACAAACAAACAAAACACACTCCTAATGGACTGTTTCATCAAAATGCCTTTCCAGCTAACAGCTCTGGTTTTATGCACAGAAGTAACATTTGCTATGGGGAAGACCAGAGAAGCTGATGGCATGCAACATTTCTAAAGATGTCTTTAGAAACTTAAAAATAATCAGGCTTTGCTGTCCACTTAAGACTCAGAGAAATATTCCAGGATATTACCATCCCCAACCTGGTGTTTAAGACAGCTGAGTAATTAATTTCTGGCTATTGTTTCCCAACTTTTTTTCAGACCCTCTTCCCAAGAATGAATTTGCATCCTCCTTCTCTTGGGCTTGGAACACCAAATACTAGCATAAACAATTTCATTTCTGCTACACAGTCAATCTTACTCAGTCCAACTGAGTGATCTGCAAAGTAGACATTGCTGTATGACAGCATTGCACTCTAAAGAAATTCTACCACATGTACTTGGAACAGAAGTGTTCTTCTATAACAGCATCAATCAAAATTTGCTATACACATGAAAATTTGAGAGAGAACAGCTTATCACATATAAGAAACATACTGCATAATTACAAAGCAAAAGCCAACCAACCAGGCTTCTGATACATAGCATTTAACTGTACAAGATTATAGCAAAACAAGAACTCTTATTCAGGATTTAATTCTCCAGAACAGACACATTGCCAGGAGATACATAATCCAAACCAGCTCCTCTATTCAACCACTTCCCTCTCATTAGCAGGCCTCATAAATCTTACTCTCCAGAAGAGGTCGGGTTAACCTCACTAATATTTGGTTTGCTATGAAATATTTCGATCAGAACCTAAATGAAAGTCTTGGCAGAACTACTACAATAAATACATGCTTCTTTTGCCTTCAGCATTTCTTGGGTGAGGAACATTAGTGAACAATGTTTAAACTTAGGGACTGAAGGGTGAGCTGGCTTAGTGCCAGAAGCTCAAAGATTACACTTCTAATGAAGTTGTGTGAAACAACACCAGTATGAGGATGCTCCCACGAAAAGAAGGCATACATGTCTTCTTGTATAACCCCTCCTCTTCCCATTGCTGCCTTCTCCCTTGGCATTCTTTATTCTAAGACCTTCTACAGGCTCCTTTTGTTTCACTTTCAGTATACTCAAAGCTTCTCTCAAGTAGTACTTAACTTACAACATGCCCCTAATGCATCCTATAAGCATTCACACCTTTAAATTCTCTATATGGATCTCTTGTTAATTTTCATCCTTGTCTCTGTGCACCTACAACATCTAGGTGTGTCTAAGGCAGTACTCTTTCACTCTAGCTTCCTTGAGTTTTTCTTACACATTGCTTTTCTGACACCTCTTGAAGTGCCTTGTCCTCCTACAACCTCTGCCAGCATAGCTCACAGTTCCATCCTCCTACTCCCTCACACATACCCTTGAATGATTATCTTATCAATGGCAATTATTCTCCTAATGCAAATGATTCCCAAATATGTTTGGGATATATTGCAAAGACAAACCCAGACTTGGATGAATAACATAAATGCACAGGCTAAAAAAAGGAAGGGTTGTTTTTTTCCTGCAATGTAATTACATTGGATTTGATGGGACAGCTCACATCTGTATGTGTTTTCACATATATAAGAAAGAGCAGAACACAAACAAAACACTGAAGTTACTGACCTTCAGCGACAAGGGATAGCAGAAAGACCAATTACAAAATGCCAGGTTGGCCTTAAAGAGTTTTTAAGAGCCTTACTACTGTGAATAGGCTTCAAAGTTACTTTTCTATTAAAATATTTAGTTGCTAACTTCAGTCAGACATTTTCCCTGCCACCATTGTGAAATAACTTTTAATGTTAAATAGTAAATTAGTAGCAATGCCAAACCCAGTATGTTCTGTATGCAAAGACAGGTGAATCAGATTACCATCTTAGAAAGCTTTTTCTAAGTTTATAATGGAATTAGCCTTCCTTTCAGCAACACCAGTAAAACAAAAAAAAAATCAGCATTATGCTTTTAAACAAGAAACTGCTTCTCGGTACCACTATTTTGTAAACAAAATCAGCAGAGGTACAACAACCGTCAACAGTTGCAGACAAATGTTATACAATGTGGTAGAAACAAGCCCTTCAAAGGCACCTGGAACAGCAAAACATTCCCCAGTGCTGTCTGCGTACATGAACAGTGTAATTACCTTCAATATAAGCATGTAACAGCATCACATCTAAACACTATCAAGAAAAAAACATTGTTAAAAATGTTTATTTAGGTTAGAGCAAGAATACTTTTAAATTTGAAAATAAAAGTGTAGTTACATAACACATCAACAAACACACATTTACGTCTATGATTTTCTCATGTAACACTGCAGAACTCTCTCTTAAATTAAAATATCTAAGCCCAGATAGTAAAAACCCTTTATTATTACCCGCTGCCGAAGCTGCACGAGGTTCCCCCCCTTAAAGGGAGAGGGGAATCCTAACGTCTCCAGGTTAGTCAGCGCAGCACTGCTGAGGCAGCCTGGCCCGGGCAGACAGACCTCAGCCCCGCCAGGCCTCCCACCAGCGCCCCTGCACCGACCTGGCATCGCCTCCTCCGGCCCCACGCCCCGAGGCGCCGGCATTACTTCCCACACCGGGCGCGCTTCACCGAAGCCGCCTTCAAGCCGCGAGGGAAGGGCCGGGAAGGGCCGCACGCCTGGGCCGTACCCTGCAAGGGCTCCGGCGCGGGGAGGTGCTGCCGTCGGCCTTTCGAAGCCGCCGCAGAGACTCGCGGACGGGGCGACCGTAGCCCGCCAGCAGCGCTCCTTCCAGGCGGCGCAGGGCCGGCAGCCCCCGGCTGTGTAACCGCGGCAGGTAGCTCGGTGCGCGGGCTGCTTCCCTTTCACAATAAACTTCACGGCGGCCTCGGGGTCCACTCACACGGGGCTCCAGCACCGGAGCCGCCGGAGCCTGGGCGGGCTCGCTCTGCCCCTCACAGCCCCACAAGCCGCGCAGCAGCCACGAGAAAGAGGGCTCGCCATGGGCACGCTCCTCAGGGCTGAAGGGGAGCAGGAAGCAAAGAGAAGGTACCTTCAATTCTTTCTCCCGCTCCCCTGCTCTCCTCTTCATGGTGCCACCTCAGCCAGCCGCCGGCCCGAAGCAGGACGGGGGGAACCGTCCTCCCCCCACCGCCTCAAACAGCACCCGCCTGACACGCAACTCCCAGGGCAACTACAGCTCCCGACACGCACCGCGGCACGGCGGCGGGAAGCAGGTGGCGAAAATCAGCCGTAGTCCCGCGCCTCATACAGAGGCGGTTCTCGGCCCCTCCCCGAACTACAACTCCCAGCAGGCCGCGGGGCCTCGCCGTCCCCGGAAGTGGAAGGGCTTGGTTAGCAACAGAAGCAGTTGCTAACGGAATGCTGAGAGAAGACATAGGTCTGGCAGGGAGCTGTGAGTACGGGAGGAGCTTCTCCTCCTCCGGGGCATGGCGGGGGGAGGACAGCGACACTGGAGCTACCCAGGGGGATGTGGTGCTATGTCCCGAAGGGGGGACGTCCCCAGCCCGGGGAGCCGGGGTCGTTGAGGAGCGGGGCTGGCGGGGGTCGGTGCTCTCCCGCGCTGAGGGGAGCCCGGCCCGGCGCTGCGCTCCTGAAGCGGCTCAGACCTGTGAGGCTCCTCGCTCGCAGCTTAGTGCCCGTGGGAAAAGGCAGGGCACCTCACCGTTTTTTAAAAGCGGCTCTATAGCCCTCCTCAGCTGTAGTCTGCGTTTGTGTGTAAAAAGGCAGCTGGGCTCAAGCGGGAGTTACGTTCCTGTGCCCGAGGGCGGGAAAAAGCGGGGAGCGTAGGCGTTCCTTCGTGAGGCAAACGCTACCTTTCCTCCCTGCCCCCTCCAGCGTGTAAGTTATTGCCAGAGCTGATGGAGCTGAAGAAAAATTTGGAAAGTACTTGTAAAATATGTTGAAGGCGAGACACGGTTGTTTTGATTTTTCTGTGTTGCAGTAGGACTTACAGGTCTGAGAGATGTTTCTTCCTTCAGACCACAGCAGGATGTGGTGATCTCGTTTCTTAATACCTTCCATACCTTCTCTCTTTTTTCCTTTCTATCTTCTAAAACTCACAATACTGCAACAGATGATATTTGAAAGATGATATGTGTGTATACTCCTACCAAGTAATAAATGAGATAATTTTAGATAGCAATCCCAATAGAGTACAAACATTCATCTTTGAGGAATCAATAGAGGAAGAATGTAGGCTGGAAATACTTTGTGATAGGCTAAGATAGGTGGGTGGTCTGTCTCTCTCCTTTTTTTTTTCTTTTCTTTATTCTTCCCTCTACCAGAGAAGTGGGGTAGGATTTTGTAAGAAAAGTGTCATCTTGGTTGTGGCCAAGACCCCTGAAATTCTAAATCCATGTTGAAACAATTGTTATAAGTTTTAAGATTTCACTAGAAACTGTCCCTTCTAGCCCCACTGACTGAGAACTTTTGGAAACTTAAGTAATCCCTCCTCGGTTTTGCTACATTTGAGTGATGCTGGGAGAAGAATAGGCTTCTGTGAGTTACATAAGAATATGAACCTAAAGCATGAGCTTTGATACTTTAAGTATTCATGCTCATTACTGGCTGGTCTTGCATAACACTGCAAACTTGTATGCAGTTTTTTGTAGTAATTTGAGAGATACAGGTGCTGGTAGCACCAGTTTTGTTAGTACAGTATATAAGAAAGTTACAGTTTCTTTAACTTCAGTAACTATATCTAAAATTCTTGCTTATACCAAACTTGAAATTCTTATAGGTTAATCCCAGAGATATGGAAAATTTCTTCTTTTTGTATGTGAAGTTCTTTTCCCTTGTTTTTTAGGAACAGGAAGTTCTGAAGTGACTGTAGCGTAACCTTTCTTGGAAATAAAAACTAGTTTAAGTTGTTGAGGTTCAGCATGGCATGTGGATCTGTCCAGATGCAAATACAAATTTATATATCTTTTGCTTTATTATGCTTTATTTTAGGAAATGCTGAACTCATCAGTGCGATCATTTTTGTAGCAATGTTGCTAGGTGTATACGATTGCTACAAAGTAGCAATTTGTAGCAAAACATGAGATTTAATTGCTTTGGAAATACTTTCCAAAGAAGTAATATGGAACTCCGTGGAGAAATCTCATATGCTTTTGGAAATATTGCTGGTACTGTTGACTGCAAGGAAAGTAATTTTGTTTAAATGTTTGTGATTGACACTGAGGTAATATTCAAAAAGTAACTGTAACATATGTAACGCATGATTTGCTGTTTGAAGTGGTCTCCCTCTACAGGAAAAGAAGCATAAACGATGGTTGTTAGTGATTATTAAAGACATAGGTGGTTCTTATGTTCTGAATGAGACAAATAAATTGCCAGGCCAAATTCTGAATCTGTAATAATATTTTACCTTCCTATAACCAGCAGGCAGGTTTGTACTAATTCTACCTAAACCCACTCTTTTTTTCATAAAAACAGTTAATTTGTATTTTCTTTTCCTGTGGCCCAGGACAGAAAAGAAAGCGGAATACTTAATTTCTGTCACTTTCTAATGAAACTGAAATAATTAATTCTTCCTTTTACTTGTGAAAATTTCACCTAAGTTTTTGGGACTTTAGATTTATAGCAGCTTTATTTTGTCACTTGTCTTCAAGTCGTGTCATGTTGCCAGTAAAACTGGCTTTTCATGTACAGCTCTGCTCTGTTTGCTTACAACTTAAATATTACTGTGTTTTGCTGCAGCCAATAATGGATTGCTACTGACAAGGAAGGGTTTGTTTGTTTATTTGAGGGACAAACATGTTGTTTGTTTCGTAAATGAATGGATTTCTTTCACACTGAAAGTAACAGGTAGATATCCATAGCATCGTTTCCTTAGCAAGTGGCAAATAGTGAAAAATAGTAATGTTTTCCTATGCCTATTATTCTTCTACAGTTTTTTAAGCTTGACTTTGATGGATCACAAACATTGTGGAGTTGTGCTGATAAAATATTTGTTTAGCTCTTGACCTCTCTGAAATTTGTCAAAAACCCCTGTCATTTTTGATTTGTGAAGACTAAGACAACCACATTCTAGAAAGACATATAATAGTAGCATCTTCTTCTTGCTACCCTCATGAACCAAATTTGGATTGATGATGTAGAAAGTTTCTGTGTCACTTTAATCTCAGTTGCCATAGTGATATATACAGTGACATATAATAATTGCCACAATAATGAACCTAGGCCTGAGTGAAGTCAATGACTGCAGATAGCGCTAATTTAACAAATTACAAAAAAAGTTTTGAGGGATTTGTGTGAATAACAAAAAGAGCTAAGAACACTGAGGAGCTGGATTCCAGTTGACATGTATCTGTCATTAGATTTGTGCCATTGGTTACAATGGTTGCATGCCATGGAGCTCAACATCATGAAGTATTACTCTCTGTTTCTGTGACTGACAGCAGTGAAACTGCAACCTTATTGCTAATCTCCAAGTGTAGGTCAGGGTAGGCATTTCAACAGTCATGACAAGCAAATGTTTGTTCCACATGAAAGTAAAATGTGTTCAGGTTGTTTTAAACAGTGAAAACTGGAAATAATCCTTTATCCTAAATTTTAATGATGAAAAACCAAAAGATTGAAAGCAAGATTGATTTATTGGAAACTAAGCTTCCATTAATCCTTTTAATTCCTTTTGGACAAAGCCATAAGGAGACTTGCTTATGATAGAAGACTTTACTGGTAGAAGAAAGGCATATCTTTAGTAGGAGTTTTGGTTATGATAGAATTAACAGATACTTCATAGAATGTCTGTGGGTTATACTGTGTCACTTTTATCCTCTGATGCAGGTTTTTAGTAACATCACTGTTAATTTCCCAATGCTTTTCTAGATATTTTTGGATTCACTAAGGTTTTATGTCACCTTAAGGGTGTAACAATAGGGGGGAAAAAGGCTGTCGGAAGAACTTCATGTCTCTCTTTTCATGCTATTTCAGCCTTACTTGACTCTATGGCCAACATCTGATTTTCTGCATTGGAAGAGAAGAAAGTAACAGTAGTTGTTAACAAGTATTGTCACATATTACACTGAAACAAACGTACTATTTTCTTACATTAATACTTTACTAATCTCAGTTTGTCATGTAGTGAAGCTTTCTGTTGCCTCGAGAAATAAATGTGTTTGGATTTATGAGAATCAGTCATAGAAGAGTCTCTTAGAAAGTAATTTCTCTTATGACAATGATTGAAAGAAGACTAAGAGAGTGGTAGGCAACACTGAAATGACTTCAGAACCCCTAGCATCTCTGTTTCAAAGAGTCCCATTCAGAATGTGGAAGATGGCATTACTCATCTACCAGTTGGTGCCTTAAGCTTTGATCTGTCTTAAAATGAACGAACAAACAAACAATTAAAAAAACAAAGTCCCCCATGTCCCCCTCCCACATGCACTTAGAAATATGGCCTTAGCCCAAAGACTGCTGAGGACAGCAGAACTAGAACTTAAAAATGCTAATTCTACATACATTAAATAAAATTTGAGCTATTGCATAACAAGCCATATTTTGTGCACAGATTAAAACTGGCATAATGTTAAACTTGAAAGTTTAGATTATCCTCTGAGCAATACAATTGAGGCAGGAGCATTTACAGTAATGTATGAGTCTGCCATTTGAGTGAATCTGCCATTACTTTTTCCTTCATTTTATACGATGTATTGTAGTTCATTCTAGTCTCACAGTTTAAGTTACAGCTGCAGAAGAATTTCATTTGAATTTTGTTATCCGTAGATAAGCCATGTCTGTTCCAGCTGATGAAACTGTGGGGGACCTGCCTGTGAGAGATGTAGGTCTAACTCTAGCAGGAACTGGAGGATTACAAGGTTTGTACCAGCTGCTATTTATTACAGTCACAGACTTTGATCAGTGGCTTCTTTACTTTCTTTCTAAAAATGTTTCTGACATTCCCACTCACAAAATTAAGTTCAAATACCATTGAAAATCTGGGTTAAATTCTGAAAGATACTATGACCCATTGTGTGTTCATGTTGCTTGTTACAAGAGGGGAGGTGCTGTGCGATGGTAGAAACTGGAAATCTCATTGAGCTATAACATTCATCCTTCCAGAAGAAAAGAGGACTTTTTTGCTGTATTGAGGACAAGGCAAGACCCATTTAACAAAATGGGAACCAAAAGTACTATGCAATTCTGGTATGTTACTCAGCTGCTATTAGAATGGAACTACTGGGCTTAGTCTTGTATCTGAGTAAATTTACAGAATTGTTAGTTAATGTTTTCAAGGTTCAAGAGAGTATGTTAACTTTCAAAAAAGATTAGAAAGCATGTCCGTGATAATGACCATCTTGTTTAAGTACTGTGTTTGACAGTACTTGTGACTTGCTAAACTATTTCCTTTGTGTTGCCTAGTAGGTAATCAGTTTGGTGTATCATTTGAATTACTTTTTTTTAATCTGTAAGAGGGAGGAAAAAGGAAGTAATTAATCTGCCAATAAATCTGAAAAAATAATCAACAGAATCATACAAGTGTAAAATATCAAATTACTTGAAAGCTTTTTTTCTTTCAGTATTTCAAAATGAGTTAGATTTCGGGTTACATGTTGCCAAATGTATTGAAGGTAATGTAAAGTTGTCTTGGTTTGGGTAGAATCATCAACTACACAGAATGTAAAAGCTCGACAAGCTGTATCACGAATCAGCCGAGAGGAACTGGAAGACAGATTTCTTCGTTTACGTGATGAGAACATCTTACTCAAACAGCATGCAAATAAGCAAGAGGAGAAAATTAAAAGGTGTGGGGTTTAATGTTTTTATTTCAGCTCCCAATAACATTTTTGCCCTTTACAGTATTATCAACAAATTAAAACTCATCCAGATTTCTCTGAGATCACTTTTTAAAGCAGTAGCAAAAATCACTCATTGGAATTCACTTTTGTATTGATTTCTGGTTGCCTCTGTGGTATGTGGGATATTTTTTCAGTGGACAGTATTAGATCTCCATGTAGAGAGGTACACCGCCATCCACCACTTTGGAGTTAATACTTTGGGTTCATAGCTATGCTGTCTGAGTACAAATATAACAGGTGTTCTGGGAACTAACAAAGAGGCTATAAAAGCCTAATTATTCATCAGGAATTATGCCCTACAGTCAAAATGGCCTGTACCGAGAGATTCTGCCCCTCTTTTTGTCCTTCTCTGTCTTCCAAGAAGTTGACTAGCATCTAACTTCTTATCATCGTTAACCCTAAAATATCTTTATAATTATGATGACCTCTCCTTTATTCAGAGTAATAGATAACTTCATTGAAGAAGTCCCAAGTAGCATGGGAAGCACAGTACATAGTGTACCCAAACATATGCAAGCAACTTTAGACTTATTATTAAACTTAGTGCTCTGCTGGCAAACCAATCTGGACTCAGCAGAACTGTTCATGGTATTACTATATTCCAGAAGGGCTAATTAATCCCAAACTCCATGTTCACATTGTGCTGCACTTAAGCTAATAAAATCTTGCTGCATCTAAGCTAGCTTCTGGTCAGAAACTAACCAATTCATGAAAGGGCATCTTGCCTCTCTAGATGGGACTGTTTTATACTTTTCTGAAGTCCAAAACATTCTTTTCTTTTGACTTGGTATTCACTGAGTCAGGATCAAATTGACCAGCATGACATAACTTCCATCTTTTCTGTCAGGCTACTGTCAAATACAAGATGGTGGAACGAATTAATTGTTTCCTTATTCCAAAAGGCATTTACTGTGTTTCTGTTAGATGATAGAATCACAGAATGGTTTGGGTTGGACTTAAAGACCATCTAGTTCCAACCCCCTGCCATGGGCAGGGACACCTTCCACTAGACCAGGTTGCCCAAAGCCCCATCCAACCTGGCCTTGAACACATCCACAGCCCCTCTGGGCAACCTGTTCCAGTGCCTCACTACCCTTGCACTAAAGGATTTCTTCCTAATATCTAATCTAAATCTCCCCTCCTTCAGCTTAAGGCCATTACCCCTTGTCCTATCACTCCATGCCCTTGTAAACAGTGCCTCTCCAACTTTGTTGTAGGCCTTTTTAGGTACTGGAAGGTGCTATAAGGTCTCCCTGGAGAGAGATCTCTTCTCTGGACTTAACACCCCCAACTCTCAGCCTGTCTTCATAGGAGAGGTGCTCCAGCTCTCTGATCATCTTTGTGGCTCTCCTCTGGACTCACTCCAACAGGTCCATGTCTGTCTTGTACTGGGGACCCCAGAGCTGGATGCATTACTCCAGGTGGGGTCTCACGAGAGCAGAGTAGAAGGGCAGAATGCCCTCCCTCGGCCTGCTGGTCACACTGCTTTTGATGCAGCCCAGGATCCGGTTGGCTTTCTGGGCTGCAAGCGCACACTGCTGGCTCGTGTTGAGCTTCTCGTCCACCAACACCCCCAAGTCGTCCTCAGGGCTGCTCTCAATCCATTCTCCGCCCAGCCTGTACTTGTGCTTGAGATTGCCCCGACTCATGTGCAGGACCTTGCACTTGGCCTTATTGAACTTGGCCTTATCAAACGCACTCATCGTTCACGTAGGTAAAATTAGACAGAATGTCCAAATTGGAGTACCTAAATTAATATTTTAAGGTACAGAAAATATATAATATGGTGTTTGTCTAGATTGCCAGAGAAAAATCTTAATTCCCCAAGGTAAATTTCTTTCTCAGCATCCTTCATGCCAAAACCCTTGTAACTAAAAGTTTGGAATGAATTTGCAGTAGAAGTACATTTAAAAAAAAAACCAAATAAACAAAAAAAAAACCTGCTTACGGGCAAGTAACATTCTGTGACATCCTAAAGTTATTATAGGTTTTTTTTTTTGTTTCACTTTTGTTCTTTTAAGTAGAAGCTTCTGTCCGTAAGTATACAAAAATAAAACAAGCCCCTTTAAACAAATGAAGTGTGTCTTTATTTTCAGGTTTTTTTTCTGGGCCTGCAAAAATAGATTCCCTGTAAACTAGATACAGGTCTTGAAGATGTGCGACCAATTTTGTAAAGTCTTGAACTTGTCTCTCTCATCAAAGCCACCTTTTCTTTCTTTATATGCCAAGTTTTTTCTATTCACTGCTGGGTATGTTTTCTGTTCTTGTATATTACATCACCTCCATGTGCCCTCTCTGCCTTTTGTTCTAGCTTACCAATGTTTATCAAAACTAAAGGAAATCAAAGGTACAACTCTTGAGATGCCAAAAGCAAAATTTGTATCCTTTTAAAGATAGATGAAAACCATACCCTCTGTATCTAATTATATTTTTCAGCTAACCGTTCCTTCTCTGAAGAGCATTGATAATATTTACCAAGTATAAAATTGAGTATGGTAATTAGATCTATTAAGTCTCTTTTTCCAGAGTACCTTCTTCAATATTTCCACCTATATATTTTAGCCACTTTAGAACCGAAATATGTATTTAAATCCTAAAATACTAGAAATTATATATCATTGGTATGTTGCATATTATTAGCATTCTTTCAATAGTTGAATGTTTCATGGAATTGTAGCTTTTATAGTTTGCCCCACCACATCCCAAATCTGTAACTTTATTTAACAGCATGCAGAGGTTCCTATATAAGGTCATGCGTTAAAAATTACATTTAAGCAGCATATGGAGTAAATATGTGTCCTCCCTTTACTAACCTTAAATGATAAGCCTTAGGAAACTGTTATTTGTCAGTGCTATAAAGCAGATTGCTGCACAGTGGTTTCAATTATCTTCAAAGAGTTCTTCACAGGCAGTAATAGTTATATCAAAACCTGAAATTTATTATTCAGGTTCTATGCTGAAGTCTTCACAGTGATTATGTTCCTTTCAACAGAATGCTTTTTATGCTGACTTTTCACATTCTTTTTCATCTTTTTTTATTATTTTCCCCAGAATGGCCACCAAGTTAATACGGCTTGTTAATGATAAAAAAAGGTCTGAACAGGTTGGTGGCGGCCCCAAGCGGCTGGGTCAGGCTGTGGAGCTGGAAGAAATGATTGAGCATTTGCAAGAGAGAGTTCGTGAGCTTGAGAAACAAAACGAGAGTCTCCGCAGCAAACTCATTTCAACTAAGCAGCAGCTCCAGATTCAAGGGCATAGGCCTTGTCCGTACAGCAATGTTCAATCTCGTATTAACACTGGTCTCAAAAAAGTGAGTGAGGCTGCTGGCACGCCGGAGCACGCAAAGAAAGGTATAATTCACCTTTATTAAAAATAGTGGTTTATATAGGTACTCTTTTTCTGTTCATCAGTGCAAAGTAGTACCTGTAGGCAGAAAGATTGTTCTTCCCCCTTTTTCTTGTATTTATTTATAGAAGTCATGGTAACTTGTTTGCCTTTGAAGTCCTTATTTTGAGAATTCACAGTGGTAGGGGTAAAACAAAAGTACAGATTTGAAAATAAAGTAAGTCTCAATCAAGTTTTCTAATAGTTAAAGTCATGGGACTTTCTTAGTATAACTTCTCTACATGTTAAAGGCTTATAAAAATAGTATATGAAAAAGTTTAGCATTACCATGTTATAACAAAGTTTTACATCTGTAGTTTGTTTGCACATGTTTTTCCTTTTTTAATTTCAAGATTTGTTCTAGTCTCTTGATACATGTGTGCACAACACTGCAGACTTGAAAAAATCCATTACATGTGTGGCATTTCGAAAGCAAATACCACAATGCAGCTTTCTTTAATGATGCTTTTTACTGTCAAGACTTACTGAATGCAGTCTCACTCTGTCCTTTATTTATGGTAGCTACATTTGGAAATTACGCTTTAAAATCTTTCTATTTTCATATGAACATTTGTAGAAGTAGTTGTACTCAGTTAACTTATATACTGTACAGATAATGTGTTTAAAAAAAAAGAAAAAAGAGACAGCTATGTTGGCCCTGATTCAAAACTGAGTCAGCAGAATTGTCATCTTAACTTCTACAAGCTATGGATCAGGCGGATGGCCAGTTATATTGTGTTTTTTCTCCATCTCACCCTCCCACCATTCTTTATTTTGGTTACATTGGTTAATCAGGTATATGAAAACAGAAACAATTCTCATGTTTTTAGACATGCAATAAAAAGCAATTGGCTCTACCACTTTGCTCCTTTAATTTGAATATAGTGCAAGCTTTGACATTCAAAATACACCTACATTTTCACACTTTGTCATGAATTAGGCAGTTTTATTCCCCAAATAAATTTTTTGTTTATTTGTTTTAACAATGCAAAAATAGGGTAGAAATATAATAAATTTATTCATGCCCAGTTCTAGCAGAGAGAAAAGGACAACTTGGTTCAAGGATTAAAGATCAAATGTTGATATGGCATGCTGTGAAGACTTCTCTTGGCATAAGGACAGATCCAGATCAAAGATGTCCTGTGCAGAACTAGGATTGGGGCCATGTTGATTGAGGCAGTGGCTCTTAAACTGAAGAGAACATGAGAAAGAAGGAAAGAAAGAAGGAAAGAAAGAAGGAAAGGGGGGGACACCCCCATCTGCTTCAGATAATAACGTTCAGAAATTTCACAGAAATTCTAGTGTGCCTATCTCAGTTCTAAGACCTTGTCCAAACTAGAAGGGATTCTGATAATTTGAGTGCTATGAATACGCACTTTTTTGAGCACACTTTTCTGGGGTGAAGACTATAATTAAAAATCTAGTAACCTATACTAGACATATTGAGGGTATGTGCCTCCTGTCTTTAAAAACTGCGGGATTCTTCGATTGCTCTGTGGAACCATGAGGGTGAATCTCAAAACATTTTTAGTGCAGATCAGAAAATATTCAGAGCAATTCTCCAAAAATAAAATGAGTGCCTGGAAAAATTCAGGAGAGCTCAGCTGTCTCCAGGGTATGAAGAGGCAAGAAGAATCCACAAATAGTAAATATACCTTACTGTATCTGCTTTGTGTTTGGCTGGCTTACAAATACTGCAGCAAGTTGATCCAAAAGCTGTGGTCAAGTATGAATGTTCACTAAATACTCACTGGTTTCTCTCGTTACTTTATTGAGTACAACCATCTAAGATATGTCACGATTTGAACAAAATTAAATAAAAAATGTATACTCTAGGCATGTATATACACATACGTATATACCACAATTACTAATACCTTAAAATAACACTTAAAGATCAAAATTCAAAATATATAAATAAATCAAGTTAACTCAAGTTAACTTGGCACAAATGCAAAATAGGTAAATTTTTTCAGTCATTTTGTCAACCTGCTGGTATTGTTGTACCTTGAACCTAAGTGACTCAGTTTTTGGGACTGAGGGATGGCAGCCTTACTGCTGTATTTGAAATTTAATGCATAGTTTGGTCCCGCCTCCAAACTTCATTAATTTCTTCTTGCTGAAGAAAGAGAAAAAGGAGAAAGATTTGGAGAAACCATTACTATTACTCCTGAACTAACAATTCTTCCTTAAGTAATTTTGCAGTTTTCTTCTTTGCCAGGGACTTAGTATGCTTCTAAAGAACATAAGGAAATTATTTGCACTGCTGCTAAATATGGTCCTGTAGTTGCTTGTTTAGATAAATGACACTCATGATTTTGTAAAGAAAGTGCTATCAGAGAAAGAATTATTACAAGTCCATGTTCCTGTTTAATAGTATTGATGATGATGATCTTTGAAGACATCATCTCTGTTCTCTGCCTTTAATAGGAAAATCTTCTAAGAAAAACATTTCAGGACACATTTTTAACACTTCTCTTGAATAGTGCATGCTGTATTGCCCATAGTTCAAATTTTACAGCAGTTATGTTGTAGATACTCTCATTATCTCTTTCCATGTGAATTTTATATAAAAATACCTTTTATGGTATCTGTATGTGAGTTGTGTTTGTACTGTATAGAGATTATTGTTTTGTTAAATGCTTTTTCATTCAGCATGACAAAAATTTATTTATCTTTGTTTTCAGGAATGAGATTTCAGGATTTAGAAGTGAGATCACCTAACCCTGTGCTCTCAAGATATGGACAGAGTCTGCTCGAGGATCCAAGGGCTGAAATAAAAAATTTGTATGATTTTCATATTTCTTAATTTTTGTCATTATAATTGTTGAAACTTGTTGTTTTCTTGAAGGAAAAAAAATACATTTTTCAGAAGTTTTTACTTCAGAAAATAAAGTAAAATTGTTGGATCTGACAACAGTAACACTGGTAACAATGCAGAAGTGTTTTATGATAAGGAAAACATAAGATCGGGAATTTAGAATGCAAAATGTAGGCAAATAAGAATTTGACTGGAAGTTACGATGGATCTTCAGTGGTGAACCTCTGTTTTTGCTAGGATGCAATGGTGCCTAGCTTACTACTGGACAAAACTGAAAAAAGCAGAAAAAAAAATCTTAGCTGCAAAGTTATTACCAACATAACTCCTAAAATGTGTAGGATAATCCATGCATGTGGTGACTGCATTGAATGTCTTACGTTGATGCATTTAAGCTTCCTTTCTAGAGGTGGTCAGGTTTTATGGATAAGTTGCAAAAAGTGCAGTATAAGATAGTAATGCAAAATTATTTTCATTCACTTTACCTTTTGAAAGTTGGTTGTAGTCCAGTTGCACGTTTTAACTGAAACTGGAGATCAGGAAGCTCTTGATAACATCCTTAATGTAGAGACTGCATGAGAACAGAGAGGTGTTATATAGGGTGGAGAAAAAGTAGTTAGCATCTAACTTAAAGATATTGAGGTCTGATTAGAAAATTTTTCTTCCCCAAAGTATATCAGAACCTATGGTGCTTTTAAGACATCTGGTTTTCTAAAAGCTGCATTCAGTATGTGTGTTTCCGTAATTATTTACCTAAATCAGATTTACTGCAATATCTATAAATGCTAAATTTTCACTAAATGGGCAAGCTATGTATGCAAATATATGAATTAATGTGCAGTTATGCATTTTGTGCTTGAAGTTTTGTAAACACAAAGATTTAGTGGGATCATAGGAAATAATTTTACAGGAATAATCTTGTGAATTATTTTAATAAACAAATTTAAATTATTTAACAGTGTTTAAATTGCACTCTTGCTAGCATCCTGTCTGAATTTAACCCTTGCTGAACAGTTACAATTTTTTTAATAATTTGCATTATAATAGAGTGTCGTTACAAAAAAAAGAAAACCTTTAGTAATTTTATAGTGATGAGCCTAGAAAGGCCATTTCTGCTATACCTATCACTATTGAAGATGAGGAAAATAATAGCTATTTATTAAGACTGCCGTGAAATTTGATGTTCACGACAGCTTTTCTCCTAAGACTGATCAAAAACGCTGTGTTATAATGCAGAAAACATTTAAATTGCATTTATTTCAGAGATTTCAATTTTTACAAAGGTGAAAAAAATAACCACAGTTGGTCAGAATGGTGCACTTGGGTACAAAAGGAAACACCTGGCCAAAACACTCAAGGTACTTTTAAGCCTACAATAGGTATATGAAGTAATGAAGAACCATAGCTTATGCATCAAAAGTTCTAGAGTGGGAAAAATTGTGGATAAATCATTGTTTATTCTTATTAGAAAAAATGTTATTGGAAAAGATATCTGAGATTAACTTGTCAAGAAAATCAAAATCGCAAAGTTGTGGCCTACTAAAAATATTTGGACTCTGATCTCTATAGTTATCTGCCGTTCTTTTTTTAATTGCATTTACTGGATGAATTCCACTGTTAAAGACACATCATCTGATTTTTTTTTTGTGTGTGTGTAAAGTTACCCAACTCAGAATGAAAGCTTATCCATCCATTGAAGATCTCATAGTCTTTTGATATCTAGTAATGATGTTTTTCTTTTCAGAAAACACTTGGTACTAATGGATTAGGAGGAGGGTACGTTTAATATAGAGTGTAAGAAACCATAAACGATGTTTTCAGCTAGGTTCTGCTAAACATTATTCAGTCCACATAAACATTTATTTTAAGATTATTATGTTGTTTGTGTTGTGTTTGATAATGTGTTTGAATTATTTATCTATTTATTGTACTATTTACATCTTTTCATGTGGTGACCTCTAATTATTTTCATAGTAAGTTGAACTTTTAAACCTCTGTTGTGATGTATATCATTGAGAAATACAAATTTTGCTGAACACTCTTAAAATTTTTGCTTTCTTGAGTATTCATTTAATTTTTTTCTTTTATTAAATACTTACCTGGTTTTGGAACATAAGATGCTTGTACTTGCAGAGAGACTGTGATTGAGTCTCAAAGGGAACACATTGAGGAACTAGAACATGCCAGAGAGGTACTTGTGAGTCAGCTAAGAAGGAAAGAAAAGGAAATTGAAGAATCCATCCTACGGCTGAAACAGCAAGAAACAACAAGCCAAAGGTATTGTGAAAAATAGAAATCTCCATGGTGGAAGCATTAGAAGAGCTATGTCATATTGTTGATATATATCTGTGAAACTTACTTGTTCTGTTAAGAAATGTGTGCTTTATTAATTTTTTCCCTTTGGTGAAACTAAGTCATAAAATGTTTTACCAAATAGCCATGGATAATTCTAAGCAAGGAGATTGTTTATTTGTGAAACAACATAATAACCTATTTTCATAACAAAGAGGTTCATAATTACCATTTTAGAGAATTCATTTCCAGCTGATTCAGATTCAATTGAAGTTCAACTCATTAAATTTTAATCATCTATTGTTTCTTCAATATAATTCTTAGAAAATTTTAGATATAGGTTCATAGTGGATAATTTAATGTTCTTTAATACTCGTGGATAATTTGGAGTCTACAAATAGTAGAAAAATAATGGCCCTATAAGGATAGATTAGCGAATTTTTGAAGGAATGCATTATAGTGGAAACAAAGCTTATGAAGGAAGATGGTACAGTGAAAACAAACATGTTTGCGGAATGTGTTTCACAGTAAAGCCTCTATTAGTTTAATCTCTTTCTCCTTCTTTCTTCTTTCACTTTTGCAAAAATATATGCAAAATTATATAACTTTACATATATTTCCCTTTTTTGACTGTTTCCATTTCAGCCTGTTACTTTTAATTGTATTAAGGATCTAATATGGCAGGATCCTGCATTCCTTACTCATTTGATTTCAATGAAAGTTCTACTTTGATGAGAAATATGTGGTCAATTCTTTAACTGCCTTTCAAGAGAGGGACCCCGTTATTATGTGTGAGCACTCTTTTGTGCATCAGTGGTGCTACATAAATAATACATTATAATGTTTGCTATTAAATTATTCACAGAGTCATAAGTCTCCCCTGTTCAGAGTTTCCTTTATATAGTTTAAATAGGTTAAAGAAGTTGTTATCATAAATAATTTCTCAGGCTGTGCCTACAGTGAATTCAGGAAATATTTAAAAGATTTTTTCATTATTTGAAAATAATCTGATGCAAATCTCAAAGAACTCCTGTGCTTCATTTTTCTATAGATAAACAGTGTTAAGTACAGCAGTCAGAAACGGAACATAACATCTAAATTCGATGTCAGCTACCATGTTTCTGTGAAAATTTTAAGCATTTTTAAAGTAAAGATACACTTCAAATTCAGCTAAAAAATTCTTAAAGAAAGTCAGACTGTAAAAAGTAGTGCATTCATGTTCATGTTCTGTTCAGTTCTGGAATTATTTCCTTTATAGTCTCTTTCTTGTTCGAAACTGGATAAAAGATATATTAAGTGTTTAAGAGTTACTGTGTTTGGCTGAAGACACTGGGAAAGAAATTGAAAAATGTCCACTACTGCATATCTAGAACAGTGTGATTATTACAATCACACTATAATTTTGCCACTAGAATACTTTATGGAGGGCTATTAATCCCCCTGTTTTTCCAGTTGCTTTTTTTTTTTTTTTTTTTTTAAGTGCTGAATGAACCAGAGCCAGAACTTAAAGGGATACTATTCTCTCTAGGTTTAACTTAGACAAACTATCTTTAGCAGATTTTCATTAGCTTGCTTTCTTGGAAGTTTGTAACTGCTATCTAAAATAGTCTGTATTAATTGTTTTACTACACAAATAGATTTATAGGTTCTATGTAATTCTTATTTTTAATCTTCCTTGCATCAGCAGAGAAGAAACTGTTAATACAGGAATATTGGAGGGAAAATTGAAAATTTGGGTGACAGAGTCATCTTATTTCATCTTTGTAGCTTATGTCTTTGAATTTTGGTACAACTGGCAGCTTTTTCTTGTGTTTTTTAAGAATACACTTGGCTGTCATCTAGTTATGTTACTACCAAAAGACAGTTAACCTGTTGAAATTATTTAGGAACTGTATGGTGCCAAAAGGACATAATAAATGTGCTTCCACCAATCTTCATGTTGTAGTACCATTTGATCATGGCCTGGTGTTAACACAATTAGGTTACTTTCAACCTTTAAGAAAACATTCTTTATTCTACTACATGATTTAGAAATTCTTGTGATTGAAATAACTGTGGCTGCTTCACTACTTGGAAACTACAGTTAATAATCATCACTCCATCAGCAGTAGGAAGGGAGCTACTAGTTATCCTGAGTCCTATACCCACAAGAAATCCAGTTACGTTTTCAAGTTGCCTTTGCAGCTTCACTAGTTTCTGTATAACAACACATGGGCTACATAACAGAGCTGAGTTCATGTGTACTCCTCGAGATGCTTGTTGTAACATGGCTGCAATCAATGTATTTTTTTTCGCTATTTCATTAGAGATTGTTTGGGCATTGTTTCAGGAATATATAATTCTGACATAATTCTAATATAAGGGAGAAACTTGACCTGTGGATTGTTAGACTAAACACATTTTCTTAAGTACAAAATTTAACTGCATTTAGCTTGACTGGTTTTAATTTAAAGATGGCCAAAACCATAATAACATCATGGTTTGATGTCTATGGTACACGGTGTGCAAGTTAAAACATTAAGTCTAAACAATCACATTTTGCAACTTCAAATAACTTAATTGCTTATCATACTTTCCAAAAACATTTTTAAAGCCACCCCAAAATGCATTTATGAAACAGGTACTTGGTTTTTGCCCATGTTTATGGGGTTTGTTTGTGTTTTGGTTGTTTTTTAATTAAAAAGCTTATTTGCCAGCCAGTTTTTAATTCCTTTGGCCTTTTTTTGCTGCAACATGACTTTGGAATTAGACCTATTAAATGTGTGGATTTTTGGACAGGAGTATCATATCTGACACACTCATGACTTCTGTGTTTGCATTATAGCATTGCAGACCTAGATTAAAATGTGGAACATGTTAGTCACAATGCATTATCTAAAAGGTTTTGAGAGACTACAGCATGTGTACGAATTTGCTAAATCATGTCTAGTATAAAAAAAAAAAAAAAAACCAACCAACCTTATATTTACATTTCCATATCTGATTTTTTCATTTTTAACCAGTTTCCCTAAAGATCATGGCTTTTTAAAAATTTGTAGATAGCTCTTTAGCTAGGCAAACAAATATAGAATTTTATATTGGTATTTAAATAATATTAATAACTTACATGCTACAGCATGCAATGTTAATGTTTGGCTTATTGCTAATATACTATCAATTACAACATAAAGGTGCTACTAGAAGGCAAACATTGTTGAGGGGGGTTTTTTCCCTTTATATTTGATTTCCTATAAGGAATAAGAGGTAAAGGAAAGAACATAATGTGTATCAGAATATAAACCTGTTAATTCCTGAGCATTGTAAAATGAGAAGAGTACTGCACATTGATGTCCTATTCTTTACTTCTCTGCTTGGGAATCTATACATATATCTTGGCCATTGATGCATTTGTGATTGAGAGCTATTAGCCCAGAAAGCTTTTGTTTATTTTGCCAGAGGATAAGTGATCCTGAGACGTATGGTGGTGATATTTTTTTACTCGCTTGTTTTTCTTGTTCTGAATGTGAATGGGGAAAGTTTGTGAGCCATGGGTTCAGTTGATAACAATATTCAGGACTCTCTAAGTCTCAGTATTGTATCCATGTCCTGCTCATATGGAAGTAAAGACAAGATGCAAGGGATGTGGTTTAATTAGACCTCAATTTTATTAGCTTAGCCATCTGGGATTTACTGGCATAAATTTGTACAGTGCAGGTCAAGATCCTTTCTTTAATCATTTCCTTCTGGTGCAGGTTGCTATCAGACCCCCGTTCCCACACAGCTGGTCCCCAGCCTGTTATTGGGACCCCACTCTATATGCTTTTAATCCAAATGATAAGAGGTCTGGAAAAGAGAATGTCTCTTTGGTGTGCTTTAGACATTAACCCCAAACATAATTCTTAGTTTTTTAAAGAGTCACTTTCTCCTAACTTCATTTCCAATTTCAGACTTTTTAATCCAGCTTTAAGA
Organism: Grus americana; assembly: GCF_028858705.1. Classification (NCBI taxonomy): domain Eukaryota; kingdom Metazoa; phylum Chordata; class Aves; order Gruiformes; family Gruidae; genus Grus; species Grus americana. Next base: position 17,864,618 of record NC_072864.1, on the reverse strand, counting down.
TGAGGTTTAGAGTGGAAGGATAGAGTTCGTGTTCCTTATTTCTGCATGCTAAACCTTAATCAGTATGCCCATTAATTTAGGGTACTGCCTCAAAAAGGGATATTATTCCTTTTATTGTTCTAACTTCTGCTCCAGGTCTACCTCCATGTCTTCAGGTTCTGTGGCAGAATTTTTTGCTTTTTTTGGCAATAGAGACAGTATTGAATGAGCTATCTTAGTACAGCTTTATTCTTATACATTATTTTGTTATTCTTTGAGCAAAATATTATCTATGTAAGTGAAATGTAGCATTGGCTTTTCCATCAAATCTGTATATAACCCCCATTTTTGAGTTATATCAGAATACCTGGGCAGATGTTCTGGGAGCAGAATACATCAGCTGCCTGGGAGGGAGGAAGCTGTGTAGATAATAAATTTCTATTCTATCCTATCCTACTCTTTTGAGACTTCATTTATTGAAAAATGAATCTTCCCAACAGAATCTTCCTCAATTGACTTTGGCTTGCCCACAAAATCTGAAATTATTTTGTTCTTTAACAGCAAACTCCTTGTCAGGTACCTAGATGCATTGGACATTTCTTAGCCATATTTTATTTAAATAAATAAATAAAATATTGTGGAAGTACTGTAGAGAAATAATTTTATTGCTTTAGTCTATAATGAGAGCTGAGATTGTGACTGATGTAATGCACTAATAAGAAATTAATGGCACGTGCTTTCTGTAGCTAGAAACTTCATGAGAGAAATTCTCTTAAAATTGTAAGAATTGATCACAATAAAAAGTAATTTTTCACTTCAGAATTTGAATAATTTACTTCATAATATCAGTACCTTAAACCTGTTTAAATCAAGTGTTCTTTCATTCATTGTTGAAAAAATAGTTCATGTTGATTGTCAGGAGCCATGGGGTTTACATCTGTACATCATAAATTTCACTATCGTCTGCTCCTTTTTCTACTTAAAAAGAAAAAAAAAACAACCCTGCTTAAAAAAAAAAAGGCCCCCTGTTTAAAAAAGAAGGAAGAAAAAAAAAAAGAAAAAGAAAAAGCCTTTGAAGGCATCAGAGCCTTTTGTTTGATGTGTGGAACAAGATTAATAAAAACGTGCCACTACATTAGGTTTTAAATAGCTAGCATGAGACAGTGCTGCTGTCTATACTCACCACAACTTTAATTTATGTAGATAACATGTTTTAGACACATGATAGTCTTAGCATTGCATTAGGGCTGTTACTTGTGGAACATCTCAGGTTTGTGAGTGTGTTTATCTTCTGTGTAAGGACAATTAACTGGGCAATGCCAAAACACAATAGGCTTTGATATTTTACAGAATAAAAGGAAAGTATTTCACGTACTCAGCTGGTTTACAGATGTGTAAGCTTTGTAATCCATTTTCTTGCTCCAGCATGGCATTATGACAATTCCTCCAATATGTCTAAAATAGATAAATATTGGAAGAGAAATTACCTTTTCAAATGCTAAAGATTTATTCTGATTTTATCATATTTTATATTAATACAGATCAGAATTGGTTTTTCTTCCTGTACTTGAAGAAGCTGTGAAAGTAATGGGATTTAGTTTCACTGTTTGAAGTAACAGAAAACATCAGTAATAAATATTTATTTAAATTTTGGATTATTTTAACCATCCTTTCCATTAAACAGTACGTTCTCAAATTAATCTTAGAATTATAACAATATAGAATGTCTACATGGATATTAAGTGATTTTCCTGTAGTTAAGACAAACGTGCAGCTTGTTTGAATGCCAGCCTTAAGGTGTTATAGTATAAATTGTTGTCACTTTTTCTTAGCAGTATTTGATAGGTTTAAACTCTAAAGGGAAATGCCATAAAATGGTAATCTACTGGCACCAAGTACTTTGGAAGGCGGAGAAGTGAATGGAAAACAAATAATCTCTTTAGGTATAGGATTGTTTTCCTGTCATATATAGTTTGATATGATAAACAAAGATATATATGTATTGATTGAAGTTGCTGTGTCATCATACAGTAGAATGTTTATTTACCTAAATTCTGTAATGTGGATTATAGAAGAAGAAATTAATTTGGGTATTACACACTAAATAAATCTTCTCCCAAATGTGTTGTAGAAAGCTGATTTGCAAAGGATTTCAACATTTCAAGACAAAAATAATAAGAGAACTAATTTTATATCTTTAAGTTCACAATGCATTTCTTTTTAATACAATTTTGAAGGCTAAACATTCGGGACAATGTGGAAATGATCAAGGTCCGTAAACAGCTGGTTGAGAAAAGCAATGCTCTTTCAGCAATGGAAGGAAAAATTCTCCAGCTTCAAGAGGTAATTGCAATTTGGTCAGTAACATTCCTTTACTCTTGTCACATAAGCATGCGTAAATGGAAAATAAATATACACAGTTCTTGATTCTGAGTCAATGCTGAGTACATGAAAATGAACCACATAATACATTGCACCCAAGCTACTCCAAATGTGTAGGATTTTTTAGTCTTAAATTTTATTTTATTTTTTTTTTCCAGAAAGGTCTGGCAGGTCTTAAAGATTTTATCTGCATAGGCATCCCAGGCAAATTGTGGAGAATGAACTGAGTTGTCTGGCTAGTGAAAGAGATTCCTGACCATTTAAAAAGAGGACTTTGGCTGAAATGTACTGATTTACTAAAGAAGCAGTACTAGACCCCCCCTTACTTTATCAATCTTTGATAAATTTGGGGAGGTGTGGCTATTTAGACTTCTGACATTAGGACTTAACTTGTGTTCTTAGGTTCATGTAAATTATTTTAGAGGGCTACTGTAAGTGACAGATTTTCTTTATAAAAAGAGCAGTTTTATGAAAATATCACCAGAACACGCAGCTGCATGGTAGAGATTCCGTACAGGTTCTAGTTATACAGCATTTTTCTGCTTCTTCCTATGTGTATTTGGAGAACCGCATGTGTATACAGACAGTAGTAGAATGATAATAGCTTAGAAATGGTAGAGTTCCTGTGAGTAGGAATGCCACATGCAATAGAGCTTTATAAAGTATCCTAGCCCTATGAGGTAGAAGCAGTAGATATCCTTGCAAACTCCTACTGCTGTCAGTTTCTTGTTATTTCGGCATGCTAAATAACACTTGTGCCATTAGATTTTTGTTCCGTTCTTTTTTTCCAGTGTTTCTCTGCTTCTATGTTTCACTTCACTTTGCTTCCCTCCTGCTTCTCGGTGTAATACCTATATCTTCTCTGACACAGCAGCTCTTCTGTTAGTAGCTCAAATCTAATTTTTCATAGGGTGAACTATGTAGAAAGTAAATTCTAGGGGAGACAGGTTTCACATGGCTTTTTGTGTTCTTAAATAGAAAGCGTTAAGTAAACTGTTCCATTTTAAATCATATGCGACTTTTTGGTAATTTACAGCAAACATCAAGTACTTATGCCTCTATCTTGGCAGCAGCTGAATAGAAACATATGCCTAGGATTCAGACTGGTATTTGAAGACATTGTTTCTAATATTCACAGTGAAAGCTGCATTTTTGTAAAGGATGAGTGTGTTTTCTGTCTCTTTTTCTTTTTTTTCTTTTTTTTTTTTTTACAAGATAATGGATACAATGGTTTTCCCATTTCCAATCATTTGAATGTTTGAAACATGTTTACTAAATGTGAATAACTAAAATCCAAAATTTCTAGTCTAGATGGCACATAAAGTACTTATCAACAGAGCAGGTTTTAGTATTTTTTATGTTTATCTTGATGATTTTTATTACTATTGAGTTTATTATCATTTACTTTAAGCTTTTACCAACTGAAACCCATATAATTCTTCTATGTTCATCTTTGAACTTGAGTCAGCCCAAAATGTGAAACCACAGGATGACAAGAGCCTATAATCCTGCTCCATCTAGTGATATTGAAATTGAGCTTGCTACCAAACATTTGCAGGACAGTTTGTTGGTAAAGAATTTTAATGTAGCCAGTTGAATGAAGGAATTGTGCAGTCTGCTTAGAAGAACAAAGGAACCGGAAACTGTTTGGATTATGTATTTGATCCCATTGGTATATTTATATGCTTTAATTACAGACTGAACATTCAGGATTTCATGATTTGTAATATGAAATAAGCTAACCTGTGCAACTACAATTTAAAATATTATAGAGAGTTAATTCTCTTCTTAAAAATCAGTACAACAACTTCACAACTGTAATTGAGAGCGGTTTATGTTCATTTGTGCAATATTTCTAGGACATATATATCCATTTACTTTAAATTAATTATTTCTAATTGACAACAATATCAAGGCATGTTTTGCAAAGAAATAGAATTCCAGACTAGAAATACTAAACTAAAATCATCTTCCCAATTGTTGCCATGACTCGAGTCTTGGGATACTCCAGGGCGAGCAGGATAGGAAACAGTTTGGGCATAATGGAAAAAAAGTGCTGACAGAGCACTCAGATATAGAAGAATATCCAGGTGAAGAATGCATTTTGGAAAAAAAAAATAACGAGGGTGATGTCATGGTCCACTTAATGAGGAAAGTTAATCCAAAATGGTCAGGAGAGTAGCAGAGACACTGAAAGATTTAGAACGAAGTTAAAGCAAGGAGATTTTTCAGGGGGATATTTTTAGTGCTTTTAATGAGGTGGTTCAGTAGAATAAATATTGATATATTTGTTTTCAACTGTTTTGGAAGTTAACAAAAGAGATAACAGTGAAATGGTCTATAAAAGGCAGCTTTGCCAAGGTGGAGTGGTTTGGGGTTTTTTCCTTCATATATAGTGGGTTGAAGTGACACAAGTTACTGAAATGGAAAAGAACTTCAGGAAAAAATTGAAGCTGAGAGACGAGGAAGAAAAGATGAGTTCACTTGGACAGTATGAATGGTTAGAGACTGTAAGGATTCTGATTTTGAGAAGAAGGAAAAGGAATTTGAAGAGAAATTAAAACAGCATAAAAGAATTATTTTTAAGGTGTCATTTTTTGAAGTTATTGAAATACAGTTCACAGATATAGGACAGAGCAAGAGGAGCAGTGAAGACAGACTGTTAAAAATTGATGAGTGATATACTTCATTGTCTCTCTGAAATAAGACTGAATGCTAATATTATTTGTTCTCCATGATATTTTTCTTATGGAGAAATGAGATATGAGAGGCTGAAGATCAGGTTGATGATTGGGTTTTCTGTGGGTTTTTCGTTTGTTTCTAGGATATTCAGATTGCATGTGAACCTAAACAATTTGTACAGGATTCACAGTCATTTAAACACTTTGTAGGAATATTATATGGAAAATATGAAGCTAGCTTTTTTCTGTCTGCAATCATTAAACATTATCTATACGCATACATGTATTTGACATAAATTTTCATATAATCATTTTATTAAACAGGAGATTGGCTTTTGGGCTGTTTTGTTTCCAGTTATACTTTGAATGTGATTTACATGGAAATTCTTAATGAATGAGGCTTTATTAAAGCATTGTGGAATATAGGGAGTATAATATCAACTGATATTCTGGAAATAGAGGTTCTATCAGCAACCGCCATTTAATATTAAAATTGGTTAAATGTGCTTTAATATAATCCATTGAAGTAAATTAAAATCTAAAAGAAATCATAAGTCCCTCATTAAATTACTGCTAGCATGGAAGTAGAACTGAGTGCATTAGGATTATGAAACAATTATATATATACAATTAAGGGTTAAAAGAGCTGCGGCAAGTTCTGTGATTAACATAACTGTGGTCAACATTCATTTTTGCTTGCTACTGCAGTGTTTTTGGTCAGCATGTCTAACCACTGTAACCACAGCAGAATCTTTTAATTGCTTAACAGATGTATTTCTTGGTCGTTTTCATCATGACGGAACTGAGGGTTTAATGTTCATGAAAGCAACAAGAATGCCACCTTCTCCTGGCCGTGCGTAATGAAAGTTGCTTTCAGTTACTTAGTTCAAGAGTGTCTCCTGTTGACCACATTGAGAATATATATTAAATATTGTCCTGAGAGACCACTGGTTGAATATGCAGAGTGCTGTAACATTTTACTATGCATGATTTATTTTAATTTTTGTCTGGATTTTCTTTCCTTTTCATAGAACCAAAGGAACTTGAAGACAAGCCATGATGCTTTAATAGCAAAAGGTGATGAACTGAATCTACAGCTTAAAGAGGAGCGGTTAAAATGCCTCCATCTTGAAAAAGAATTGCAGTCGGTGACTATTTCAAACCGAAGGACAGAGGAGGTGAGACTGGTTCAAGAGAGCTAGAATCTGCTTTAAGTAGACACATAGATAAAGGAAAAGTTAACAACGGGATGCCTTTTAATTGCAGAGATGTGAATAAAACTTTCAAACACGTTTAGAAGACTGACCTGCTACTATATATACTTTTATCCCATTGAAAAGAAAATCTTGCGGCTGCTGCTTGCATTTCATAGAATCACAGACGATACCTGGTCCCCATGCCACATAATCACTGCACCAGTGTTTGGACAGTATTTGAGGTTAAAGCATAGGATTTCATGTTAATTTTGATACTAAGCAAGTGCTTTGTTACCTAGAAAAAATCATAATACTTTATTTATTGATCACATATTGCTAGTTTTTTAGTATTAGTTCAAAAAATATTTATTATTTAGTTACAGTATGGTGTAGAATTACATCTTACTCAGCAGTTCAAATCAGTCACTTCTATTTCTTTGTCTAATGGCTCAAGTGTCATCATTAACAGTCACCCAGACATAGGGCTAAAAATCAAGTGGTTTATTCCTCATTCTCTTCAGTATACGAGGACTAAGAGTCTACAAACTTATTTGTTTTATCTTACATTTTGTAACAGCTTAAGTTTAGTTTTACCACTGGGTTTACCTGTTTTGAATGTATTTTACATTAACCACATTTTACCAAGGTTACTTCATATTTCTTTCAAACCTTTAAACTACTATAAAAAGCATCTTGTATCTTTAAAACCATATCCTGCTTTAGTGAGTATTTTGAAAGCAAGAACTTCTTTCTATAAGGTCAATAAAAATATATTTACAGGAGCCATTAACTAGCTAATACTAATATTCACCTACCAAAATAGAAATAATTTTTTTAATGCTATAGATTTTTTTTTTTTTTTTTTTGCATAAGGCAGAATGTGATTAGATACTGTTGTTCAACCGCGACATGTTAGTCTCAGCTTCATATAAACAACATGAGAAAGACTGACTGGGCCAAATGTAAATCCATGTGTTGAAAAAAAAGTTTTATTTTGAAGTTTCTAAGAGGCTATTGTATAAAAAGAACAAATAAAAGCCTGTCAATACCTACAAAATATTAACTGTCTTTACATATTCATTGTAATTTCCTTTTGTGCTGTGCATTGCTTGAAACTTCCTTCTTCATTGTAGTTACAGGAAAGAATAAATGATCTAGAAAAAGAGAAGGAACTCTTGAAGGAAAACTACGATAAGCTGTATAACAGGTAAGTTATGGTTTCTGTATACAAAAAGCTTGATTCCTGTCCTGTTTAATAAGTCTTCATATACTGTGGGCCTGAATGTGCACATGCATATTGTGTGTTTGTGCACACATGTAAATATATTCATGCTACAGTTCATTATATCAGTAAGTGTATATGGAAACTTTTATGGTGTTCTGTCTGTATTTCATCTGTTAGAACAGCTTCCATACTTGTTCTAATACTCTTGAAATAGTAGATTACTTCTTCTAAAAAATGTAATTTAAAAATAAGTAGAAGTCACTTTATTTTGAACATCAATGCAAAAAGTTGTTTTTTGAATTTCTAATATTTTTAAGGTTATTGTTGCAGAAGGAATACATCTAGGTAGACGTATATTCCTTTGGGTTTCTTTTATTTGGGGAAAAATGGTGTTTGAACTTCTTGTACAAGTTGTTCTACCACTTCTCAGTTGACCTATATAAAGTCTGATATCTGACAGCTTCTCCAGTGTTTATTTTTGAGGGATGGTTTGTTTGTTTTGGTAATAATTACCATTTCACTTGCACTGGTTCTGCTTGAAGTTTTTGTATGGGTTCATGTGAGTTATTACACGGTTTCCTATACATAATAAGTTATATAAATTGTATCAGCAGTGCTTACAATGCAAATGAAAATACATTGCCAGATAAGATTCAAAAATTCTCTGGTACAGAAAAGAAGTAATTATGCTCAATCGACACAAGCATATTAAAGGAAAAAATGCCCTTCAAATGATCTTTTCCTTTACTGTGAAACCATGTGATCTTTTACACTGAAGAGGGTGAGAAAATAAGAGGAATTTCCTAGAGCCAATAATTGCCTCAGAAAGTAGGTAAAATTCTTGAAGTCTTTCCTCATATAAAAGTTATCTATCCTCTTAAAGTTTGTTTGGTTTGTCAGTATCATGTCTGTCAAAAATACCGCTAATGAATAAACACAATGTGAGTGATATCAAATGTTGTTTATAGTATTCATACAATATTTATTATACTTTCTGTACTTTCTACAGTGAAATTAAAATTATAGTGGTAAAAAACTGAACACAAATAGGTTAAAGCATTTTTTTACGTACGAGATGTAACAGCTGTATGATCACAATATTAAGAGTTTCGTATAGGGGCAGTTGGTCAGTTGTCTCTCACTTAAGTACACTGTAGATTCCTCTGAAGTTTGATCATGTTACAAATATTTCTGATTATGATTTTTTTTCTACTCTATCATTATGCAGAGAAATAACTCTTACTAACAATTCAACTTACAATCTTGGCTTGAAATATTCTGTTCTATTTAAATCATGGTGGGATAACTTAAAAATGCGTTTAACTAGATAAATTTAAATATGGTTCTCTCATAACCCAGTAATCTCCAATATGGCTTTTCTTTTCCCTAAAAAGAACTGTCTTTTCATATACTCTCATTTAAACTTTGATTCATGTTTCATCATTCCATGTAACTATATAGGTAGCAAGAAATTAGAAAGAGAACTGGATCATTTCATTATAACTACTGTTTAATGTCCAACTTTTATTGCCCATTTGAAAAATGCAACTTTACTACAGCTTACCTGTTGCTAGCAGTGGATAGGCCAGTGTCCACAGGGGCCAGATAATTAATAAATATTTCTTTCTCTTTTTAGTGGAGGAAAAGTGGTGTAAACCCATTCTTAGCTAATGTTATTTTTTGAAATTCTTTTGAAGTTGATGGGAATTTTGCCAAAGCCAAGACTGCAGAACTGGATCTGAAAAGTTTACAAAGAACAAGTATGAATTTGTCAGTTGACTCTTACTATTTAGTCAGTATCCAAGAAAACAATTCGTTTGGATAAAAGGTTTGGAGGAATTGTTTTCATATGACCTTGTAATGCAAATCTAGCAATGCTTAAACTTCCTCCAAAGGAAACGATGCCAGATGTGGTTGACCATTTATAGTTACCCAGATGGCTCCAATGCCAGTGAAATACAGTAAATGTGAAAGAAATTCCACACGAATTCAAGTAAAAGTAATCTTAAAATTCAAAGGAAGAAAGTGACAGAAGTGGGCTCAATTCAAACTGACATAAACATTAGCGTTATATAGGCCTGGATAAAACCTGTCTTCTAAATTGTTCTTCGTTTAAACATCTAAATTCTGAATTACTATCATAGTAACTGATAATGATTTTTCTGCCAGCATAGTCTTTTGAAAAACTGAAATAATGTGTAGCTCTATCTTAATGTGAAGTAATTGTACCTAAAGATAAAAAATGCACATATAACTAGATATCATGGTTATTAAAACTTGAAAATGTTTTCACAAGCGTGAAAAACTAAGGGTGTCTTTTCTCGCTAAGATTTATTCTTTCCCTACAGAAGCCAATCAAATTTTGAAGAGTGGTAAATCTAAGTAATTATAGAACACACTGTGTCTTTTCTGTACCTATGCAACATTATGGAAATTATTGTGGGCTCATGCATTATATTCACTGCATATTATCTTCAAAATTATAGCAGGGTAAAGTATATATTACTATAGGACTTAGAAGCATTACTTAAGTTCATGCATGCTATAAAAGACACTCTATCACACTATGAGGTGGTATATGCCTAGAGAACTTTATAAATAGGTGCGATAGATATAGTATGAGAAAAAGACAAAATACAGATATAACTGCTTTTATGGAGATCACAAATCAAGAATATAAACTCTTGCCATATACTTTAGAGTCTACAATTCATGATATAATTTTTTTCTTTAATCTTAAGGTCATTCTTCAAATCTATTAGATACAGATGCACTTATACGTACTCAGAACCACTTTATGTAGACATAGCCATCAAAACTGGCAGTTCTCCTTCAGTCAGCATGTACAATCTTCGAAGCTGTGTGGGCTGTCCATTTTGTGATCTTTCTTTCTTCTCCTCTGTGTTTTTTTTGGTTGAGGCTTTTGTTACATAGATCTCTGGGAGAGATAGATTGATAAAAAGATAGATATCAGAAGATTTTTTTTTTATACATTTAAATATGTAAAAAATAACTTTTTTAACTGCTGAGCTTCACCAAGGGGAAGACTTGAGGAACAGACTCTTTTGCTTAAAAAACCACTACAATTTTTGATTTTTCACAGAATAAAAAAAAGTGAATAAACTGATTTATGATTGGCTAAGATGAAGGACATTTTTCCAATCAGTCCAGTCAAGAATGCAAGTATTGAATAATAAGACGATGACGACGACCATAGTACTCAACTGTCTAAATTATATGAAAGCACATTGCGTTGCTTTGTCTTTTTACCTACTGGGAATTATACTGTAGATTACTTAATGTACTTAATTTTGTTTCAATCTGAGTTACACATTTTGTTGTGGTTTCAGCAGTTCTGATTCTGTGTCCATGCAATCCTTATTGCACATAGATTGGTAGTTTACAAGTAAATATTGTCTTAGAGGCAAAATAGTTATTCTAATTTCTATGCCCACCTCTGTTTTTTATTTCTTAAAGTAGGAGAAAGATTACTTTATATGTGCTTCTTAATCAGTATCAGAATTGTTATTTTACAGTATGAGAAAACTGTTGTCACTTTGTGGTCAATATTTCTTTGAACAAGCAACTGACTTTAGGCTCTGCATGTTTCACAGATTTAAAAGAAATCAGGTGGGTGATCCCAGTTCTCTACATTAAGAGGTTTTGTATGCGGAAAGAATGGTTTTGTCAGTTGTCAGTTGCTGAGGTTTGGAGTTGTGGATTACTCTGGGATATGCATTTGAATTCCTTTTCTAGTCCCACAAATATTGCATGCTGCCAACTTTTCTGAATTTGGAGCTCTAAATTAAGGCCAGTTCCTTCGCTCGTCCCACAGACTCTTTCATGTTTTTTAACCGCAGCCTGAGAAAGGCGCCTTGGTTTCAACAGCAGCAGACCAGCATATGTTTACTTAATTCCTAAGACATGATGACAGTGGTCTCTGTGCCACTAAAAGCTTTTTTCTTTATTATTTTCTGTTGAAGCTGATTTCTAAAAGTTTTTCACATGCCACATGTTTTATTGCAGTGTCTTCAGTATGACCCATGAACAGCAATGGATATTAAAGGAACAGCAACTGAAACTGGAAATTGCTAAACTAGAGACTGCCATCAAATCTGATTTAGCAGACAAAAATGAAATCCTTGACAAGATCAAAGTAGAAAGAGGTATATTTCTGAAATAACTATAATTTTCTCATGATGTGAGATTCTCCTGTCTTGGAAGTTCAGGTATATTGCCCAGAAAAGTGTAGTTTCTGTTGTTGGTGATTTCAGAGCTGCCTTTTAAGTGTACATTTGAACAATACGCTTAAGTTATGACTAGCTTTTAAGTACAAAAATTGACCCAATACAGGTTATGTGCTGAATGAGGATCATATAACTCCAGCTGCCTTCATTCTTCATCTGTTGGGTTAATATTTACTCTTTACACTGTATTTCTCCTCCACATTGAAAATTCCTATGGAAAAGAGGACCATCTGACAGTCCCTCTCAAACTATAAACCACTATTCTAATTTTATTTACTGTACAAAGCTACATGAAGCCTGTATAGGCCCTTGAAGATGGTTAACTGTCACCTTTGTGAAGGCTTTTGCTGATTAAGATTCTACTTATTTTCATATTTGCAAATATGTACAAATATTTAATGTGGAAGACACTCATGCAAGTTTCTTCAAATTCGGATTTTGAATGGAATTGCATATGTTGGCACAACATGTATTTTGATTACAGCAGAGAAGAGTATTATTGCACAGTCCCTTAGATCTGTGATAAGGGTCTTATAAGGCCCTTATCAACACAGAGTGCTATCTGCAACTGTAGTCTGCTTCTAGTCGTGGCTGTGTAGCCTTTCACGCAAGCTGCTGTGACAGTGTTTTCCAAAGCCTCTGGGCCAGTGTTTTTCCCTTTCTTGTGCCGTTATTGTCATAACGTTGCTACTGAAAACCCTTACGTTGTTATGATGTGTTCTTGTGGGATGTAGTCACCAATGGTGTGAGAATTGCTGCTTCTCTCACCCCTCTTCTCCTTCAGTTGCAGCTTTTGGGTTAAATTAGGGGAAGCAAGCTATGCAGCACCAACCCTGAGCCAAGTGTGCTCCAATCAGTGCTGATGGTATTATAAGTGGAAACAACCCATAGAGAGTTTGAGTGGCTCCCGATGAAAAAGACTGTAGTTACATGGGAAAACTGAATGGCAGGACCCTCCTGTCACTTCTGTTACCTAAAGGCTATTGCAGAAGTAGTCCCTTTTCTCCTGCCTCTTTCCCTGCATGTCTTGCATTTTTATCTTTGGTTGGGATCATAGAAACACAGCCTGTTGCGAATCTGAAGAGGCAACGTGGACAGTGCTAAGGTAAACTGAGCTGTGCTGTTGACAGATTGGCCCATTTTGGTTCAAAAAGCTGTTGAAATTGCCTCAATCTGAACAAAAGATAGTTTTCTTTCCATATGCCATTTACAGTTTTGAAGTTAACTTTTTAAGCAGAAAGTGTGAATGAATGTTAAAAATGTGTACAAAGACTTCACTGGAGTTTGTGTTAGAAAAAAAGTGGACTGACTTGCTGCTTTTGTCAGAAAATTCATGACAATGAGATAGAAGTACTTGAGGAGTGATATCTTAGCTCCTTATCCCTGGAAAAACTGCCAGTTCAGATATCAATTTATATTGTAGGGAAAAGAAGCAACATCAACATGAGGGCCTCTTTTTCTCTGTGGGAGACCTCCCAAAAGGTATAAAGTCTTTTGAGTATATTCTTTGGGAGAGTCCAGAAGACTCAATTGCTGATACGTGTTTCAGCACCTTTATGAAGGCCTGCCTTCTCTGCCCTTTCACAAGGCTTATTTTAATTGTTTTCTTATTTGCTTTCTGATTTTTAGCCCTTAGTGTTTCCAATTATATCTTCTTCTCAATTGCGCAAATGCATTACATTTTCATCGTAACTGCAGAGAATTAAAACCTTACTGGTGATTATGTGTTTGAATTGAAAGTGACTCTTGTGGAGACCCAACACATGCATGAGTTAAGCTACTGTGTATAGGAGCAATGGCATTACAGATGATTTATTTTAGTGAAGATGTCATTTGATATATAAACTCTGCAAAATTAAAACTAACTTGATGCCAATTTTTGAAACATTTCAAAACCCTTGAGACTAGCATCTCAGCCACCTGTTTCCTGCCGAGTTCAATCCTCTAAACTGAAAAGCTGTTCTGTAAAAATAGTTAAGTTGTGCATCATGCCCTGAGGGTCAACAGAAAAGATTCCAGTATTAAAAAGATATTGTGGACTATTTTGTTGAAAGCAGTAGAATATATTCTCAACTAAGTATGTAATGTTTTACCAATCAAGTCCCACGAGTGCAGATGGAAATTACAAAGGCTAATACTTGCACGTCAGGTTGACAGTTAACATTTATATCATTCTTATCTGAAATACGAATTCATAGTATTTAAGTACGAGCATATAATTTCAGGACTTTGAAAAAACACAGGAAAAATTGGAAGGAGAAAAAACATTGTTATCAAGAGAGTAAGTGTACTTTTGTTCCTTAGAAACCTCAATGATTTTGAGAAAAGCTTGCTTTTAAAACTTTTCCATGTGAAAGAAGCTATGTTGTTATAGCTAAACTATTTCGCCTAATCCTTAAGGTTTTTTCTGACATCTTATTGAGAAATCATTGTGGATATAGCTGTGCATTAGTGGGTATTTGTGTAAAATCTGTGTAACCTTCTTCTGATAAGTTTAATGGTGTTTAGTCATTCAGATTGACAGAGAGTTTTATGTCCTCTCTCTTCCTCTCTTCCCTCCCTACCCTCAAAACAGAAAGCTGTACTTCGTTGGACTTATCTTTCTATTTAGAAATGCACGTAGTATAGATTTTTGATGCTGTAGGTTCCCTTTTAATGAAAGTAAGACTGTTTTGCTTTTTTTAATTCATACACCTATACCAGATCAAAGAGGAGGAGTTCTCCATCCATCTTTCTGTTTGTTAATACTAAAGTTTTCCCTATTAAAAATAAATTATTTTCTACATTTTAAAATGAAATTTTCATGCATAAGTTAATATGAAAAAGCAAGTTTATCATGTTTATAATTATGTTGAATTAAGCAGAATATTTTGTTCTTTTTCTATGTTAAGACCAAAAGGAAATGCTGATGCAAGAGAACAAAGACCTGCAGTTACGCTACCTGGAACATAAGCAACAGCTAGATGAACTGAAAAATCAGATGAAGTTTTTGACCAAGGTGAACTCTATTTCTGTTTAGAATATGAGCAGAACCCCCACACTTTATGTTTTATGCATAGTGCAAGTATTTCTTGAAAGTAAAAGAATACAGATATATAATAGTGTTTGTTTATTCATGATATCCAGCAAAATGTCATGTCTAGTGAGAATGCATCTTGTTAGTCTGAATGTTTTTCTTCAATATTCATTCACATCTGATAGCACCTTTTCATTAAGTATTTCTGTTTCAGGAAGGTGATATTGATGTGGCAGAACTCAGTGAAGCCCTCATGCTTATAAAGGTAACTTGCAAAGAATGAGCATATGGGGGTTAGAACTAGATGATCTTTAAGGTGCCTTCCAACCCAAACCATTCTATGATTCTATATATTTTGCTTTTTTCTTTTTTTCTTTTTTCTTCTTTTTTTTTTTTTTTTCAAACCCTTCATTGACCATTACATGTTTTCTACACAATGACTGGGATTTTCAAGAGCTGAATTATTTGTGCATCTTTTAGTAGTTAATGCTTCAAGCCTACATGTGTGCTTTTGTCATTTTTCAGTTACAGTGAAGCAGAAGGGAAGATGAAAAAATTGCCAGGATGAAATCTGGAGTTATGTAGATAATTCATTATAACATCAAAAGTGAATTAGACCAGATTCACAAGCATTTTTTTAAAAAACTTACTTTTTCTCAGTTAAATGACTTATCACGCCATCTTGTTCTTTCTGTAATGTTTATTAAAAACAATTTTGTGTTTTAATTCTGTAATTTATTGCAGTGTACTATAAGCATGGAAGTTCTAAAATGGGATACAGCAATGCTTAGCAACTTTTCTTTGTTTATTAAAACAGAAAAACAAAAATACCCAGAATTTTTTTCTTTCCTTGCACATACATTGTAATTTTAATGTTTAAAGCAAAATTGAAAATGAAGTGGGAGTGGGGAGAATAAATCAGTGAAAAAATAAGTTTGCATTGTTTCCACTGTTCTAGTGTGTTAGGTTTTATTTTCTTGCAGAAGTGTTTACTGTAAATAGTATCTCTTTCTGTTACTGAAATGCAAATGATAATTCTAGACTGATAATCAAAAAAGGAAAGGGAAAAAAAACCCTAGATGAAAATTAAAATGTCAGTATTAATAACAGAAGCAATCTAGATTTGAGAATAATAATTCAGGTTTTAATTGGTTCCTGATAATCATGAGATCACATTACTGAATGCAGTCCTTACTAGTCTACCTCATTCCTATTTTTTATGTTACTACACGCTCAAAATTTACAACGTTATGCTTACTGTCTTACCGTTGTTTCAAAATTATATCCCAGTGTTACATTTAAGCAGGTACAAATACATCCAAATATTTTGAAAAAGTTTGTTCTAGTAATTTTTCAAATTTCCTCCAGGTTCGAAAGCAGCAGCAGAATGGGGACCTTATGTTTTTGGAAAAAGTAGAAGACAATATCGATAAAAATTTAGAACACTCCATGCAGGAGCTGCAATTAACACATGCAGAAACAGTGCAAGAGCTTGAAAAGACAAGGAATATGTTAATTGTGCAGCACAAAATTAACAAAGATTACCAGGTACTAAACTCTACTCACAGTGGAAAATAACCCAATAATGATATTTTAACATTTGTAGCACTGGAACTTGTCATAATTAAGCCTTGCAAATTCAGCAACAAAGCCAATCTGTTTATAGGTAACCTGACATAAGCTTTGCTGTTGTTGAAAGTATTGTTTAAAAAGTGTGAGATCCAGCTGACCGTAACTTTAGTCTTTTAACTCACCCTGATCGGAGCCCTCAAACTATGCCTTCTTGGGATTATCTCTGAGCTCTTATCAGTCCTCACAGGAAAAATAGCTGGATACTTATGAAATAAACTTCCTTTTCCACAACACTCTGCTTTTACTCTCTTGTGCTGGATTACTGCAGATCATATTTTGACTGATTGCTGTATTGCTGAATTAAAAATTGCTATTTTTGTGTACACTAAATGTTCTTTCCTCAAATCTAACTGTATTTTAATTTGTAGCCAAAAGCATGTGCGGCATCAGTGCAGAGAAGCCTCTAAAGCCCTTTTTACGTGCAAATTTTTTTCAGACTGAGGTAGAAGCAGTGACACAAAAGATGGAATGTCTACAGAAAGACTACGAGTTAAAACTGAAACAGTATGTCCATCTTCTTGATATTAGAGCTGCACGCATCAGAAAACTAGAAGGTATCTTTAAAGTATATTCTTCCTAATTTTTTAATATTTTTTTCTCTTGAAATTAATGTTGTAAACTTGTTCTTCTGTTGAAATACTTTTACATTACTAAAACTTGCAGAAAAGTCACTTCCTTCATGGAAGATTATCTGTGTGCTGTTTCCTTGACTTAATGATAAAGTTATTAATCAAAGAAAATTCAACAAAGCAATTTATGCTGAGCTATTGCTGAATAACTACCAAACTTAGAAATTACTTTTTTTAAATAAATCATATGTTTATGGTCAACCTTTTATTTTGCTGTCCTTTCATTACATAATCATTTTATATGTTGCTAAAAATCCCAAAGTCATGGTATAATATATGTACAGAATATTTCAATATGATGAATTTAAAATGCTAGTTGAATGACTTCAGTGTGTAAAAGGTGCATAGGAAGCCTGAAACAGGATACCTTACTAACCCCAATGTCATAACAATTTTCATGTTTTGTCTCCAAGTTGTGTCCCCTGTGCTAAAGGACTGCATGGTGAATTATGTCCTAATTCTGTAAGCGTGTATTTTGATGTGTTCACCATTTTACCACCTTGAAGCCAGGCAACATGTACAGGTTTTTGCTGATAGTTCTGTCCACTCGAGATATTACAGAGGTTAAAAGTCAGACGTATTCTTTATTTCTCTCCCTGGCAAATTTAATTCAACTCTACAAAAATATGTATCTTAAGTCTCCGCTACATTTTATAGTGATACTTATTTTGATCACTGCATAAGACCTCTGAATTTGTGCTTGTTAATTACCTTGTAATCTGTTACTAATTGTTAGGGCCCTGTGTCTATGTATATTGAAGCAGCTCCATTGTGGAGGTATTCTTGATTCTTGTCAGTGTGCTAAATGAGCAGTAGATGTATGATTTTGGATGTGTGATTCCTCTTTTGGTAAAGTCTTTAAGAAACTAACATTGTTAATATAATTGAATTATATTTTTTTTCTCTCTACTCTGTCATTAATTATATTTGATTTTTAAAGAAGATGGTCATATTGTAGCTCTATTTTATTTTTTTTTTTTTGTTGCAGCCCAATTAAGAGATACTGTCTATGGTACAAAACCACGTAAATCCATACCAGAAATATTGCCAAGTGATGCAGTGGATGAATTTGATGAAACTTTACATTTAGAAAAAGGAGAGAATCTTTTTGAAATTCATATCAGCAAAGTGATCTTCTCTTCTGGAGTTATGCATGCTTTTGGTGACCATGAACCTGCAACTTTTTGTACTTACTCATTCTATGACTTCGAACTTCAGACTACCCCAGTAGTTTATGGGTGTAGCCCATCATATGACTTCACTTCTCAGTATGTTGTGCAGGCTGATGACTGCTTCTTCCACTATATACAGCGAAACAGTATCATGCTTGAGGTTCATCATGCATATGGTACAGATTACGAAACAGTTGCTACATGTCAACTGAAGTTCCATGAAATCTTGGAAGACAAAGGGAAGATCTACAGCACAGCAAATTTAGTTGGTAATTAACATATCATAAAGTATTCTGTTTGATGCAGTATTGTAAGTGACAATTAAGTAATGTGGTTTTGGCCAATTAGTAATTCGTGTATTACTATTTCAAAAGAAACAAAACAAAACAAAAAAAAAAGCTTTGCAGAACATGGTATTTCCTGTTGGATGTGCAGCATGTTCTGGTGATTCTACCGACAGTTGTGGGAAAGCTCCGATGGGTGCAATTTTGTCCATAATGGCTGAGGACAAATATGGTGTTAATATAGTGATCCTGAAGTACATGACATTAGAAGTATGTGACATGCTGGAAATGGCATTAGAGAATCTTGCCTGAAAATAGCAAGTGATTCTTTGTCTTCTATAAAGGTTACTTGCAAAGTGTTACTACTACATATGTAAAGAATTTTAATGAAAGATAGTATCACCTTACTCAACAGGATTCTACAAAAACAACATGGAGAAAAGTAGTTAACAGAGTGGTGTACTTGATTGCATTGTGGTACTACTAATATGTTAGAGTATCTCTATGAATACTGTAGAAGAGATATTTTAAAATAAGTCTGATATTCTTTTTCATTTTGCTTTATTATTTTATATATTATTAATTGTCTTTTAGTTGCTTAATGCAAGTTTCCTTCATCCTCTGAGACTGTTACTGATAGAAGGGGGCCCTTCTTACTTCAACTGCGAAACATACAGTAATTTTTGTGAAGTCTCGTAATATATTTAAATGAAATTAAATTATTCTACTTTTGCAAATGCAATTTCTCTGTTTGGCAGAATATAAATTAAAACCAAAAACATTTCTGCATGATAAGACTATTAAACATCACTGCTTTGTATCTGGACCAAGTGTCAGAAATATATCCCCTCATTCCTTATCAATAAATAAAGGAAGAAATGGTTACAGTGATTGTAATTTAAACTGGTAAGGTTTACGTAAGGCATCCAAAAGGTGGAAATGATAGTGATTACAGTTAATAATATTTCATGTAGTAGCATAATCTATAGGGGAGTTGGTTTAGGTGTTGTGCATTTTTTTTCCTTTTAATTTAATCCACTCTTTTAAAATAATTTTAAGATATCCCAGACAAGCCTTTTTTAAGAAGTACTTAATATTCTGTGCTGCTTAATTTTTCTTTTAGAAGTATTTTGTCAGATCAGTTTATTCAGAGACCTCTAACTGCCCACTTCTGACAAAAAGCTAGTTTAATAAGCCATTATAAAGTGGTATTTTTTGTAATTTAAACTGCATACCACTTTATGGGACATTTCCAACTGTTGACATACAGAACTGTCCTAAGCTTTACTTGCCTTGAAGAGATTAAAAATAATGAACTTGACTCTATAGCTTGGGCAGTACATATTGAAGATTACAATAAGAAAAAATGGTCATGTTTAGATTTTTTGGATCATGCATGGACAGCCAGAGTAGTTGTTGTTTCTGTTTCTAGCATGAACTGCACATCTCATGTCACAAACGCTATCATAATGCATAGTCACAAGATAACTAATCTTTAATTTGTGGCATTTCCTAGCTTTTGACCTAAGTACTTTAATGTTGAAAAGAAAATTAATGCAATCCCATATGTATTTATTCCTTAGGAATCAAAGGAAACATTCAAAATTATGGTACCATAGAATACTGGATCAGTTTACGAGTTCCTATGGATCAAGCTATTAGTCTGTACAAAGAGAGGTCAAAGGCTCTGGGGTATATAACATCCCATTTTAGGGAACGTGAACAACCATCCCAGGTATGTTTGGGTTTGTACTTCATAGTTTTGATAGAACAAACTGTTCAAAATTACTTTTTTAAGTACAAATAGTTTACTTCGAGTCTTGATATCTTTGAGGTTAACAAAGTTAAAGGTTCTTGAACTGGAGAACATCTTTAGCAGTTGAATTGACATAGTTTTCATATAAAGAGATAAAGAATCTGTTGAATTACAGCTTTCCTGAAGAGACAAAGTCTTAAACTTCAGTTATTTATTTTTCCTGAAATTGTCACTAGAATATTTGAAATTATTATATTTCATTTTCTTAACCTGTAAGTGTCAGATTTTGTTAACATTTTGTTCTAGTACAATATTCAGGAATGTTAAACAAAGTGGTGTTGGATCATTATAACAGGTCAAGTGGTTGTTCAGAAAGGTCTCAAAGTTCTTAATGTTTGATTATTATGAGATCGAGATTATTTCATGTTTGTTCTTTGTTTTGTTTTGCTGGGGTTTTTTTAAGCTGGATAATGGAGATAATTCTGATGATATAATGCACTGTATGATCATGTTTAAATAAGGGTTACAGACAGAAAAAGAAGGGACTTTCAGACATCTTTACCAATTATTCAAGAAATAAAAACAATCAGGTTGAAATGTGTAAATTAAACCACTTTAGAGTTTCTAACAGGCTTTTTTTTTTTTTTATCTATAGCAGTTCGAATTACTGTAAGTCTGGAGTAGCTTTTTTGTTTTATATTATTTCATAATGTAAATTTATATTATACTAGAATCTCAATGGATTCCATGATGTAATCTGAGAAGTATGTTTAGTGTATGAATTCTATTAAAGGTCAGTGTAGGCATTTTCAGAATAACTTTGTGTTTGATAACATTGTAACATTTGCTTTAAATCTAATTTTTAAAAGAATCAAAGGTATTTTTAGCTAACTCACAAAATCTGGCTGTTGTTAAATGCCAAAATCTGTTATTTAGTTTTCTCTATTCTTGATTATGTTATTTCTAGCTGTGTTACCAATCCAAACACAGTTGAAAGGTAAGGCATGTGGAACAGAGTGTTTTGTTGTAATTATTGTAAAATTGCAAATTAAAACATGGCAACTGAAATATTCTGATTATACGGGAGAAAATAAAATAGGAAAAATGGCGGAAATGAAGAACAGCTTCTACAGAGTTTTTTGGTACACTGCAGTTTTCAGAACTGTTTAATGGCAGAAACTAAAAGTCATATAGCTATAGCAGATGGTTACATTATGTTAAGGGTTCTATCAGTCTGCAGCTGCAAAAGTAGCTTCAGTTGTGTGTTCCAAAATTTAAGCTTGCACAAGTTAAACATACCTATAAAATGTTCTGTCATAGCAGCAGAAATAATGGAAATATGAACTGTACATAAACTAGAAATTTTTTTTTCCAGTTCTGTATGTAGCGAGAAATAGTAGTCTTAAGGTTGCATATTAAGGACTTAAACTGTCATGTTTGGTTTTCTCGTTAACTATTTTGGTGTGGATTATTTAATCAAAATATTTAACATTTTATCACAAATAATCAAATTGATACATGTTTCCCCATATAGCAGAAGACAGAACTCTGGCTTCCCCAAGCAGGATAATTATGTGCAATTAATGAAAATAGCTGTGACATATTACAGTAAAAAGGGAGAGCCTTTTGAGATCAATATAGATGGGGATTACTCATTTAAGATAGTAATGTTGTTTGTTTTCTTCTTTAATTTTTATTAAAATTAATTTCCCAGTTTCCAACTATGTGTTCCACAGTATGTACAAGCCATGCTGATAGGTAATTCTAAAAATTTGTGATAACATTGAGGTTTTTAATTTACTTCAAGCATTTATAATTACTCTTCACATGCTGATTTCTAATTTTTGTAAATTTATTATGTAGGTGAAGGGTTTGGAGGAAGAAAAAAACAGGAATCTACAGTGCAATTTTAATTATTGAGAAGTACATATATAAAAGGGACTACAGTTATCAAAATTTCTTGGCAGAGAATAGCTGTCAAGATCAGAATCCCTAACTTTAAAGTGGCACTAGATATGAATCACTCTTAAAACTGATCTTCACTGCTTTGTAGATAATCAAATGACAAGTAGATCATAAAACTTTGGAAGAATAAAGCAAGCAATCACAGACCTGAAAGGATTAACCTCTTATTTTGTTATACCACCAATCCAAGAGAGATGTCACTGAATTTATAGAACAAGTAATATTTTTGACATATAAAATTAAACAGTAGTTGGAGTGTCATTAAAATAATCAGTTATTTGTTCTATTTATATAGTTCTTAGAGTTCACCAACATAAGAATTCTAATGTTTTTAATTTAACTTCTTTTTCATTTAAAGCAGCAGATACTCAGAACTGCCCAAGTCAGCACTTCAACAGATGGCAATTTAAATGAACTCCACATTACAATAAAATGTTGTAACAATCTGCAATCCCGAAAAAAACATCTTCAGCCAAATCCTTATGTTGTCTACAAGTTCTTTGATTTTGCGGACCATGATACTCCCATCATTCCTAACAGCAACAACCCACAAATAGATGACCATATGTGTTTCCAAGTGCCAATGAATGCAGATTTAGACCGATACCTAAAATCAGAATCCTTAACCTTTTATGTATTTGATGATGGTGAAATGGAAGAAGGTGCTTATGTAGGGAAAGCCAATGTGCCTCTTATTTCTTTAGCACATGACAGATATATCTCAGGTAAGAATTAGACCTCTTTAAACTTAACAAAATCTTCACTTCCTGTTTTGTATCTCTTTAAATCTCTTTAAGAACCTAACTAAAGCTCAGCTCTTCAGAGGGATCCGGACAGGCTGGATGTATGGGCTGAGGCCAACTGTATGACGTTCAACAAGACTCAGTGCTGGTCCTGCATGGGGGTCACAACAACCCCATGCAACACAACGGGCTGGAAAGCTGCCCAGCAGAAAAGGACCTGGGGGTGTTGGTGTTGCAATGAATCCGAACAGAATGCCTGCACCTTACAGGGTCGATTGCAATAGCAGGGGTTTTTTCCCCTCATGACGTTTTCTGAGATTTAAGAGAAAGTAGTAAATATTTTCTTTAAAATCCAGGAGTAACAAAAATAATTAAATCAAAGGAACCTGGTATCCAAACATTCATTTATCATGGTCCTATCAAGGATGAAAAGTCTTTTAAATCCTTTTTTGTTCTCTATACTGGCCCAAGTATGGAATAATGATGATTTGATAAATAATTACAATTGGAATGATGTGTCACTCTGGCACAGACTAAATGTAATTGCTAATCAATTTTTGCTGTTTTCTTTTTTGTTAGCATCTTAGTAATCTGTTTGCATCTGTCTTTTACCACTGTTTTTTGCCTTGAGAAGCCTAGCAAATTTATCAGTTATATTTCTCACACTACTATATTATGAGTATCTTTGATTATTAGGTAGAAAGGCCCCATTAGTCTTAACATCAGGAGGGAAGGGGTGGCTGCAAGCTGACTTTCAAAATTTACTGCTTGCATAACTGACAAGATATCTGTGAAACAAAAATAGTAGGTGTCTGAAATAACTCTTGAAAAAAATAAATCGAGTGTTTCTCTCTGGTTCAAAAGAAACCTGGAAATATTTGATATATTCTTTTACTGATCCTTTTTTATGTTCTAATGATAAAAAATATTTCCTGGCATATAGTTTCTTCCACCTCCTTTTCTTCTGGTGTTGCTGCTACTTCTTTTATTCAGGACTGATATGCTAATTTATAACATGGTTTCTTTCTCTGCACGGCTTCATTTTTTTTCTCATTAGTTGCCTTTTCTAGTTTAGGCTAACGTACACTTAAATAAATTGCAAAATTGACATGAGAAATCAGCCTCTTTGGGGGGAAAAAAACAGATCAAGAGCTACACTTGGAATCTTAGAATCATTGTCAACTGGAACTCCTGATATGATCTAGTCCAATGTCCTGACCAAGACAGAGGAAGTTGCTCAGGACTTTGCCAAGTTAAATTTTGAGTATCTCAAAGGACAGAGATCTAGTACCTGTCTGGTCAACCTCTTCCAATGTTTGATCACCCTCATAATAAAAACATTTTCCTTACTGATCTAGGATTTCCCATGTTCCAACTTGTATCTGTTGGCTGTCCTCTTGCTGTGCACCTCTGGTTCTGTCTTTTCCACACCCTCCTATTAGGTGGCAATAAGATCCCCTCTGAGCCGCCTCCTCCTCTGAAGGCTGAACAAATAATTTCTTTCAGCCTCTTCTATGCCATGTGCTGCAATGCCGTGAAGCGCTCTGTAGCCCTCCACTGGACCTGCTCCAGAATGTCAATGTCGAATAGAGAAACTTCCCTTCTTGCTAATACAGGCCAGAGTGCAGTTGGCATTCTTTGCTGCAAAGACACAGCTTCTCTGGCTTATATTATTTTCGTCAAACAGGACCAGCTCTTTTTCTGCAAGGCTGCTTGTGGCCAGTCAAACCCCAGCCTGTACTGCTGCTTGGGGCTATTCCTGGGCTGATGCAGGACTTTGCATTTACTTTTGTTGAACTTCATGAGGTTTCCATCAGCCCATTTTTCTACTGTGTGAATAGCAGCCCTGCCTTCAGTGCCTCAACTGCTCCCCGCAAGTTGATATCAGTTACAAATTTGCTATGGTGTTTATAATACAAAAGCTGTTTTAATGATTATGTCATTGTCAGCTATAAGACATTAATGAAAATTTTAAAATATGATTCTATAATTATCCTGTATAAAAGGGTAATAGGAGAAAACTTGCAAGTGAATATAGGGTGTTTCTTCTTCGATAAAGATCTTGCAACTCACAGATTTTTAAACCCTTTTCTTTAGCAAAAGTAAGTATTAGTAAAACATGGAAATGTTTTAGTTGGATCTTTTGAAAGATGTAAATAATAATTAGTTATCTGTTATTGGATTATCTGAGAAACCTACAAGCCCTCTTGAATGAACACAGTAATCCAGTCCCTTCTAAATCCTTTCCCTTTCTCATCCTAAATATTTTTGAATGTCCACAGTGTTATATTGGATATATATGGATCTACAAAACACAATGTATTTGACACTATTCAGCTTCTGAAATGAAGTCTTTAAAGTTACTTAATTCCTGAATCCCATGCAGTTTTGCATTGCATTTTCTTGTATATGTTTAGAATAAGATAATTTGGACAAGGTTTGCATTTTGCTTTCAGGTACTTTTGAACTAACAGATCCGGAAAGACATGCTACTGGTACCATCACCGTTGAATTAAAATGGAATTTTGTCTACTTACCACCAAGTGGATCAACAATGGCTGCAGACTTAATGAATTACATTGAAACTGAGAAATCAATGGCAACTAAATTAATAGCAGAGGAAAAAATGCCGACTCCGGCCCTGTCTCCTCCTTTTACTTCGTCAGTGACAGTAAGTAATTTAACAAACTCACAGAAGTTGAGAGATATAAAAGACCTATTACAGCAGGTTATTTAGTTCTTCCCTGATGACCAGGATTTGTCCTCAGTGTAAAATAATGCATAGTACAAATACTTCATATAACCACCATCTTCAACTTCCTTTAGGAAGTGAAATCTTTGAAATGTCTAGAACTTTTTAAAGTCTTTTATAATGGTAGATGACTGGTTAGCAAAAGACTGGGGAGAAAAAGGAGAAGAAATAACAAACATTAAATGTCTTCCCTATAAATTTAGTGCTTATTAATTCTCTTTCCAGTGTAGGTGTCCTACATAAAACGTAGCTGCATGCTTGTGCAACTACTGTTGAAATTTATGACAGTCATGAAATCAGCTATGATTTCTGTGGTCTCTTAGAAATTCAGACAGAAGTCAGTTGGTTGGGGTAGCCTTGAGCCAAAAGAATTCTCAAGCAGCCCAGCCAAAGCCACGTGTACAGATACGTAGGTGTATCTGCACCACGCTCTTTGTTATTCTGGTGCCTGGAGCACGGTGCTAAGATACCCAATAGCTTCTTAAAAATCACTCATAAATTAAAAGTAGTATAAGGATTTTTTTGTGTATAAAAGTCAGTAGAAATGGAGGATGATTTATAACTTCATCAAGAGAGTAAAGCATGAAGAGTAATAAACCACGTTTTCTGTATTACTTTTTGTCTTTTGTATTACAACATCATGACAGAAATATTTCTGGATAATTTTGTTAATTTCGCAGCTACTACCAGTCTCTTTTCTATTTCTGTATTAAAATTCTCCAAAGAGAGTGTGATGAGGAAAGGTGTCAAAGATATGGTAAGCCTGCAGAACAAGAAAAGGAATCAAGCACTCCATAAATTATTATAATAAAATCATTCTGCTGTAAATATGATACCACTGACTTCAGTCCTACAATTATTTCTCACCTGGAACTTCCATTGCATTCCATAGATGTTCTGTAGAGTTTTATACCCATTTGTGATTGAATTTGAAAGGTATCTCCATTTGGGGAGGGGAGTTGCTTATTCAAACAGCATCTACATCATCTTGCCTGTTTAGATTTGAATTTAGTGCAGTTAGACTTGGCTTAGAGAAAAATTAGGGTCCCTCAAAATTTACTGTAAAATAAGATGGTTAGAATATGGCAATAAATGGCCTTCAACTATACTTGTTTTATTACAGAAACCAATACCCAAACCAAGGCAGCGTGCAGCTCAAGCAGACAAGAAAGTATCTTTTCTGGATCTTAGTACACTACAGACAGCAGTAAGTTTAAACTATATTGCTCATGCATGTTGAAGCAAGAAAGACTACTTATGTCTCAGTATGAACAATGTGCTGAACTAATAATCGAGAACACTCAATTATTTTAGCAGCACAGGACTGGGATATCCCAGACAGTAAATGATAGCGTAGTACTGCATACAGGTGGGGGATACAATACAGGTATATTTGTGCGACTCCGTCAGAATTGCTTGCTATCATCCACAAAGTTTCAACTTTCATAGACTTAGGGCAGATTCTAACAGGACCAATCAAGTGTCTCTGCACTGCGTTTCTGTGCCACTTGCACAGACATATAAATGGCTCTACAGAAACCAGCTTGATCCAAACAGATCCTGAGTGTGCTAATGAGATACACAATTTGACGCAGTTCAGAGTCACCCCTTAAACAAAGTTTATCTGCTGAGATTACACACATTGTGAAAACAATTACACTTCTGAACTTGGGATGCACTATCATGTGTACATCCTTCCAGACTTTAAAGAGAGTCTACATGGAACTAACTCAAAGATATCTGCTGTATGGTGTAAATTTTCATATGATCTTAAATAATCTGCCTTCAGAGAACTAAGAATAGGCCGTATTTACTCTTAATTAAATCCAGTAAGTTAAGGTAGGTTCTTCAACAGCTTATTATAGAAGGTTATGACTATTATTATTTATTAATAATATTATGTTGCATTCATTAATTAAAAACTAGCCATGATTATTTTTTTCCCCATTTTTAAATGCCTTGATTGGATTTATTTTTTGAAATGTTAACATCAGTTTTCAAGTCACAGGTCCTTCTGCTATTGCTTAGTTTACCGTGACTAGAACTTTGTTTTGAGCCATACAGTATAGACTGGAAGTAAGAATTAAGTTGATCTCTTGTACTTATTAACTTTTTTTAATTAAAAAAGTAAAATGTTGGTGAAATCAAATATTTCGAGAGCTTAGATATGGAAAACTGAAATGTTAGTCATATAGTTATACACACAACATACCTTCAACTGTCCAGACAGTTACTGCTCAAAGTTCGACAGTTTTTCACAAATGAGGATTTTCTAAGGGAGACAGCTACTTGGTCTCCATCAGAAGTCTTCATTACTGAGTGGGCAGCTCCCCTAGCTATTTTAAAAATCCAAGCCTTGCTGTCTGGTTAGAGACAAAAGTACTGCTAGAACTAAATAATGAAATTGCTGGGGCTTCTCTGATGGCGAAATCTTGTGGTGAAATGGCAAGAGAGTGTCCATGCAAGAGAATCAGAAGCTCAACAGATTAAAATTGAACAAGAACAGTCTGTTTCGTTTTCCTGTTCATTTTCTGAATAGCAGAGAATCTAATTTGTGGATATTAATGTGACACATGCCAAAGCAAATAGTCGTTTTGGGAAAAGGAGATTCACTAAAAGGTGGGATGAATGGTTTGACTTGCGCAAACCATTTGTAAGAGTGGTCTAGTCTCATAGGTAGAAGCTGTAGCAGAGGATAGAAGCAGTAATGCTAATAAGGGAAGCAAAGGAGGACATAATTTTCTGTCCAAGTGCTTCTCCACCAGTAAATTTATACTTACTTTTGTGTGTTGTTTGTCTACTAAATATTAAAGGCTTCACCTTATTTTACCCATAACTTAGGACTCTGTTGTTGAAAATAACATGGAACTTCCACAGAAGATGAAGGCTTCAAGAGTTGCAAGAGTTTCAGAGGTATGAGATTATTCCAGTTTTGCAGTTATTATATAATATATTGCATTTGAATTTCATGTGTATGTTATTTCTTCAGAGTCATGCATCAAAAGTCAAACTAGAGTGAAGTAAGATCTCAAAAACTTCAGCGAAATATGAGAAAATTGATTCACTGTGACGACAATCTTCTTTTTTTGGTCATTAGAAAGGGAAGACTATCTCTGCTTATTTCCTTCAATGTTTTGATGCAGTTTTTTTTGTCTTCCCTCTAAAAATTACCATTATATAACAGGGGGAAATGAAGAAGAAATGGAGTAACTTCGGAGTATTGCTAAATATGTAGTATTCCAAGGAGAAGAAAAGTATTAAATATTGTAATTCGTAATGGTCCAATTGGTTGTGAAAGTAAGTTGTGGCAGACTGGCAAACTGTAGTTTCTAGTGGTGTAACACAACATCTAATCACTGGCTCTTATTTTCCTTTCACTTTTCTACTTGAAAGCTCATTTGGGGCTTTGACTGAGAAGTTAAGTCTCCCTTCCACCACATCAGGTGGTATTGGTCAAGTAGAATAATCAAAAAGTATTCTCCGTCTGAAAATTTTATCCACAAAATGCAACTCTGTCACTGAAGGAATTAAAAAATAAAAGGCCAAATATTGTCTAAAACGCAGTGGTTACGACATATCATCTATGCCAAGGAGGAGCGTAAGAGAAATAAAGTCGGTTTTCTACAACTTGAAAACTTCAGGAATAACCTTTATTTATACAATAAGGCTTTTCAGTGTTTGTTAACATTGCTTTGCTTTGTGTAGCTCCGAAAGTGTTAGAATAGAAATAACTCTTCAGGTCCAGTTTTGTAAAACCTGGATGTTCTGTGGACAGCTGAAAGTTACCTCATGGGTTCTGAGGGTGGGAGGTGTCTCTGTGAAAAATTCAGTCCTAGAGGAGAATTGTTGGATAATAAATAATGCATAGGTCTCCAGAAAATTTCCATGGAAGATGCCATGCCTGTAATGTTATATTGATTGATGAGGTATTATTCTATGTAATTGTACTCAAAGAGAAAGAAGGGAATAAGATTACTTCAGAGTAAGTTATGCACTAAAGATATTTTACCTTGGATAATGTTTTTGTATTTTGTAGCAGAGCTGGTTATTTCTTATGTGATTTTAGCTTGCTTTTGAAACAGAAAATACTGTATAATTTAAGTTATAAAATTGCCAACTGAGTAAGGTGGTGGTGGTTTGTTTTGTGGGTTTGGTGGTTGGTTGTTTTTTGCCTTTTTTTTTTTTTGTTTTGTTTGTTTTTTAAAAATTGACTCTTGTAGAACTGAAAGAGCTGAAATATAAATGAATCTGGAAACCTAACAGGCTGTATATATGTTGACAGTTACCAAATGATTATAATAGTTATGTTTTCAGAAATGTACATCGTTAGAGAATTGTCTTTCTACTGTATCAATTATTTGTTACTGCAGTTGACAACTTCTCATTGTTTCCTGCACTGCATAAGCAATATAATTGTTTAAAGGCTATGTATAATGAATGTGAGCCATAACTCTTCAAGTTTTGAACTTTAGTAACTTTTACTATTCAAGGAGTGTTACAAAGACTGTAAGTTTATCTATTTTTATTTAGAATGTGGTACATGAGGTTAAACA
This sequence comes from Grus americana, assembly GCF_028858705.1. Lineage (NCBI taxonomy): Eukaryota > Metazoa > Chordata > Aves > Gruiformes > Gruidae > Grus > Grus americana. Next base: position 17,834,406 of record NC_072864.1, on the reverse strand, counting down.
AGAAAGGCTAGCAGATGATAAGGTGAAGGAGATGGCTGAAGAAATTCAACAGGAAAAAGAAGACCTCTCACAACTGTCAGAGGGGCAGTTGGCCGACCAAGGCTCTATTACCTCTGGAGATGAGACAGAAATAACTGAAGAATTGGAACCGGAAGGTAGCATTCATTTTTATTAATAAGTAACTGTATTTTCTTAATAAATCTATGTCTCTTTCCATTTTCTTAAGCATTTCTTACTAGCAGTGGGAGCTGCCTCATTATGAGAAGCTTCATGACAGAAATGATATTCTGGTGTACTTTATAGCTGAAGCTGGGTGGTGGATATGGTAGTGTTATTTTCTGCCCAAATGGAAACTGTATTGTAATTGAACGCAAAAAATCTGGTATCTGACCTAGATTCATAAAATATTAAACGAAACCTGGCTTCTATTTTAAATGTCTTTATATTCTCCCTTAGAACTATGCTGTTCTAAAGACTATTTTAATGAATATGCTCTTTTTGTCTGCAGATAACAGCCAATGCTGATATTGGAAATCCTCTCAGACAGTGAGAGGGCTAGTATGTCTTATCACATCTGTGACATAAAGTTGTTAGAGGCAGATTTATTTAAAGATTATAAAAGCCAGGTCATCTTGTTCCACCTGAAAGCTTAAACTATTTATCAATGAAATAAACCAAGTCCATGATACCAAGCTTAAAGCAAAAGCACAAGCAGAATGCTAAAATTTTATGTTCAGTTGTTTGCAGCTTCTGTATAAGAATTCATCAGAAAAAATTTAAAAACATGATTTTGAATCTCTGATGTGTTCATAAGTAATTTGCTCCAGACAAGAAAGACCTGAATGCTTTAGAAAATAATTTGCCTGCAAACAGAAATACTTTAAAAAAAAAAAAAAAAAAAAAACAAAAAACCAACATTCTTCTTTACATGTGCATGGTGTTAAATGTAGTCAGAGGAAATCCACAAATTCAGGCCATGTTCTTGTATAAAGCTAACTGTTGTTCATACTTCAGTTCATCACAGGACTTATATCATTCCAGTCATCAACTTTCATCTGGGAAACATTACTATTTTTTTAACAAATCAGAAAAATACGGTTTAGACAGCTTTTAAGGTCATTGATTTGCCAGTGTTAATCTTCTGCAAGGAAGAGATTTACATGCCACTTGTACTTTATTTATTAGAAAAGCAAATATATTGCTATCAGATTTCTCAGCAAGTCCAGCAAGTCTCAGACGGACTACAAATACAGGGGTCTTAACTACATGGATTTATTTTTTTTTCCCCAGATCAAGCTGATAGACAAGAAAATGATGACATTGAATCAATAATAACTGACAGCGATGACTGCATTGTTTCAAGTCCAGTATTAAAGAACATTAAACAGGTGAGTTGGAGTATTTATGGCAATTATTTGGTAAGTCTAAGAAATATATTTTAAGCCTAATGTCCTCTAAGAGTAGCTTTGCTATATCTAAGGTCAGATTCTAAGGCATTTTCAATGAATGTATGCTTTCCTGTTTGCAGTTCAGGTAGACGCCTTTTCACAGAAAAAAAGAAAAGTTAGCCTGCTGGTATTATGCATGTGATTTATAGGTGGTTTTTTCATGGAGAAATTTGTTGTCATCTTTTCCATTATTGTCATACACACTTCTAACTAGTTTCAATGTAAATCCAAATTTTAGTCCTGCACAAAATCTCCCTAACAAAAAATGGTTATTGTAATGTGAATGTCTAAAGAACTTAGTCTTGTTCAGTCCTACCTGTTGCCTTCATGTGGGAAAATGTGCTTTGCTGCTTCTTCCAGTGGTTTCTGAGGAAGGGGAAGATAATTTCACTTGTCAAGGCCTGTAGTAAATCTACAGTGCTTAGCTATCCACTGTGTTTCATCCCAGTATGTTGACTTGATTGAATGTCGTTGAAATGGGAATTGCATAAGCTTGAAGTTGTTAATAACATGCAAACCTTGCATATGTTTTCTAGTTCATCCACATAGATTTCTTTTTGTTCCTGACTTCCCAACGGTTTTGGAACTGAACATCAGTTTTCAATAAAGTTTGTACATATACAGTGTCTAATCATTTCAGTGTACTACTATTTCTATTGTTATTTTTGGGCATATACAGTGATGATATTCTCTTGACTTGTTCTTAAAATCAGCAATTAATGAGCATAAAGTCATATATACAAAACAATACAGCATAATACAAATTTGGAAAATTTATTTTGAACAGTATTTCAATAGTATTGTTCTCTAAACAAATAAGGACATTTCATACTTTTAGATCTAACATTGACTGGACAATCTTAAAAAATATAAAACTACCACTTAGTATTGATTATAATACTTCTAACAGTTAATACTTCTCTGGTCTGTCTTAGCCTTCTTTTAAAGGGCCAGGGGTATACTGTTATATCTTCTCAGTCTAAATTTTTTTTATGTTCTGCAATGTGATAACCTAGAGGTAGTTTGACTTTTGGGGGTTGTTTAACCTTTTTTTTAAGGCTATGTGACATCTTACAAAGCAACTAGCTACAAGAAGCAATGCTTGGTATGAGCAATATTTCTCCTTTTTTTTTAAGTTGTAGAAGGGATTTAGAAATGCTATCGCTTATATATGGTGCAGAAAGATACAGAAGGTACTTTTGAAGATATCATTGCATTGTTTATATGTAAAATGTTAAAAAATTGTTTCCAGTGTTTTGAGAACTAAAATAACTGTTACTCCATCACCATTAAGTCAAACTATAATATAGTTGATGTATACATTTCTAGTCATCCTGTATTTTGTTTTATCAAAATTATCTAAGAACGCTTCTGAGAGGATTTTGAGTGTACGTTCATTTCAGGTTCAATTTCTACCTCTGTCCATTGATCTGTTCCTCTGCTAAAGAAGTGCATGTTCAAGAAGGGTAGATAAGACAACAAAAGCTATAAACTATTAAGGCAACATGTTTGATACAAATTGTAATTTAAAAATAGGCATTGGTATATTTGAAATCTTGGGTTAATTATAGAATACAGCATGTGAAAATTGTGATTGAATTTGTATGTTTTTAAGATTAAAAATCAGTGCCTTTTATCTTTTGATATCCTGCTGGTAATCAAACACTGTAAATAAGACTTGTGATTTTTAGAGATCGTTATGCTAATTATCCTATAAATCTGAGTTGTATGCCAAACTGTTTAAGCCATTTAAGATCATACTGTTTCTTTTTCGCATGTTGCAAATTAGACAGTTCATGGTTATTTCTTAGATATGTTGATCATAAAGGGTATCTAGCAGATTTTCCAGTACTTAGCTGTACCACTTGCTTCTTTCTCTTTTCTTCTTGTCTATGATGTATAATTAATCATAGATTACTTCATTTTGTTTCATTTCATTTACAACATTTATGAGCTTCACTTTGTCGGTATGAAATGCTTGTCCCCTTCTTTCCTTTCCAAAGTGGCGTAATTAGTGTTAGCATCTTTTTTAACAGGCTACATAAAGTTTAGTGGCTGGATTAAATCAAGTCATTAACATAATGTGCTATACAATTTGCCCCTATCTCTTTTCGTTTCCAGTACATCAAAGTGCCACAGAGTGCCAGTGTAATTGGGCCTTGCTAGCTTGTCAGGTTCAGTCAGGCTGATGGCTGCTGCTTTTACTAAAAAGCTTCCAGGCATGATAATTAATAGAGAAAAGAAGTCTGAGAAATGTAAAAGTTTGGACAGTTCTCTATGAATATTTCATACATTTGAATAATAAGAAGTTAACATTATCAATTTGATGTATAATACATTGATTAAAAGCCTTGTTTCAGATCCTCAAAATAGACATCAAAACTGGGAATTTGCATTTTCTTTGGCATGGTCTTTATATTTAAAAAAAATATTAAAAAAAATCATCTTTTCTCTTCCATCCCCTCTTCCCTTTCACCCCCATGTCTACACTTTATTCTTACAGGAGATAATATACCATTCAATTATCACAATAAAATTTACTGCTGTCAGCTTCCAAGTTGTCTTAAAATGTGCCCATAAGGCAATTACTGGAAAAAAACAATTTATTCAGTGGTGGTCCCATTTTTTCTATAGGTGTGTTCACATCTCTCTTTTTTTGTTGCAGATACTGTGAGCGCGTTATCTTGTGGTAAGAGCAGTTTATTGCAAACTGGCATTATCAGTTCCTGTAAATTAAGATCTTGAGGTCTAATTAATTTTGACATGAAAATCCCTCTTAAACACCATTAAAAAGCAATACCAATCACTTGTGGTTCTGCTGGTCAATGAAACATGTTTGTGCAAAGGTGGGAAGATGTAAAGCATAAAGCTTGTGTGTAGCAAAGCAATAAATATTTTTCCTTTTATTATGCCAATTACTTGAATAGTGCATTTCCTCCTATGAGATTTCTCCATTTGTGGAAGTAAAAATGCTGCACCAACATATTTAATAAAACAAGAAATAAAATTCATGAAATAGTTCTATCTTATCAGAGTAAGATAAACATAACTTATTAAAGTTTTATAGTCAGTATTTTCACAGACTACTGATGGGTCTAAGATTAACAAAGTGCATTTGCCATTCTCCATCTTTAGGTGATTGTTTGGTATTATGGTCACTAGTAGACAGGAACTAAAGTAAAAGAGAGAAAGTTTTGAAGAATCCAGGAAAAAACTACATTGTCTTTTGCCACTGATAAAGTTCGAGATGACAGTAGTTTGAATAGACAGTACATGAAAACAATGGATTTACAACTTCTAGCACTTGTCGAATATACTTTAAAGTAATAATTAGAAGCATGTGCTACAAGTCACTCTTCTTGATGGAAGAACTGAAAGAAGAGGGAGAAATAATACCAAAAAAACCTTAAACGCCATCTTTTAAAATGATTCAAAACAACAGAATCTTAAGTCATGAGGTAACCCATTACTTTTTAGGTAGCAAATAAAACTAATTAGGCCAAATATTAAGTAGAAAGTCAGATTTAAGGATGAGTGCATAAGCCCACAGGAAAAGCATCAACAGGAACCATTTTTAACGTAGCTGGTAATATTTTTTTTGTGGTTATGAATACGAATGCTCCTCACTTGCTTACTTGAGAGACTTATTGACATGGAAGTAAGTTATGGTGACTTTACAACTAGAAAGGAGTATTTTTCTAACTGGAAGTCTAAAAAGCAAAGGATGGGATTTGAAACTCTAAATTTTAGAGTTTTGATTGGCTGTGATATATATCACAAAGCATAATTTTTTTCACACTGTGGGTAATATGAGAGAGAATCAAATTCCATTCATTTTTGCATGTCTATATTGTTGCCACACAATACTATAATGGCGGGGCGGGGTGTTCTAAATGGAATAACTTTCAAATGCAGATTTAAAAGAAATTATTTATTTTTTCAATCAAACCAGAAGTCTGTGATCTATACATAGAAAAATACAGGGATAGATATATACAAAACTAGAAATGCTATTATATTGGTCTTTGTTTAGTTTTTTACATAATACTGCTACTTATTTCATCTTTTTTTCTGTAAAGTAAACCTCGATGTGTATTAGCATACTGAAATGTAGAGTAAGACCTCCTTTATCAAGAAATTTTCTGTCTTTCGTGCTTAAAGGAAGGATGATCCTAAGGATCATGCTTCCTTTTGAAATGAAAGGTAATTGTAAATTTACAGAGCATTTGAATTACTGAATTGTGTGACTAGTTGATACTGATGTAGCTAACTGGCTTTGAGATTTGATAAAATTGCTATTTGTTTTTTGTTTTATCTAGTGGTATAATCAATGGTGAGCGTTTCAACACTTAAAAAAAATGAAGTCTCCTCTTTGAGATAACCTGCAGTAGAGAGGGGTGTAGCTTAGTTCAGGACTGTAACAATATTGCTTATGTAGCCTTCCCCACTTCTTGGGGAGAAAATAAAACTCAGAGTTAAGGAAGTTATGTCCCCAGTCAAACAGCTCCAGATATATCTGCTTTTTTGTATTTATTCATCCCTAGAAACAGTTTGTCTTTAAAAGCTGTTAGTTGAGGCAATGCCACAGGCAAGTTGAAAAAACAAATCTTTCAAAACAATTCAACTTCAGGAGAAACATTGACCAATTTTATGTTTATTCTTCAGAAAGGGTGGGGGAGGCAAGCCATTTGAAAGGAAGAAATTATATTATTCAGGCCATCGAAAGTTGTATTATGAGCAAAGTGCAAATGTGACTTGAAGTTGAGATGTGTAGTTGTCATGGTGGGAAAGCTTCAGATCCCTCAAGAACTTAGTATTTTCTAAAATGTTTGGTGTTTTATACTGAATTAGAAATTCTCTTTTCTGAAAACAAACAATACATTGACGGGTACGTTACAGATTTGCATAGAAGAGGCAATACCTAATCAATGAATTTCTCAAACTGTAGCAAGTAATTCATGCTTTTGAAGATATTAAAGATGAATTCATGTTCTGAAAATGATTAATTTGGACTCTGCACTAGATAAAATGGCCAGAGACATACTTACTTGTCACAAATAGATGGTTTTTGTTTAGTGTGCTCTTAATTCTAGACAGAGCTGAAGGGATTGCATTGAACCCTTTATGGTGCTAACCTTGTACCATTGCATTCTCCTCCTAGCACATGGCAAAGAACAGTGATGCTGGGGGAAGAGTATATGTGCCTTTCCCTCCTTCACAGTAAATCCAGCTCCAAAGGAGCCATTGAACAAGGAGAGATCCCTTTGCCTTAGGTCTTAAGGAGAGTCTAAAGTGCACTTTTGTCAGTCCCATCCATTTTGAGAAGGAACAAGGAGCATTTTCGTAACCCTATTTTTATTCTCGCATCTACACTGTTATGGGGAAAATCTAAAAATAGAAGATGTTGTTCCTAACGTGAAAAGTCAGTGCACACAGTTAAGGACTAGAATAATTTTTTGTAATATGTATTTTTATATGTATATGTAAGATGCTGCCTTGTTAATCATAATTACTTAACGAGTAATGTTTGTGTCCCTGAACAGTTATATTAGATTGACATTCCTGTGATCGCATTCCTTTGCAGCTCTGTTCTGACATTGTTAATAGGATGATCACAGGAATTTGGCACTTGTTAGAGGAAGAGGTTAATTTCTCACAGCATTACTATATTGGTCAATCAAGTAATATTGATAGTGATTGAAGTATTGATAGCAAATGGATGATTACTTGTGATTATTAGACAATAGCTTATAGTTTATCTGATATGCTCCTTGCTTGAAAGAGAAGGGAACAGGTGCATAAGTGGACTGTGGAAATAAATACATAAAATATTAAGGAGTACAGCATAAATATTTTTGAGCATTAGTAAAGATAGGATTCAAGTTGGTCTTACGGTTAAGACGTTTTCTTTGTTTTGAGTTTTGCAAGGGCAATATATTAGTTAAAACTGTGGATGTAAAAAATAGGAATATTGTTTACATTGTTCCTATAAGCAAGGCACTTTCAATGCTGCTGTTTTGTGCACAAAGCACAAACTTTTTTTTTTTTGTAAAACACTTGATTCTGTGGGATACTATTGTGGATCATTTGAGTCAGTTGGAATTTTATTATTCACATCAAAGTCTTAACATTTTATTGTGACCTAAAAGGAAATCAAAATATGGAATATACAGCTTCTTGAGGATGGCAGTCAAGACTTCTTATGGGAATAAAGCTTTTTTTAATCTCAGAAAAAGGAGAAAAGTTATGTTGGGACTTCAAATTCTGATGTAATGTCCAATGCATTTAGTACTTAACCGAACCGAAGGAGTTCAGTCTGATTCTCTGGGTAGTGTCATTTACAAAGAGTCAATATTAAATGGTAAGGAAAGAATATTGCCACAGACTAAGTATCTTGCCCATGTTTTGTTTTCCTCACTTGAAATGAAAGCACTGAACCAGTTTCTCAGAGACAGTCTTTGAAAGCATTTAGTATTCTTTATTTTAATACATGTATCCAGTCTCTCTGCTAGAGGAAATTTCATGCTATATTTTATTTTAAATACTAAATTTAAAGACTAATTTTATTCCCATCAAAGTAGAATTATTTGTGGGAAGTAATTGGTCATGACAAACTATCCATTTTTCACTTGAATAGTACCTAATAAATGAGACCAAGGTTTAAAAGAAAACAACTTAGGAAAAGATTTCAATAACATACTTCACTCTGCATCATAGGAATATATATGGTTATTTAAAAATTAATTCCCATCATATATTGGATGCTGCATATATTTTCAGCATGGCTACATAATATGAGCATTTTTGTATTAGCAGTGAAATATGTCTTGCTAGCTTCTTAAGTAGTTCTAAATTTTTTATTTGTAAATATTTTTTTAAATCAGCTTGTGTTCTCCTTTGTATATGCTGTATTCATGTTTAATATTAATAAAACCAGGACTTAAAGTATTCTTGACTATTAAACTCTAAAGTAATTTATTTTTTTCTTGCAATTTTCTAATAGCATGACTCAGTTATTTGCTTTCTTCTAAGTTAGAAAGCAGAATACCTGGATTTACGTTGCTGTCCTTGAAAAACTGCAACGTTCTTTGCCTACAGTATGCAATTACAAATGTTAAATATGTCAAACAAATTTTAAGATATGTAAAAGGAATACTTTATAATACAGGATATTGTCTTTGGACTTGATTCATAAACTACTGTCTGTGTACAAACTAGTTTGACATAGCTGCTAAATACGTTGGGGTGAACAAAACCACTCAGCATATTGCTTTAACTACAGATGCTAATACATCTGTTCAGTGCAAGAAGAGTTGTTTCTGAAGTAAAATTAGACAATAGAGCCAATTTCATTTTTAATGCATGTGAATGTAGAGTGCTTGAGGTTATTAGTTGAAACTGAGTAACCTTTCTAGGCTTTCATCTCTTTCTTTTAAAATTTGAATATGAAAAGCATATTCAAGTCAAAGACCATCACTTTAATGACATTTGGCAGTCATTTGATTTATTAGATTTTAGAAAAAAAAATTCCTTTAAATATTTCATCATTCTATGCTAATCCCAGTAATATTGCCAGCTGAAGCCATGTACCTGTATTAGTGGAGACAGAATGGTGTGGAATTTTCTGTCATCCTAGTAAAATTTCCATGAATCTACTGAATAATAAAACAACCTTATTGAAATATTCAGATTTGGGTTTTACTTAAAGTGTCTTAGGATACATAATAAAAGGAAATGCCTTTTGAAAGGAGGGGGTAAAATTACTTCATCAAATATTGAAAGGGCTTGACAGCAATGGAAATTGTTCTATATGATGGATATTTTTACAATAGGATACACCTGCTTTTCAGTTTGATTAATTATATAATTTGCTTGGAAAAATATAAACTATCTCCATAATAAATTAGAATATTGACTTGCACTTCTGACACTGAATCTAGAAAGCTAATCTTTTGAATATAATTTATTACTTCAAATGATTTAAGTTTACAATCAAAAATTGTCAAAATATTTCCGTATAGGGGAAATACTTTTAATACATTTATGAACTTGAAAAGAAAGAAGTAAAAAAAAATTCTTTGCCGTTTCTGAACTCCAATGTGTTCTGTTTGCTCTTTGAAGAATCTCATCTTTGAATGCTCACCTCCGTACTCCAATTTTGTAATCACTCTTTCTCTCAAGTCTGACATTCCCACTTAAATACATAAAGGTTATTAAAATCGATCTGTACACAAATAATATAGACAAACAGTATGAAACAATTTCATATAAGCAACAGAAAAATGCCATTTTAGTTAAAGATAATAAAAAAGGCTCTAGTGAAGAACAATTGGGATGTTACTTCTATTATCGTATTGTTAATTTTAACTTTTAAATGTGTATTTGATTTAACTAGAAAAGTTCAGTCAATGAAGTTGAATCCATATAAATACAATGTTACTTTACATGCCAGCTACTCTGTGACTTGATGGATTTTTATTGAACTATTTGTAGTATAGTCTGCAGCAGGCACTGAGTCTAACAATTAATTCCCTCTCATTTAGAAAACTTTGGTACCTAATATTACTGTGACTATTTCAAGCAGTTACAGGATCAGGATACAAATCACTTTGCTGTGTAGCTAAAAATAATGGCAACTGAAATTTGTGGTTCAGATATGATTTGTACATGAGGATAACCTTAACCAAATCTTCTCCAGCAGAGTATGACTATTGCAAAAATATTTTCAACACCAAATGTAAATTAGTATCTGTTGCAACAATATTCTTAACTGCAAACCCTGGGGCCTTAGAATCTCATTGCGTGTCTGTCAAAATCAATCAATCAGTGTTAATCATAGAAAATAACCAATGATTTACATGTATGTATGTTTGGTTTGTGTTAACACTTCAAGAAACACAAAATAATTTGTATTATATTTGTGCTTTGTTTTTAAATAGGCAACTGAAAAAATCCGGATTGAAATTATATCACTCTGTCTTACTGAGTCACGAATTGCATCAGATGAAACAATACAGCAGCTGTTTGTAGAATGCAGATTATACAATTTCCTTGCAGAGGAGACCCCACTGTCACTTCCAAAACCAACAAGTGGTCAGAGGATTCACTACAACTATAGCAATGGTAAGTATGATGTATTCCTGAGCAGGCTTGTTTCTTCTCTTAAATTCTGTCTTATGAAAATGTCTGCCAATAAAGCCTGCTTCTTCCATGTATTGTAGTTGCATTTATCTGTGTACTGGTTGTATTTGTCTATTTCCCAAATATTTTGGAAAATATTAAAGGTTGGTTTTAAGCGATGAGGTAAGGATGCAATTATCAAGTATAAAATGAATTCTTGAAGTAGGCTTGTGTATGAAATGGTAACATTACAATATATTTAAACTTGCTGCTAGCACATAGATTTAAAAATTAGGCTATACATATCTAAAACGTATATATTCTTCATAAAAGAACATGATGAAATGATTTCTCTATCAGTACATGATAATACAGTGAAAGAAAAACATTCCATGTAACCATGTATGCCTAAAATACAGTTGAAAAGAGAAAATATGTAATTGGACTTGATCGTCACTTGGGAATACTTGGTGTTCCTTTAATAAGAATTTTTTGAAATAGGAAATTATTCAGCCATGTTTAATACTAATACATTGCTATTTATTTCATAATACTTACTCCTGCATGCTCCATATGCTATTGTCTAATAAATGAACATTTGAAAATACTTTATGTCAATACACCATGTAATTTACACTAATAGCATATACAGAACTATTGTAAAAATTGATAATTCTCTTGTTAATTATTCTCCCAGCTATGTCATAGTATTTCAAGTATTAATTAACTTTTTTTTCCTTGTTAGATCTATTTCATTTAAGATTCAGTCCAAGTGCTTCATGTTGTCTTGCACTTTAAGCATTGCATTTTTAGCTGAGAGTATCCTGGAGCAGATGAATCAGTCTGATATTTGTGACACACCACTAATATAGACATTCTTTAATAATAAGCATTCTTTAAAAAATAATTTTGTAAAAGTGGCTTTGCAAAAGCGGTGTCACAGTCAGATCTTTCAAATTGCTACCACCTAGAAACCTGATTTTAGAAGGAGACTTGCCAAAGAATTTACTCATTTATATCCTCCTAATACTCATAAACTATTGGATTACCGCATAGTTGAAGACTGAAATCCCTTGTAGATGTCACATCAACCATCACTATAGTGGGACTGCCCATTTGAGAGAGAACATAGAGGACAGGGCACAATGTGTTAACTTCTGTGACTCTGAGGAAGACAGTAGTCTCTGTAAGGCTTTAGCAAAAAAAACCCAAACCAAAACAAAACCACAAAAACTAATGGCACTTGAAACTCTCTCTCATTCACTGAGGTTTACTTCCATTCAAACAAATGGAATTTTGGGCATCATCTACTAAATAAGACATCAGATAACTAAGAATTCTTTTTATGAATTGAACAATATTCATCTTGCTAGCTGCTAAAAAAACCGCTTTTTCAAACGTTCTAGATAGGCAGACATAATTGAAATAAATTTTTAAAAATCTCATTGAAATAACACCATAAGTCAATAAAAGCTATTTAAGACTTAATTTCTCTTGCTTCTTGAATTCTCATTGAATATAAGAAGCATTCAGAATGTATAAAAATTCTTATACAATTATGAAACTTAAATATATTTCAAGCTGTGATATTTGAAAATAGTATCATGCTTTGTAGAGACTATAATTCACAAGGCTTTCCAATCTGGTACTGCTGTATCATATTATTTTTGCTAGTCAAAACCTGGCTTCATAACTGTAATTTTTCTATTTACTGCACAAGTGTCAAATTCAAAACTATTTAAACTTTAAAATATCCTAACGAATCAATATCAAAAGGTGTTTTTGGTCTTAATTGCTTCAGGATTATATTCTGCAGCATAATACTAATGTGGTTGTTATATGAAGGGTTTTGCTTAGATAATTGGTCATCTAATTTCTACTCAAGATTAACTGCATAAAGGACAAAAAAAATCTAATGAGTCTGCTGTTTGATAATGTCTAGCTGGAAAGCCAGTAAGATAATAGTAATGAAATCTGCATGTGTGTTTACTATAGCTTTACTGCATCTCTTATTCATGTCTAATTAGATTTGAGTATGTTGAATATTGGAGGTTAATTGAATATTTTCTTTAATAAAAATGGTATTTGCATGGGTAGAAAGGCATTTACTTTGAGCTTAGAAGGAAACTAATGGTATTCCAGATTTTTGCATGGAGAAAATCAGGGTAAGTCCGTAAGTAATCTAAAAAAATAGTTCTTATAAATAAAATATTTTATTTATAACTGGAACAGCTTGAGTGTTTTAAAAACATCTTAACTGATACAGAAGGCTCAATGAGATTCATTGCTTAAAAAAAAATTTGAAGTTTCTCCACACCTTTTGCACATCCTTCGCTGTCATTGCTTGATATGTAAGATACCAGAAGATTAATGGAATCTTGTTGAAAAACAATATAGTAGAGAACTCCATTGATCTGGACCTACAAGAATGAATACTGTGAATTTCCCTTTTCACAAGTAAGTGGTTAGAGCATGTAACTTGACATTAATTGTTTATTTTGACTATGACTTTTTGACTAGGAATGGTTAGAAGATCATTTTCTTTCTTCCAAGGTCTTGGAACAGAAACTTGAATGGGAGGATAATATGCTCTAGGGTTATACCACATAACTGTTCATTTCCCATGACATTGTTACATCTACCGATGGCCATACTGGCTGAGGAGAGAAGCTGTTGTGTTTGTTAGTGGTGGAAAGAATTATTAGAATATCCAAGAATGCTTCCAAACACTACAGTCCTATAAATTCAAAGAAAAGTGGAACTTGCCAAATTTTGCTTACACCGTGACTCTGTCCTGCAATTTGGTAAAAAGGAAGGATTCCGATTTTTTTTTTTTTTTTTTGAGGTTTGTTTTGGTGTGGTTTGGTTTTGATGTTAGGGTGTGTTACAGGTCATAGTAAGCAATGAATTAATATTTTAACTTTTAAATGCAGTTTAAAATTGTGTGCTGGAAATTAATTATTTCCAGTCATGTCACAATATATGCTTTAAAGTGAAGTAATGGCAGTTTCACTGTGAGAAAAACATAGGGAAACATGTTACCCCAAGTGAACAAAGCCCAGTCTTCCTCAGGTATAAATGCATCTCTTGATATTTGACTCTTAATTTCAGTAAAATAAACATTTTTTTGGTCAAGGCCACAATTACTTAAATTACAAAGGTAAGGTTAGTTCACAAATGTTGTTAACAAAAAGCATTCATATTTTATTAAATATGAAGACATAACTAAGAAAATGCTGAGATGGCAGGAAAGTTACTAGAAAGTAAGATTGATAGAAGCTCTGAAATGTGTCCTTATCAATGTATACAGTGGTTCTAGAGAACAGGCAGCAGCAGGAGAGAAAGATTTACAAAATTTTGCAGATTTTTATATGACATTTAATTGGAAAGCTTTCTCTCTTCAGTGAACCAGGTGGTTATTTGAACAACTTGAAGTACAAGTGTAAGTAGAGCAAAGGAAGGGGAGGTGAGGAAAAGAAAGAGGGTACGTTTTTTGTTGGGTTTTTTAATTAAAAATAAGCTTCTGAAGATCCATATTCTAAAAGGTGGATTCCTAAGTATAACTCAAATGAAAATGTTAAGGCCTTGCATCAGAAAATATTGTAATCTTCAGGTTTTAGTGCTTCTTTAGGACAAACTTTAAAATGATAATTTTAGATGCAAACTGTCACAGGTTAATTTTGAATTATTTTTGCAATTAACGGGATACAAATATGAGATGTTCTGTGCCTCGGAGCAATGTTATAATAAAGTTCAAGCAGTTCTAAGGGGTGATATGAAAGCATGGTATTCATCAGGACCTAAAAATTTATTTTCACTATGGTTAATCATTTTCCCCAGACTTGAATGGAGTTCTTGTGCTGAATGTTTTGTTTCTAGTCCGAATTTTTCTATTGAGTGGAATGAATTCAAACTTTTTAGGTTTGTAAATAATTTCCATTTAAAATTGGTTTAGATACAGAATTAGTAAACTTAGGAAATTCCATTTGGGATGCTTATGGGGAAGGGAAGAATCTGTTGATGTGGCAGCTCCTTTGAAGTTCTTTGGCTGTCCATCTGTCTCCCTGCTGCCTCCCCATCACTTCCTGTGGTGGCCCCAGGAGCACTTGGCCATGAGAGTAGCACATGTGGAAAGTCATCCACATGCCCTGAAGAATAGCAGATGGCAGTAACAGCTTCTTTTAACCTAAGACAGTAAGAATATTGTGAGTGGAAACTAAGGATTCCAAGATAGAGTACCAATGCTTTGCTTTCTGTTAATACAGAAAAAAGTGTTGAATTGTAGGTTCCTTTGGTTGAATGATTCAGATACCAATAGTACTGGCTGTTTTCTGAAAGTAACTAATTCCTGATAGTGATTCTGCTGGCCAGGTAAGACCTGAGGAGCAGTTTTGGAGAAAACTAGAGAACCAGTAGCTCTGGAAGGTGTGCTTCCTAGAAAGACATTTATAGAGATATGTCCCTCAATAAATCCCTCTGCAAGAAATTAAGCTGCCTTATCTCTCTTTTATACCCCTGTATTCCAATACTCTCTGCTCATTGGTAAATTGGTATTTTTTCTTTATACAAATAAGTTTATTTTGGGTAGTAGAAGAGAGTATGAAACATGTTAAAGATTACTGTCAGCACATGGGAAAAGGAAACCTTAATGTGATGTGGAGAGATAAAAAGAGCATTTTTGAGTACAGTGGCAGAGTAACTAGAAGGCAGTGAGGTACGTGAATATTAAAGATGTTGGAATTTAAAGACAGACAATTTTCTAGCTCCTCCTCCTGCCCTCAGGGAGGGGGGAAAAAAAAAAAAAGAAAGAAAAATGTTCCTTAGAGCTATGTTTGTGTCTCAGAGGATTGCATTCATTATAGTTCTGTCCTAAACATTTTTCAGCTGCATTTCTTACTTAAAAAAAAAAAAGTAAAAGTAATTCTTCTAATACTATTTTTCAATTTTTGCTTCTTGAATTTTTATAATCTCTCAGTGGTTTACGGATACTTGTAGGCTGATACCATTTGCAAGAAAGAAGCTACTTTCTTAATATAAGATGCCCAAAAACTTCTTAAAGAATTTCATAAAACCTCGTTTCTCATTCTTTTGTTGTTGGTGTGGGTTTTTTTCCAAACCAAGGCTATTTTTCACTCTAGGTCATATTAATGGTACAAAAATTAAAAGCTACTCCTTGTGTTTGTATTTTAAATTAAAACAATAAAAGGCTTTCAGAGCATTCACACACACTCCCCAGGCTGTGGATTTTCTCCAGTCCATTGGTCTAGATGTTTCTCTTATTGAAATATTGTGGCAGGAAAGGAGGATTAAATTACTGAGGCTGTCAAAAAGGACAAGCACTCTGCCATACATTATCATTATCACTAGCTTCCTCAGTGGAAGAAAATGCAGTAAATCACTTCAAATACAAAGCAATAAAGACCACTGGCTTTTAAAATCATGACTGCTATTGCCATTAACAGAATATGACAGCTATGTGGCATGCTTAGATGCTGCTTGTATCTTTTTTGACAGTGTGCACATAAACCTGCCAGTGACACGCCATTAGATCACATGACCTTTCAAATTTAATTCTAACAGTGTTGCTTTTCCTTAGGAAAGACAAGGGAAAAAAATGTTTATTTTTCTTTGTTCTCTTCTTCATGGTCTTTCTTCTAAAAGATGAAAAATAATTGATAACTACTTATATTAATTCCAATTTGCTTTGCAGTGATACACGTGGATAAGGCAAATAATCATGCAAGAAGAGAGTATCTCAGGTCTATGCTTCTAAAGCCAGATCTACATACTGACAGGTACATATGAGTGCTGAAAAAGTCTATAAAAGGTCTTTGTAAATAATGCTTATGGTTTGCCTTGTTGTTTGACTTTATTGAGGTGGTATCCCTGAGAAGTTAATACATGGCTAACTAACTAGAGAAAATTTTGTTTCAGCTAGAGATGACACCTACGTTCTGATGTGGGAATTGATCTGCCTTTCTTCCCTGAGTAGGTTTGTGTGGCATGGAATACTGCAACCTCTCTTAATGTTGTTTTTGTGCTGTGTTTTGGGGTTGGGTTTTTTAGCAACCTTGTTTTGCAAAAGAGAGATTCTATCATCACCATTCTAGCAGTAATGAATTTGAAAAGCACGTATCTACCTGATGGTAGAGTAATGCATCTGTCGCTTTCTCAATTCAGAGTACTACAAGTAGTGTAAAAGCTTCAGAAAATGTTTCTTGGCCCTAGAATTTCCAAAAACCTATATATAGAGATGTAGCAGGCAGCTATTACATGTATACATATGAGAAAGAGTATAAATTAGTCTTGTGCAAGCTCATAACAATAAATGTGTTCTTATTCAAATTTTTTGATTGAGATAGCATGCGCATTACTTAGAATGAATGATATTCTTTGATTCTGTTTCCTCTTGAACATCAATCTTCATTAAAATGAACAATTATTAATTTAAAGATTAATTTAATTTGCAGAAGAGAATACCTGCTGATTGTATTTCAAGTGTAGGAGTTACTTGTAAATCTTTTAAATACATATTTAGTCACAAATCACAGATTCACTCAGCAATAAGAGAGTCATTTCTCCTCATTCCATTTCCCTTCTAAAGCTGCATTTCACATCTTGGCCAGAAAACAGGTTTTACTGGAATGGAGCAGGGAATACCATGAAATTATTACTTGTTGGGATGGATATATCACACCAAAACATTCTTAGGTTTGGAGATTTAAAAAAAAAAGTCTTCACTTAATAAGTAAACAGAAGACTTACTTTACCATATAGATTAGGAAAGTGGGTAACGTGTTCTACTAAGAATTTAACAATAGACAAAATATTCTTTTTTTCCTGAGGGATAATTCAGCAAAGGAAAATAGCTAGTCTGCGGGCTGCAATTTCACCTATAAATACTTAGATTTCTATACTAAATATTTATCAAACCCAAGGTAAAAATAAGAGCAGTGAGCTTTTCCCCACAACAGAAGCCTTCATTTTTTACGTGTGCTGTCATGGTACTGTCTCTTGTGTTACGAGGTAGGTTGTTTTCTACATTTATTGGTGTGTCTAGTTTGGTTTGTGGTGAAATTTCAGTTCTGTGTTGACTAAACAGCAAGGCAGGAAGTTCATCAGTAGTCCAGTTCCCGAATTTATCTTAGCAAGAGGACCACCAAGAAACAAAATTTATGGAAAGATTTTGCCTATACACCAAATGTTTTCAACTCTATGCATTTTAAACCTGGCCTAGTTATATCTTCAACACATGTTTTCTATCACAAGCCTTACAAACTAATATCAGAGCTTTTTCAGCTGAAACAGGAACTGAACTAAACTAATGCTTTAAAGCTCAGGAAACCAAATTATCAAGGATATAAATATCATTGAAAATTGCCTGCACATGGTTTAGCCTGACACTTTATTGGTGTTTGTGCTATGCCAGATTATAGGAGTATAGATAGTGTATAATGTATATTCAGTGGTGTATTAAGTTTTCAGGAGAACTTTCTCCATCGCAGTTAATGTTGTTAGAAATGATACTCAAAATGATTGGTCCATATTAAAACATAAATTAATAGATACATCACGTGCTATTTTTGTCTTCTAAAAGGAAAGTCACTTTAATGAATGTCCCTTGAAAAAGATAAATATTCTGAGGTGTTAAAAGAGATATTAATATAATACATAAAATTACTACTAAGCCAAAGTTGCAACTAGAAATACAAATAAAATACAATATAAAATCTAAATATTAAATAATAATATAAAATCTAAAATATTTGAGCATGAGGTAGTAGGAGACTAGGAAGACTGAAATCCTGTTTAGGTTAGTAATTGTTGCATACCACAAAGATGGTTCTTCTCTTTTGACAAGCATCTTTGTCTGTACGTTTTCAGACAGACAATGTCTCTATCATTAATATGGAAATTTTGTCATAACACTTGCTTTTTCTTATAGCTGTATTGTATGACATGGGCAACCTTTTTGTTTTGTTTCTTTTTCTGTATAATAGAGATTCAAATTACATTGCTTATTCATGTTAGGAAGATATACTTATGAATATTTGTAAAACTTTGCAAAAAAATATACAAAATTATTCTTTTATTTTATTATTTGAACCCCATAGTTATTTACTTACATGTTCAAGTCTTCCAATCAGTTAATAACAGGAGGCATTTCTGGCAGTCCATTTAACTTACTGTAATCGTGCCATAGTTATCTTTTATTCTTCATCCTGTTTGTATTCCACTGTTGCCTTTCAGCACTTTAAGAGTGTAGGAATTTGGGTCATTTAGAGGAACTTACCTGATTTCCCATGCCAGATTGTACTTGCAATGCCTGCAGACCTGGCGGTGGAGTATATGCTCTTCTGACAAATGTCAAAAGAGACATATGTGAAGAATGGAGGAATCCATTCTTCTAAGAGTCACCCTGCTGTGATAACAAGAGTGAACAGGTTTATGCAAGAGGTTTGCAGGCTGATCCTGACAGGTGTATCATTTCTTAGTATGAAATGATTGTTACTCCAAGAAATTGATGATATGAAGTCATTGTTCTCCAAAGTAAGAAAATATGTGCATCCATGTTATAGGAGTATAAAGCATGTGTAGAGTGTTAGCTTCACACTAATATATTATATTAACACACAAGGTTTTCTCCTTGCTGCTTAAAAATGACTGATCTCTGGAATAAAGAATTAGAATCAAATTTGCCTACCTCACAGCTTTGTCCAGGCACTCTAAATTCCCTGCTGGTGATAACACCTTTAAGTGTTATTATGATAACAACAACAAATATTTGTCCATGTTTTTCTGTTTCATTGTAAAGCATATTTTAAGCTTCAGGCACTTATTATTTGTTACTTTTCTTTTGGTCCTTTATTAGCAGACAAGTTTCATTTAGTTCTCTAGTCTTTCTTGCAGTGGCTAGCAAATATCTTCCAACAGGATGTCAAGATTTCTTCTTATTCTGTCAGTAGCCATGGGATTCCTGCAAGGAAGTGAATACTGATACCTGATGTTACAGAAAAGAAATGTGAAAATGAAGTAGACAGAAAATCTAGGTTCCTAGAGAGAAGTATGGGAGAGGAACACTATACATAGCTTTATGTAAGAAATGCTAGTATTAATTTGATATTCCAACTTCCATCAAAGATTCTTATGTCAGTGAGGCAGTGTCAAGGTAAGATGGGACACTAGCTGCACATTTGTGCATTCTATGCTGAAGCAGAGTGAGGAGGCTGTTCCAAGGCGATGTAAACTGTGTCTTTTTAGCCAGTTCAACCTGAAAACAAAACTCGTGCAGTTTTTGGTAAATGAAGAAAATAAGTTAAAGCATACTGAATATCATATTTAAATATTTTCTAAACATTAAGCATTTGTAGTACTTTTAAAAAATACAAAAGTGAAAAGTGACCGTTCTTGCAGTCTACTAGTTGGAGTAGTCTCTTGGGACCCAGAGTTCAAATCTCCTCCTTCCTGATTAGCTACAAAGATTTAATCCAATAATATGATATTTTAAGCATATTGGAACTACAAGGTGTTAGAGGTGCAGTTCTTTTGATCTGTTTTGTTGAAGCTTGCTCTATGCATGTAAAATACTTGCATGCGATTTGAACAAGTGGACCAGTATGAACGACTCTCCAATTTGGCTATAAGGTACTGTCCCAAATGATACTAGGCCTGCTTTTAGTTTATGCGTTAGTGAAAATTTTAGTAGCAGTTGGTTCCCTTAAGTGATAAAAATTAATCCAGCACTAATCTCCTTCTCTTCTGTCACTGTCTTAACTGCTAAGCTGGTTTCTCCAATTGATTTAACATTGACACTGAATCATAACAAAACAGATCTGTTCCCATTACCTAACAGTTTTATAAGTTATTCTTACAATTTTTATTTTTTTTATTAAATATTTATCTTACACATCTAAGTATTTCTTTGTTTTTGATTGAGTTTTGGCAGTTTTGCTTCTGCTGAGCTCTGTGCCAAAATCTTAAGTGAGATCCATTATACTCAATCAAGGCACCTGCTGTTGGTAATAGTTACAGTATTTTTCCTTTTTTGCCTCCACAAATATTTTTTTAAAGACACACAGGTGTCTGATTTTAGTGACAAACAATTATTTATGTATCTGTTTTCTATAACTCATATTTGCTAGTAAGAGCCAAGCACAAAAATAAACTACTATAAAAGCATATTGCAGCTGTTGTTACATTTAAAGTCTTTTAGGAAGATTTGGTTATATTTTGTCTAAGATATCCTTTCCTGTAGACTTGGATTTTACACAACTTGATTGTTACTTATTTGGAATTATGCTTATTGTAACATTTTTAGGCTGTAAAGCTCACAGGCATTCACAGTTTAAACAACATTGCCAAGACATACCAAAAAATTAGTTAGCTCTGAATTCCTGTCATTTTGTCAGTCTCAGTGTTTTTGGCCCCAACACAAGCCACTAACTCAAGTCAGCTCCAGCACAATACTGGAATTATGTGTTTAAAAGAAAAGCCATACTTGGATGCAATGAGTGTAATTTAAGTTCACAGAAGAAATGTCGATATTTTGTATAGTTGTCAGGCTTAGATGTTTGGGGTGGACAAACAGGCTGTGTTTCGACAGCATGGTAAATACACAAAGGCCTTTGTATCCAGGCTGTGCTCACGGATAGTTTTTTATGTGTAAACCAGGAAGAGAATAATGAAGATAAAATGAGATGTATTGGTTGGAGGGAACAAGTGCAGGACAATTGTTATGTAAGGTCCAACTTTAAATAATGAATACACAAGACAATGTTACAAAGATACTATTTTGAGACAACTGCCTTTAGGTTCCTGTTATTTTTGTGGGATGTATTCTTGGCTAGAATATGCTCTCCAAGTATCTAAATGAGGTATGAAAATTCTCAATAACTTGCAGCTAAATATTTTACACTTGGTGTTTGGAAATACTTGTTTCATTGAATATGGCTAATGTTTCTGATATCAGGAAAATGTTTGATACGGTTTGTCTTTCTCAATTATTTATCTCTTGTCTCCCACACCACTCAATGTAAAGCCAAGGAAATGCATGGCTTAAAATTTACTAAGGCTAGATCTAAATTATCAAGTGGTGCAGACCAGAGAATCTCTAGCACAAAGCAGTTGTTGCTAATGGTCTGGTATTCACAGTACATAGATTTTTAGGATGCTTTTGAGAATTCAGAATACTAGTTGATCCTATTGACTGAATGTGTATTGCAGTGAAATGCATTAGGGGTAGGAACTCCTGGAGCACATCTTCAGTTTAGTTTAGTCCAGTCCACGAGGAATCCAATTAATGTGTTCCAAGACTACTATGCAAATAAAGCACCATAATTGGGGACAACTGAGAAGTTTTACTTTATAAGCACACTCCACATCAAAGCTGAAATAATCATACAGGGTCATCTTATGTGGCCTGACTGAATTAAAGTGGTTGAACTTTTTTAACAAGTTTATGGTATTAAAAGGTTTTAACCAACAAAATATAATTATATTTAATGTAAACCTTCTATTATTGCTTATGAATTGTTTTCATTTTGACATATCAAATAATTTGCATGGTATGGTCGACACAGTAAAAATTAAAAACAAACAAGCAAAAAAAAAAATCCACAAAAAACTCCCCTAACTATATTTTTAGGTATTTTATAAATGAGTTTTACTAAAAGCCTCAAAATACATAGGTACAATCTTGATTTTTACCTATGGGTGGGGAAATTTAAAGAAATTAAGTGACTTGAACAGTTGATTCAACAGCTGAGTTAAACGTTCAAGTTTCAAATGAGAAAAAGTCTTTAATCCTTATACTATTCTGTCACTGCCATATGAAGAAGAATTGTGCCACAGGGTGGTGTGGAGCAGGGGAGAAAAATGAAAAAATTCTCTAAGCCTGCAGACCTGTGGTTACAACCACTCTGTCCTTCTAGTACTGCTAAATAGCGCTAAAGGAGGGAAGATTTAAAAGAAAGGGTCTCAGACTATTCTTGTCATGGAAAATGTTGAATATAATTGATAGAGAGTTCTGGTTTATGCTTAACTGGTAAAATAGAGTGCTCTTTTTTTGCCCTCCCCCCCCCCCAACCCCGATTTTTGAGTCAATTTTCAACCCTTTTTGAAGGTATCTATCTATTTTGGGGTTTTTTTTATGCTTAGCTTACGATTTACAGTGATCAGTGATCCTCCAGAACATGAACAAGATCTTGAATGTGAAGATATCGGTTTTGCTTACGTTAGTTTGAGAGAGATACTGCAGAAACGAAGAGACATCATTGAGCAAGATATTGATGGTAAGTTTTAGAGATTACTTTGTTGTAACCTTTTTTAACCTAAAAATTATTTGTTGAATTTCTGCTTCTCTCTCCAAGCCTTACTGTGCAAGTAATAGACGTTGTTTCAATAAGAAATTCTTTAGTATGAACTAACAGCTTCCACATTTGTTTGCAAAAGTCTCCAAAAATTGTGTGTGTACTATTGTTATTCCTTAAAATCAGTTTAAAAAAAAACCCAAACCAATGACCATTCCCAGCTCATAGTAATTAGTTTATAAAACCTAAGAATTTTCAGGACATGTCCACTGACTGTAATTCTTTATTTTGCACAACATACTTTATGCTAGTAAGACAATAGATACATATTTTGTTGTTAAAATTTATGTCAGTAATTCGGTATTGCTAATGTCTATATCTTGTCTGAAGTTACATTATAATCACCAGAGTACCTCAAGCTTGTATCCTCCATATGAAACCTGTATCTGAGACAATATGAAATACTGGTGCCTTTGGTTAGGTATCAGTTTAGAGTAAGCACCCTTCTGTAACAGACTGTGACCAAACTTTCACTGTGACTCATTAAAGCAAGGGGAGGTGAGTAGGAGGTGTGGAATCTTCCATTTCATTGGTCTTATGACAACATTTTTATAATGCTGATAAGACTTGAGAAGGCTTCTCGGTCCTTTCATAGACAGTGAAGGAACATATTCTCCTTGCTTAGACTTTCCTGTTCCCTAAGGTAGCAGGGACATGGTTATCAATGGTGCATTTTTCTCCTTACGTGTTCTTCTCCATCCTCTTTCCCCATTGTGGTAAAGCTCAGTGAAGGAGCAGAGAGTGTATCTGTTACAAAACAGTTACTCTCGTATACAGGTAAGCGAATCAGCTTAATTGCTAGACACAGTGCACTCTGCAATAGCAAGAATTCTAGTTAGCCCTAGTAGAATGCCAAGCTAATGGGACTTTGCTACTTCTACTGCTGTGTCTAATTACCATACCTTGAGTGATGGGGAGCTGAGTAGTGAGGGAAAGAAATAGGTTTTCTTATCCATTTCCATTATCATGCATGATTTGCATTCATGCTGTAGCTAAAATACTCAAAGTATGCATCAAAGTTCTAGGAACACGATAAGGAAAATTCTAAGAATCAAATTTCCATCCCCTGGAAAAATAATATACAGATTTGATGCATTTCTTACTGTGGTTGAACCACTTAATCTTTTTTTCCACCAATAATTTTTCTCAGAGTAGTTGTACAAAAGCACATCTCCTCCAAAAAGGTATTTCCTAGTCTCTCACTGGAGAATTGTTTTTGTTCTGGATTTTATGGCCATAATTCCCATTTTGTCATAATTCCTGTTTGATAAGATCGATTAGTGATATAAATATAATTTTGTACCCTTGAAAGTCACCTTTCACAAAACTCTTAAAACTCCTAATCATCTTCTGAGATAATTATTATGACAGGAAGGACTGGTTTTTGTTCCTAGTTGTTGTTCTGTTAACAGGTAACATTACTATGTAATGACAACAATATTGCGAGGAGAATTTCTTCCCCTAATCATAAGACATTTGAACTAATTTTTACTTTATGCACATTATATCTATGAAAGTGATAGTAATAGAAACTCTTTTATTCTTATTCCTACCCACACTTTTCCCCTTCCCTGAAGATGCGATAGAAATTAGATTATTTTTTTTAATTGCATCCGTAACCATATTTTCTGAAAATTTAGAACTTTCAGAGAATTGAAATGAATTTTACATCAACATATGTCAGATCATGGCAAAACTAGAATGTATTGGTATATTTTCTTGGACAAAGTCATTGTAAAAGGATCTCTTCTTAAGATCTGGACACAGACTTCAATTAAATTTAATGGCAGAATAAATAGAATTTCTGAATAATATTGTGCACATTCTCTGAGGTGGATATTAATTTGAGGGAAAAAGAATAAACCTAGACACAGGGAAATTCATAGGACAGTAACACATGAAGATCTAAACATTCTGAAGTGAGATACCATAAACTTCCTTCATTCTTTCTGAGGACTGCAAGCATATATCTTTTTCATATCTTGTTCCTTTCATTGCTGATTATGTGAAAGTGGCCTACATGAAATTTGAAGCAATTAAGTGAACTGCCAAGCAAGAGGCTGGATGAAAAAGTGTATAGACAAGACATATGACAGTATGTCTCAGAGATAATATGACAATATTTAAACTGAGAAAATAGAATTAATGTTATCTTCTGATGTCATTAATTACAGTTATCCTACCATTCTTATAAGTAAAAAGAATAATGTCCCCTGAAGCCTGCTCTTTAAGTTGACAGTTCAGTGAGTGATTTGTCCAAGGATATACGAAATGGTTTGGATCTCTAAGAATAGCATCCAATCTGCCCTATAATAGCTCCATCAACAAAGTAAATGATGGAAGGTTTATCCCATGTTCATCCTTCTCCAAACCTCTTCTGAGTTGTCCCAGCAAGTTGTAGCATGCAGCATAATTGCATGTCCCAGGGTACTTATCCCAGTTTATATAGTAAATACATAACCTTGCCATTTGTCTGCTGTATAATTTGCTTTGAAAAGATGTGCTGTCAAGATTATTTGTTTTTATTCAAATTCCTTCTAGACTCATGTTAGGCAGCCTCATTGCTTTTTATGCAGGACTGGGAAAGAGCCTCATTTTTGACTGTTAGCAGCATGTTTTTAATCACAGCAGCAGAGATTGTGGCCCTCTGGGCTTACTTAGATATTATAGAAGAGTGCAATTTTAAATCATGTTAGCTAATTTCTGTAAAATAGGAGTTTTAAATACTACCTTAAAACTCACATACACAAAGATGAAGGTAGTTAAATAGTTTAGTCTAGGGGAAATACCATCTTTGTCTACATTTTGCTATTTTACAATACATAGAAGTCTGGAATTAAACTAATTTTGCATTGCACCAACTGGAAAAAGCAATTTACTATTTAAATACTAATAACTATCCAGGCTGATTTGGACCAGTCATACACACAGTGTAGAAAAGGCATTAATTGGTATTTTTTTTTACTTAAAACTATTTGTAAGTATGCACATATGTCTTTAATAGAGTTTGGAAATCTATATTTACATATTGCGGAGAATAATTTATATAGGCAATTACCATACAATTTCAAAGTTTATTTTATTGATGTACATTCTAATTCTTAGAGTGCTCAGTTTCCAGTATGCTGAGTGCCTGAACAGGAAGATTTCTTTATTATTTATTATTTTTTTCTCTTTTTTTAAGCATATGCTGGGTGCCTTTTAATCTGTCCAAATGCTAAGGAAAATTATGAGAACAAAAGCAAAACCTTAAATGAAATTGCTAATGCTGTTTTCTGATGTTTCCTTTCCAGTTTTCGATTCGCAAGATGATAGTGTAGTAATTGGAAAGCTCAAAGTAACAGTGGAAGCCCTCCATGTGCTGCGTGCAGTCTATGAGGAATGCAAAGATGACTAGGAGGCATGAAAGGGAAGTTTGCCTACAGAAGTTCCTTCTTGCAGTGTAAATACATGCTTGATAGTGCTTCAAAGATGAGATCTTTGTAATTCTTACAGTATATTTAATGTATAATTTATATGAAAAGGACGCTTGATTTGTAGTTGTAAAGTTTTGTATACTTTTCAGTCTGTTTGTTTTTATATTTCCCCCCTAAGGCTAAGAATCTCTCCACAATGGACAACGTCTTGTAAATAATTAATACCTACATGATTGAATGATGTGCTTTATTTGCATTTTCAAGATTTTTGCCTACATAAAACAGTAATAAAAATGCAAGTCAAATTTTTAATTTTTAATAAAAAAAACCATAAGCCTTAGAAAACTGATTAAAAATACTTTTATGTTATCCCTAATCACCCCACTAAATGGAATGCCTGTGATTAGCCTCATTAAGAATTTTATACTGTGAAGATTTTATTAAAAGCAATATATGAAAATTACTTGGATTAATGTGTTAATCTGCCTCTTTAAAATGCTAATATCCATTTTATGCACATTAAATCTCAGTATGCGTTTTCTTTGATGCATGCAGTTCCTATCAATTAAATGTAAAAAATGAGGCTAGTTGCAGGACTTATTAAATTACTGCAACCTTTTTTTAAATAACTTTTATCCTTCTACTAACATTATAATCAGCTGTTTATGATTATCATGATTTGAAGTAGGGGGAGGGCAGGCACAACCATTTTTCTGTCCAGTAAAAGATTTACTTTCAGCCAACATCTGTCAAAGCACAAAAAGAAGCCATGCAGTATCAGATTTTGCTTCACCTACTTTCAGCTGTGGGGACAGGCAACTATGTTTTCATTTGTTTTTTGTCACTTTTAGAAGTTACATCAAACATACACAATGAATTGTTGTATCTGAATAACCAGTGTCTAGCTTGGAAAGTTGATTTTCCAGCTTTTAACCAATCTCAGTGAAGGATTTAATTGATATTTTTAATGGAGCTGTGAATCAATGCTGCAAAAGGACTGTCTCTTGAGAACGAGGATATAATACATTTCATTTTTTAATTTACTTTTTTATTTGTCATTTTCTTTAAAGGATTTTATAGGCTGTGGATTTCCACTGTTTGCAAACAGGCTATGTTTCTTCATAAGCATATGTAAAGTATTCAGAGAGATAAGTAATTTATTAAAATCTACCTAATTTGCCGTGATATATTAAATCTCTGCTTCAGTGATCACAGACCATTTCATTTAGAGAATTAGGCATTCCCTCTTTGTGTGATTAAAGCTCTGGAAAATGAGTTCTTTGCTCCTATTTGTGAACATTCAAAGCCTGCTAATGGCAAGAAGATGGAATAGATTATGAGACAATTCATTACAGTTCAACAGAAAAAAAAAAAACCCAGCTATAATGCAGAAATGCAAGTATGAATATCTGCATATAGTTTGAACCATCTGTGCTCTAATGGCTTCAATAATGGCTCTTCGTCTTCAGTAGGCTTTGAAATGACATCCATACAATATTAATTTGTTGATGTACATTACGAGGCCAATGGAATGAATATATTCTGACCACAGAAATCTCTGAATTCCAACATGAACCCATGGTTGACTCCATTTTAGGACCTACCATCTTCAGTAGTACTTCTCATCCAGACTTTGCCAATCCTTGTGGCATTTCATTCCTCTAGAACTTTTAGGAGACCACAGACAGCTGCATTCCTAAACCCCTGCATTCTCCAGTTAATGGCCATATGTTTGTTGTCGTTTGGGTTGGCGCTTAGTTCATCATCTTGGCCACTATTTCTAGCTTTTTTTGGCTCTGTGCATCTATATTGTCAATAAGACTGTTATTATACATTACAATAATTTGAAACAGCTAGATTCAACACTGAGATTAACTGAGTGGCTTTTTGGAAATTTAGTTGTGGTATTCTGTCAGGAGGTTCTTATTATTCTTCTAATACTTTGCAAACCAAACTAAATATCCTCCACATAAACAAAGAAGCAAATCGCATTGAGTTTTTGTGTGTGACTGTTTACTGACTTGCAGGAGAACTATGTAACTGGTGCTTGTTTTCTTCTGAAATAAACCATGTGGTAAAATTAGAAAATCAGTGATGTTCATCTCACTTAAACATTTACAGTAACACCCTTAGCACTCAATCTTCACCATCTGAAGTTGAAAACTTAAACTGAGCATTCATATATTCATTAAACACAGACCTCTTCGGTAAGTTACTGCAAAATATTCCAGTTGACATTTGGTTACATTGTGTTAACTGTTCTCAGTGACTCCAACATTAACATGTATAATTTGCCTCAGGTTCCTAAACATATTTCTTTGTAAGGCTCACTATTACTCAGTTTTGGATTTTAAAAAAAAAAAAATCGTGATTTCTATTCATGTTTAGAACTGAGATAGATATAATATTCAGTGAGGATTTTCTCCAACAGATGGATTGTATTATCTTATGCAACATAAACATACGAACATACTAGAAAGTTTTGTTCTTGCATTAAGTAGTCTGTATTTCCAACATGCTCTTAAATCCTAAGTCTAAATGTTGCACTGCGCAAGGAAAGTGGAAAATGTAATCTAGTACTATTCTGTCCAGATTTTAACTATGAATAACTTGAAGAAAACTTACATCTACGTACTCTCTAGCCTAAGGCAAAAAGTATCCTTTTTGTGTGTGCAATATGTTAGTAAGCACAATCCTTTTTGCATTTTTAAAAAAGGAGCCTTATTAATGCTGGGTACTACCATGCTTTAAAATGTTACTTAATTAAAATTAATTTTTGTGGAATAGATAAATTTTTTCTGTGGTGTTACTTGGATGCAACAGTGGTCCTGTATAAGATTAATTGGGCAGGGTCAGATGATTATTATGATATTATTTTATATCTTTTCTCATTAATTGTTACAGCTTATAGCTTTGCTGTGCTATCTTCTTCTGTGATATAATAGCTGCTATTCTCCAGGTGTCCCAAGTATGTTTATCAAGATGGAAACTTAAGTTTAGCTCAAGAAACCTGTTTTTTTTTTCCCCAATGTTGCTTTTAACCTGTTATAACCTTAACCTAGGGATGGAAGTTATAAGAGCAAATACATCATGAACCGAAGTAACATCTGTGTGAACTCAATCAATTTTGCCGTACAGTAAGTCGCAGCTTATCTTGTTATATGCTTATAAGAGTAGATATCACATGACAAAAAATTATAATAACTGGCCTCGCACAACTTCTACAACTGAAGATCAGTATTTAAGTTAATAATAATATTGTTTTAAAATGCTTTTTTATTTCAAGACATAGTAAGACATAATTAGAACTCAAGAATTCACCAAATATATCAAGACTAAATATTAGCTGTTAAATTTAATTTTCTTGTTTTGTATTAGAACTGAGAAATAAATTCAAATACAGATTTAAAATTGTGCAACAAGCTTTATTGCATGTTTCGGAACCAGAGAAATATTTTATGTTGCAGTTACATAGACAGGACTTTTTGCAGGTGATGATAATGATTTATCTATCTGTTTTTCAAGATATTCTACAAGAGAATAAATATTTTTTTTTATAAGACTTCCTTAACATTACTGGTTATGATATAGGTCTTAGTAATTGGACTAGATCCCAATCCTGCAACTATTACTGAATTGAATGCATTATGTTGCCTGTATGAAATTAATTGCAGAATGTAAATTCAAGTTGATACGTTTGTATGCATGTGATAAAAATTTGCTTTTGGCACAGTATGCTACAGGTGTACTGCTCTGTGCTTTTCATTAGTTCCTTTTTGGTATTGCTGACAAATTTTAATTCTCTTTGCATCTTTTAAAATGGGATGAGGTAACTTGAAGAACTTGATTTCAACAGAGTAATTTCTCAAGGGAAGAATTTGACCTATGTTTTGTTTCTTTTAAAGTATAATCTTAGCACTCACAGGGCTTGGCCTTGAAAGTCACATATAACATAGAGACTTCGGTCTTAATTTGTAAGCACCAAGCTCCTTTTAAATCATGCATCTGTGGGCTTTAGAGGTATTTAAAAGCTTTACTTATTTCTAAGGTCCTTGCTGTCCATACTTCAAGTTCTCAACGCTTCATGGGATCAAGGTCTAACTCAGTCCTAGCAAAGTTTCATTTCAAACAAAAGCTGCTTGTAAAGTATCAGATACCAGTTGAAGATATTTTGTCTAAGAAAAGAAGTGATTACGAACCTTCAAACGGAAATGTTTATTGGTTCTTAATAGTAGTAGTTCTCACACAGTACTATATCAGGATAGGATCATTCAGGTTAGAAGGGACCTCAGGTGGTCTCTAGTCCAATGTGCTGCGGGATTAGCTATAATGTTAGACCATGCCACTCAGGGCTGTGTCGTCTGGTCTTGAAAACCTCCAAGGATGGAGACTGCATAACTTCTCTGAGTAACCTGTTCCAATGCTTGACTGTCCTTATGGTGAAAAAAGGAGATACATTTCTAAACATTACTTCAATCCAAATGGAAGCCAAATCTAGATTTAAGCACATGCAAACAGCTTTTGCACTTAATATATTATCTGATACCTATTTTTTTTAATTCTATGGATTACATAAGCATGACCTTGTTTGTCATTTGTTTCAGCCATTTGACATGTTGCACAGAAATGCAAATAACTAGGCATTGCAGTACTGACTTTCATGTCTACTGCCTTGCAGTGTGCCATCAAATTTCCATCCAGTTTTGTGAAGCAATTGACAAAAAATAGCTATGTTATTGTTAACAATGTGGTTTGTTCAGATATTTTTTCTGTAAATTTCAGTAGTAAAACAAACTGTCATTCTTGTTGAATGCAAAATTATTTCCTTATGCATTAAAGCATAAAGCAAGAATTGAACTTTCCTTGAAAAAACATTGGAAAAATGTCTTTCTACTAAAAAAACCAAAACCCAATAATGTGAAATTTCTTTTGCTTGAAGGAGGAGTATCAGGCAACCAGTGATTATTCTGATTACCTACTCTTAAGTGTAAATAGCTACAATTGCTGATAGCCTTTAACTTCAATGATAATGAAAAAATGAAAATGTGTTACCATATATAGGGCAATTTTCCCAGAGAAATGAAAGGAGGAAACACTAATCAGCATCTGACTCCAAACACACTGTACACAAATAGTAAATAAACTACAGCAAACTTAGAAGATAATATATAGAAAATCTTTGTGCATTTTGAAAATATTCTTTAACCATTTTCCTCTGTAATACGTAGTTATTGTAGTATACCAAAACCAGACCCATTTGGAAACTTTCCAATAGGTTGGTAATGTCAATGGTACAGTTTACATCTTAAATGAAACACACAAAAAATGGAACTATTTATAAAGCGGTATCAATTGTGTATCAGCATACAGTAAATATAACCTGAGCAAGAATATATGGGGATGGGGGATGAGGGGTGTTTGTAGCCTATCTACGTTTAAGTCAAACAAGTTAGTGTAACTTGTAATTAATCTTAGAATGGAATTTACAGTTATCTACGCAAAGTCTTTAGTAACAGAGTTTTCCACAGAGGTTTGTAAGAGTAATGAGGGATTACATTTCCACCCACGACAGCAGACAAATAGGATAGGAGCCTGTAACATATAGCCCCTGTACAGCTATTAATGGATCCTACAACAGCATATGTGTTGTGGAAAGCACTGATGACTGTCGCTTCGTTAAATCACTCTTCAGTATCTTCTCTTTTTGAGTTGGTCTGTTGAGGGAGAGTACAGAAGTTGACTGTTATGAAGTCCATAGGGTGTGAGAGATGCTGTTTCTCATCTTCATCATTCTGTAGGGGACAGTGTCCCTACAGCAGGTGAGTGGAAGGATGACTTTTCTATTAAAGGTGAGGGTTATTTTTAAAATCAACATATAGAAAGGCTTTGGGAAAAATTGGTAAGAACTCCTCTTAAATACTTTTTGTATTTAACTTGCACTTCAGTAAGTGGGAAGTCCACATCTTATCAGGCCCATAGCCTTAATTCTTGTGCTTGGTTGGCTGTAAATTTTCATGAACTTTGGGCAAGTTGCTATGTCGACAGGAAAAAAAAAAAAGTGCAGAAAGATGTAGAGCAAAGAGATGAAGCTCTTTGGGGTGTAGAATTGATTTATGGTTAAGAGGGTAACAGATTTGGAGATTTCCATATTGTATCTGTGGATGTTGTCTGTTAGAATTTCTTTCCTGTTGCACCCTCAACGGACTTCAGATCTCCTCTTTGTAACCAGGGAGCACTGCCTCACAAACCGCAGGATCACAGACAGGTTGAGGCTGAGAGGACCTATGGAGCTTACCTTGCCCAACCCCACCATTTCCCAAAAGTTTTCTTTCCTTCCAACAGAAAGAATCCTTGAAAAGGTGCCAAATAAAAGCATTTGGGATATTGGTGAAACAGGCTTTATTCAAATGAGAGATGAAATTAATAAGCCATTTTCTGGAACTTTCCCTTCTATGTTTATGCTCATCGTGTGAGGAAACAAGGCTTTACAATTAATGAGAGAAGCAACATAACTTCTTGTGACTGTTCTGTTGTATTTACGCTAATTCTCTACATCAGTGCCTGTTATCTGGGAGAATGCAGGAAGGGCTCGCAATCTTCCATAACCTTTCCAGCCTCCGCTCAGGCTGTTTGAGGAAAAGCACTGTAACTGCAGCCCTGGAGCAGAGGCCAGCCAGGCGCTGTCCTGCCCTCACCAGCCCAGGCAGGAGACGGCACGCAGCAGCCTGGCAGCGGATGGTAAAGAAAGTGGAGGTAGGACCTGTGAGATTGAAGTGTTATGTCTACCTCACGTGGCTGCAAAAGTGGCAAATTTTTTTAATGCCTGAGGAATATGTGGTCCTTCTTGGGATTGCTGTGTGTCAGTGAGGAAATGGAGGGAAAAGGTGGGTCTGAGGTAGAGGAAGTCACACAGGGGTATCCTGGGAGACAAGGAGGAATTAGAAATAGGATGAGGAAATGAAAAAGAAAATGGAGAGAGAAGTAAATATTGTAAAGAAGTTGGTGTCCTGTACAAAGTGAGCTTTCATACCGAGCTTCTCCTCAGCAGGTGTGACCAGGCTGATGCAGAGGAGCAGGAGGGCCGCAGGCGTTTACACTGGAGGGACAGCAGGCAGGGGATGGCGTGAGTCTGGCTTTGCCTCTGTTCATTTGCCTGTTTTAGTATTGAGCCTGTTTTGTTGAAGCGTTTACATTAGGAAAAAGGAGGGGTCCACAAACCTCTGTGGCTGTTTTGCCTTTTGGGGACACTTACCGGAGTTTTAACAGAAACAAGTCTGTCACGTATAGGTTATTTTGTACCAAGGGAAGAGAAAGGACACAACTGAACCTCCAGGATGACCCTCCTCAGCCTGAGGAACCACATCTCATCCTGTCCATTTGAACAGGATCAAACCCTGGATACAAGTGAAGAGGCAAATGAACTGGAAGTTGAGTCCTGGCATGGAACTTGTGAAAGGGTGCTCTGAGAGGAAATCATCAGAGGGAGAAAAAGGAGTGGAAATCAACTGTTTGGTTTCACCTGGGGTTCAGTCCTGTCAAAACACAGTAATAAAACAGCATGATACTTCTCAGCCATAGGTTAAAAGACCAAAAAAAACCAACCAAACAACAACAAACCCCACCCAGTAATTTGTAAAACAGCACAAATTATGGGATCATGAGGTAATCTCAAGTAATCTCTTGTGGTAAAATGTCTGCTCTGCTGTTTTTACTATGCTTTTTATGATTAGTTTTGCTTGTAAAGTATCACTGTTGATACTAGTTACACACATGCTCTTTGAAAATGTAAGTTCATTTCAGGAACTGCTGGAGGGTGGATGTTTTTCACATCTTGTAATCCTTGTTTATGTTATGCTCTGTCTATTAAGTAAAATACAGTTTAAGTGCACTAACTGAAACAGGAGATTTATATTTTAAGGTGGGGTTATGTTTAGAGAAATAATTGTTAGCTACATCACTGAGAAAAACAAATACATAGTGCACATTCTTTGGGTTTAAAGCCAGATGAGACATTCAGAACAACTTATTCTGACCCCCTAACAAAGACTGTTGCATTTAGTTACCTACTGAAACTATTGAAGGATTTCAGGACACTTTAGAAGAAAGGTCTGCAGTCAGTCTCTCACTTTGTTACTGCAGTTTGACATCCAGTGTGTTTTACTCTCAAGTTTGAAGCTTAAACGGGGCATGAAGTTCTGTTTGATTTGGTTCCCAGTATTTGACATCCTTCCCTTGAAATCATGGTTCTGCCTAAATTTGCTAAAAATTCACCCTAGGCCTAACCACTTCATTCTGTGAACCTATAGCAAGACTAGCCCTACTTTTGTGGGTTTATTACAAGTATTATTGTTCTACTTGACCAGATTTGGTGTGAAAATACTTTCAGTGCTACCCTTCTTTATTTTCACCAATCTGATAATTTTAAAAATGAAATGTAAATTTTAAAGGGAAATCAGTTAGTTGCATATTAAATTATATAAATTATATAATCGTTTAATCTACAAATCATACTTGTATTGTATAGTTAAGCATACTTGGAAAAAGTACAACTTTGACTAGATTTTCCTTTGATGGCATGCCTGTTTTTAGCATTTATTCATGGCAAAACTTTCATTTTTTAAAGTGATACAAAATTTGACACACAATATAGAACATCAATTTACTCTTAAATATAGTTTTATTGTTAAACATAGTCTAATTATGCATGTTAATATCATTAATGAATATTTTGCTATTTATATCAACTTTTATAATACTCCCTGTTCTGGTTTTTAGAGTGTTAAATTACTGCTTTTATAAATTGCTTATTCGAGGAAGAATTATTTATAAAAATGTAAGTGTGGGAAAATGATCTTTTTGAGATTCGTTTCTCACAAATCCTGTGACAGCAAACTAGAGGAATATAATGATCCTTCTCTTTTATTTCTCAAGAGCTTTGAGATTGTAGTTTGTTATTTTATCTTGCAGCATTTTTCTAGTATATAAACCAGATATTTCCTCAGCATGCTGCCTGGAGAACAAAATGGGAGTTAAAAATGAAACCTCCCATTTTACAAAATTGATATAGACCACCCAATAAACTTAGGTAAGTATCGAAAGTACCCACTTCATGTCATTATGTTATATATCAGTATGCATAAAGTACGACTTGTGGGTGAAAGTTGCCCCCTACTGTCTGATGTGACATTTGCATATAGAATAGTAATTCAGAAAAATTGACATTAATTTGTCTACTGTTTCTTTAAAGAACATATTTTAAGTCTGAATTTTAGAATTTCGTATGGATGTATGGTATGTACGAGATCAGATGTTACAGGAAGAAAATAAGCTTAAAGAGTGCACCAGTGAAAGCCAACAGGTAGCAGTGAAAAGATTAAATACTAAAATTAAGTGATCTGTTTAGTTTTATTTAGGCCTGTCCATGAATGTGAAGATGATTGGCATTTAAATTTTATTTATTTATTTATTTATTTATTTATTTATAGCATGGTTTTTCTAGACTGTGTGACTTTACCTTTCAATGCATACAGTGTTAGATAAACGGTGACAAGCGAGTTTAGGAGGGGAAAACAGAGATTACAGACACACGGAAATAAATGTGTAGGTAACAAAAATGTTATTGAGATATTGATCGGTGTTTCATTCCCTATATGTAAGATTTGGAGTTAAAAAAAATGTAATTTTGAGGGAATCTGTATCCATGCTGGTGTTACAAACCTTTAAAGGGATTTGGTTTAAAAATATTCATTTTCAGTCTCTAGCTAGTTTCTGCAGACTACCCATTTCTGACCTCTGATTTCAATTATACAGTAATAGAGTATCCTTCCATGATATACCAACCACACATGGTTAATTTGAGTAATTTTTTTGTTTGTTTGAATCATTGTGGACATTAAGAAAGAAACAAATATACAAGCTTTTAAGTTTTTAAAACACACCTTTTCAGAATACTGTAAATTTACTTTTTGTTTATCCCTTAAATAGTAGTAGTTAGTTCAGTTTAACTACCTACGGATGCTTACAGAGAATTTGTCAGCAATGCAAGTTGGCAGTTCAAAATCATTACACGCATAAATAATTTAAAGACTGAGGAGAAATTAATCACAAATGCCAAACCTCTGGGAAGCTTGTAAAGCATTGTCCTAGTCACAATGTGAGTATGCGTTCCTATTTATACTGCACAAATGGTACTTGAAAACAGCTACAGTGGTAACAAAACAATTGCCAATGTTTATGTTTTCAAATTATGTCTGTCAGAACAATTTGCACGTAAGGATCTTAAATGATTCAGTAATAAATGGCAAACATAACATTGTAGCAGATGACAACCGATATCACATTGATATTATTAAGATTTATTACACTGTTTTTATTAAGTTTTAGATACCATTTTTGTTGGATATTTTTATGAAATAAGTTTTTTCAAATCTAATCTTTGATTTGCAGTTTCTAACAAAGAATCCTTAAAGCATTTCACAAGCTGTGTAGCACACAGAAATTATTTTGAAAAGAGAAAAAGTAAGGGGAAAAAATGCCTGGAGGCAGTTGGTGGGAGTTGGTGATATGTCAATGGCAGCACAACTGTACAAGAACTGAGATTGCAGGGGTAATGGTATACTTCTGAAAGCAATACACGTTCTTTTCCTCTCAGTCCTAGTACCTGTTGCTCCTGTCTGTACTAAATTTCTGTAGAAGATCTGTTTCTCTTTTTGAGGATTCATTGGCACTGTTGAGGAGACACCAACCAGGAATGGCAGCTTCTCCTTGGATGTTGCTCTAAATGTTAAGCTTTGCATGTCTACACGGAGCAACAGGACAACTTTAAGGAACAGAAATCCAAGGAGGCTTACTAAATACTTAGAAACTACTTGTGACTCAGAATTCCCTGAGCTGAAAATGTTAGGCCTTATATGTTAGCCTCTTGGTTGTTAGGCTTTCCACTTTGTTGCTTGAAAGAGCTCTTCAACAGTATACTGCATTCAGCTTAGTCCCGCTTGCGAAAACAGTATAGCAGATGCTTCTAAACTGGAAAAAGAATTAAAAACAATTGGAAACTGACATTATGAAAGCTGAAGCACAATACAGGTCATGTATTCTAATTGCTCAGGTTCTTTTTTTTCTGGAATTCTTTGCATGCCAGAAGTTGTGAACTGTACAGAGTTTTAAGTTTGGGGTCACAGTGTAATTTAACTATTCTGTAACCCAGTAATCAAATTATCACTCTGTGGTTTGCTGACTTGCCGCTATCTCTGTTCCTCCAGCCACTTTTATCATTTCAAGAATTTAGGGTTTAGTACGTATGCTTTGAAGTCATTAGTATATGTGAAAATACATATTTGAACAAGCAACCACTGTGTTGCACAAGTTTGAACTTCCTCTCTTCTGAACTGTGATGTGGTCCCAAAATGTTCAGTTTAACAAGATTTCACTGCAACCCAAACAGACACTGTAAATTTATCTGCATTAAATTACAATCAAAAAGAACAACATAACAATCGTATTTGTAAACATTCACAAACTGAGTCAGACCAAGTAACAGATCTGATTCAGGTATTTCTGAAAGGATGTAGAATGATCAACCTAAAAAGCAGGCATCTGCTAATATTGCAGATGATGTTCTCAGGAAAAAAAAAAAAAAAGAAAAAGAAAAAAATTAATCCTGGAAAATTAAAGAAAGGTTGAGCAGGTATTTGAAGAGGAGATTTTTCCAAAGTTCCAAGGTTTTGCTTTTTGACATTTACTACTGTAGTTCGGATTTTATCATATGTTTGAATGTTGAGTCATATCTTAATTTCACTTTTATATTGTCACCTTTATATCAAATGTTATTGAGTTCATTGCTCTTCTTGTGGCACAAGCACCATTACCAGCATGTTTTATCTGGTCTATATCTACCACGTTCCTGATCAGAAGTGAAACTCCACCATTAGTTTTGTATATAGCTGTGTATATTTGAGAAGGTATGTTGTACAAATTTAAATGCATGTACTAATATGCAATATAAATGCAAATGTGATATAGAATATTGACTTTTTTGTATTTTCCTCTATATTTTCACCCTATAGATTATCAATTTTAACATATTCCTTAGCTGGTATAGCACAGAAGGTAAAATCTTCTATTGATTGTGCCTTGGATCAGCCTTGAACACTTCCAGGGAGGGGGCATCCACAGCCCCTCTGGGCAACCTGTTCCAGTGCCTCACCATCCTTGCACTAAAGGATTTCTTCCTAATATCTAATCTAAATCTCCCCTCCTTCAGCTTAAGGCCATTACCCCTTGTCCTATCACTCCATGCCCTTGTAAACAGTGCCTCTCCAACTTTGTTGTAGGCCTTTTTAGGTACTGGAAGGTGCTATAAGGTCTCCCTGGAGAGAGATCTCTTCTCTGGACTTAACACCCCCAACTCTCAGCCTGTCTTCATAGGAGAGGTGCTCCAGCTCTCTGATCATCTTTGTGGCTCTCCTCTGGACTCACTCCAACAGGTCCATGTCTGTCTTGTACTGGGGACCCCAGAGCTGGATGCAGTACTCCAGGTGGGGTCTCACGAGAGCAGAGTAGAAGGGCAGAATGCCCTCCCTCGGCCTGCTGGTCACACTGCTTTTGATGCAGCCCAGGATCCGGTTGGCTTTCTGGGCTGCAAGCGCACACTGCTGGCTCGTGTTGAGCTTCTCGTCCACCAACACCCCCAAGTCCTCCTCAGGGCTGCTCTCAATCCATTCTCCGCCCAGCCTGTACTTGTGCTTGAAATTGCCCTGACTCATGTGCCTGCCATTTCCTTCCAAGAGAGATACTGCACTGAGAAATCTGAAGATCTGAAGTATCCCAGGGCAAAAGCTGTTTTTTGTTTTGTTTTCAAATGTATAGTAAGGCAAAAATCCATCTGTCAAATAACAAGGTCCTGTTTAAAGAAACAAATTCCTACTTGTGTCAATACATTTACTGAAGTTTCCCATTAAACCTTGTTGCAATTTATTTCCTTCTTCACTAGATGCAACATATTTGACTGAAAAGTAGTTGCAATAATGTGAAGTTTTCTAGAAAGTCATGAATACCTTATGTGAGAGAAAATGTGTTCAGTTGCCTGTTGCTCCAGAGCCATTAATCTGATGAATAAAGAGTTTGCACATAGGTTCACTCAGAGAGCTAACATCTGATTTTACATGGAAGTATTTGAAAGAAAAATTACAGCATAGCCTGAAACC
The DNA here is from genome assembly GCF_028858705.1 of Grus americana. Lineage (NCBI taxonomy): Eukaryota > Metazoa > Chordata > Aves > Gruiformes > Gruidae > Grus > Grus americana. The sequence continues at coordinate 17,794,849 of NC_072864.1, read as the reverse complement.
TGTTAGAAAGATTTTGAGAGCTTTATTTAATGGAGTTTCTTGCCTTGTTTCCTATTGTCTACTTAGAACAGAATGTTGTTTTGAAATATAAAATGAAATAAGGAGAAACAATTCAAACAATGTTTCTACTAGACCAAAAAAAAAAATTTCTTACCTCAAACACATACCAAAACCTGTCAGTTTTCATTACTCATCTGGTGTTCTGCTATTTCATTATCATCTACATTAAATCAGATGATTCCCCACATCTACACTGGTGCTTTGGAGCTAAAATAAAGGGGCAGGAGCTACCTTAATTTATCAACATGAAATGACATCAGCATTTGTACTGGGATACTATTTATGTCAATAATTCATTTTTAGAACAAAGAATGAAAAGTATTAGTAGTTATTGTTTCTCTCTGTGGAGATAAATGTTTGATGCAGGAGCTACTAGTCAGCTGAATGTCCGAAGTTACAGGACAATACTGAATCTCAGCTTGATCTTAACATGGATTCTAGTTTCCTGGTGAATTCAGGAAATCTTAGAACATAAGTTATGTCCCTGTTTGCTGCTTCTGTTATTACTTTTGAATTTATTGATTCTGGGATGTTGTTACTTAGAGAGAATGTGAAATAGGTGGGACATCTTAATTAGTCGATTCTGTTGAATAACTCATTATTAGTAAGATTGTAAATAGTCAGCCTCTGACAGTTACCTCACTGTTTCCTTATTACAGTGCACTGGATGTGGATGATTGGAATAATACTTGATTGGAATTTCCCTTGCTTCTTCCTATAATGTTTTCTAATGACATTGAAAAGACTTAAGACTTGAAGCCAACTCTGATGCAATCAGAAATTGCATTGCTTTGACAAAGAATATTTAATTTCGTGTTCACATTGCGTACTTGGCTTTAAAAGCAAGACTAGATGTGCCACTTGAAAATACTTGTCTTCTCCAAATTTCTATTTAAGATGCTCTTTGCCTCAAATTTTTTAAAATTTAGTTTTAGAATCTTTTCTGACCTGAATTGATAAATTGTCTTAAGCTTATTTTGATACAAAAGACTGCATGAAATCATCTGTTCTGTGTCTAATGTCTTTGGTCTAAAATCTGATGCTTGCTCATTTCTGAGTGAATTCAGCTCCTTAATACAGTTGTACATAGAAAGTTTTGGGTCGGTTTCTTGTTGTTTAGAGTTAAATCTGCTGACTTCTACAGATTTTTCTAATTACAAGTAGCTGTGAACTATACTCAAATGGCAGTTGAGTGTCCTTAGATTACAAACACATAACATTCATATTCTGATCTGTGCTCTGTTGCATACATGGGGTTGCCCATAGAGACCAGCTGGTCCATGTGCCTGCAAGATAAGCCAGTACTGTTTAGATAGTTCATGACCAAAGGCAAGAAAACGAAAGATTATTTCTTTACTTTTAGCTGCTCCTATAGATAGCAAACATTGACTATGCACAAAAGCCTCAGATCCTTCAGACACCACTTGGAATGTTTGGCTGTGACTTGTCTTCTAAGAAGCTTCCACAGGAAGGCTTCCTTTTCTTGCCAAATCTTCATGTATTTGAACAAAGCTTGTTTCAGAGCAGGCTTTGCCTTCATTTAGCTTGGTTATTAACTTTGGAAGATTATAAAAAGATACAGATACAGGCTGTGCGAAAAAGGGGCTTTGTTAGCCTGCTGAAGGGTGGATAAAGCCACAGATTGAATAACAGTGGAGAGTAAAATAATGCAGTGAAATGAAATGCTGGTGGGGGAAATGTCTTTAACTCTGAGCTGCAGTCACATGTTACAGTGCAATCTTTTATAAGTGATGTCTCCAGAAGTGAGTTATTCCAAATGGCCCATCACTGAATTGCGATGAAATTACTCCTATTATATTTCTTTACCTGATGTCTGAGAGATATAACAATAGGTACATATACTCAAGATGTGTTTTTAAAATGGGATATTGACACCTATCAGCTGCTTCTGAAAACTTCCATCTGTGCTCCCTTGATTGATAAGAAAATACGCTGTTTGCAGATTGTATCTTGTTGTTCTATTTTGAAATTGAATTGACTTAAACTTGGCTTTCCAGAAGAAGTCAAATGCTCTTGAATAGATAAAAACACTGTATTTAAAGAGTAAGTAAATTCTTTAACATCTTAATATATATTGACCAGAACAATAGAGGCATATATGCCCTGGAGTTAATACATGGATGTGTGTGGCAGATGCAAGGCCTGCATATGGATGTTCAAATCCACATCAAGGCTTGTATCAACTCAGCATGATACAGCAATTGAGAATGGCTGTTTGTAGAGCTCTGGCCAGCATTAGCAAAAAAAAAAAAGCAGGCTTTGCATTCCACAGCAGTGTTGTAAGTCAGCCTCTGTAAACCTTCCTTCATGTGGGTGCACATCACTCTTCAGGCACATCCTTGGTTTAGACTAACTGTGACTTGCATGGATAATGTGCTAATCTGGCAGCTAATCTTGCTAAAAAATGGATTAACTACTATGTACACATGACAGAAAATATCTAGCAAGAGGCATGATTTTGCTTTTCAAATACTCTATTACAGCGAACTCCTCCTTTTGTTCGAGCGGGCCATCTGCTCATCAAAAATGGCTTATAGTTCCTTCTGCTTCTTGAAGAAAGATGGCTCCTTATTGCCATTTAACCTCAAAACTTTTTGAGTTTTTTCTCCCTGATAATTCTTCTTGACTTTTTCATATCATTAAAGTTAACTATCTTGCCCATAAAGCCACTGAGGATACAAAACCATCTGTGAACCATGCCCTGCAGTTAAATACTTCCCAAATCAGGATTAGCAGTCACTGTTTTGTTTTGTTGGGCTTTTTCCCAATGGGACACAAAAAAAAAAAAAAAGGCATGAATGCTTAAACAGAGGATGGATTTCTGATTAACTGAAACAACACCTTCTAATTATTAGCTCTGTCTGTAATAAAATGTGAAAATAATTAAATCTTACTTTTAGAAGACACTAACTTCTGCAGTATATTGTTCCTAATGGGCTCTGAAATAACTAGACAAGAGTGTCACAAAACACATAGTAAAACAGGAATGGGGTAAAGGTCATTCCACCTGCTGTGGCGATACTAAAACTAGACTTGTTGGCCTAACTGAAATTCAGAAAAAAAGTAGGTCAGAAAGTTGAAAACAATACTGAGTTAGAGTATTCACCTTTTATTCTTGGAAGCAGCAGTACGGGTATCTGCAAATTGCCACCCAAAAGGATTAATGGAATTAAAAATACTTAATTGATAACCAAAGATTAATCTTCATTACTAACATTCAAAACTGCCATCTTCTAGAGTTATTAAAAATAAGAAAAAGTTCCCAAGATGTTATCATATAGATAAACTATAAAACGCAAAACCTATTATGCAAAGTATTGGCGATAGATATTGCAATATTTTTATTTGATTTTATTGCAATTGGTTTGGTTGCAGTAGTTTCTGAAGTGAAAATAAATCTCAATTCAAATTTTCCATTATCTTTCCCCAGTAAATGCTGCAGTGTATTGGTTTGTATTTTGACTATCAGAGGCTTTCTTGCACAAGGCTGCACACATCCATGTGTTTGGGAATTTGCTTATGTATTTACTGCCAAGCAGGGTTTTGCTTCTTCAATAGTGATCAGATATTAGTTTGACTGTGTGTGGAAATGTGCAGTAAATCAGTGATGAATTTTTCCATATGTCTTGCACAAAATCCAAAAATGGTTATCTAATATAAGCCAGAACACCAGAAAACTAATTCTACTGCCATATATTAAAAAAGGCCTTAGCAGAGTTCTGAAATAGACGTAACACGTTGATCTTAATAAAATTATTTGCTATAACTATTTTAGTTAAAGGATTCTTTTAGTTGGCTAATGAATTTCTTGAAATATGAGAGTATCTTTTTACACCTAATTGTGTAACGTATTTGCTCCAGGGTTTAGAAGCTTGCAGATTCATGATTCAGTCTGTGGGTCAACAGGTAGCCAAAGAGGCTGCAGATAAATCCAGTTTCCTCACTTCTTGGATGTGATCCAAGTCATGAAGTAGAAGCTCAAATAAGTGCTTTCAAACACTGGAGCTGTAAAGGGAGTTCTCTGAACTATGTTGTGCTGGTTTGAATATATTGATTCTGTCACCATAGGACAGAACTGACCTATTTTCTTCATTTTCTCTCTGCTCATTTCTTTATTTATCTTTATAAAGAGAGTTAAATAGATCTCTTGATGTTATACAGTATCTACATCTATTTAATAGTATTGTATTAGTGATTACAAATTTAAACAATAAATAGCTCACAGAAGAATTTATTTGGCATCTTTTGGACAGGTTAGCTTTTAAAAGGAACTTAATTTTATTTTAATTAGCTAGAATCTGAAAAATGGTATTTAAATAGAAAACACAGACATCTATTATATTTCATACAATATAATTTGGAGCAGATTTCAGCATCTGGATAGACTAAATTTAATGTCATTCATCTGTACAGACTGCTTTTCCTGGAGTTAAAAAAATCATATGTGAAATTTACCAGATATCTCTGTCTTATGACTGAATAAAGAAATTAAAGTAACTGAAGAGGGTTATTATCAGTCATTTAGGGAATTTTTCTGAGTGATGAGAAGATAACTGTCAGCTCATTGGTTTAAAAAAAATTCATCTCCCCTATAGACAATTTTGTATTTTATAAATGACGACAAAATAATCAGCTCCAAAATGAGGTAAATTAACAAAATCAAGCTCCAAATCAGCAGAGGATATTCTTAACCTTAAGTACCTTTATAGTCCAAGTCCAACTGAAAGAAACAATTTATAATAAATAGGATATATTATATTTCTCTTCTGAGAATCCATTACTATGCAATAAACCTAGATATTCCCAAGTGCTTTTATTATTAACATAACATGTTAATTGAATCAGCAAATAATTTTCAATCCAAAAATCATCTTCATGGCAATTACTGATATTAAATATACAATTTGTATGAAATGCATACGGTGTGTAACTGACCCAACTAAACAGTAGTTTGAATTCTAGTTTATATTCAAATTCTTTGTCTATATTCAATGTAGATGTCTTGAACCTGGAATTATTGGCTAGTTCAAATAGAAATACCTGTCCCATCATTAATTAATGTAACATAAACTGGTAATTGTACAACTTCACTGTACAATCAGAAATTCACGTTCATGAACATGTATAAAAAATACTTTTTTTTTTTTTTTTTTGACAATTAGTGCATGTAAAACTGAGTTTCACAGATGTTTACCAGAAGTTAACCTCGGTCTCAAAATAAACTCATGTACCTGTTAATTTCACATAAATTAAGGGATATAAAGCATTTGTGATCGATTGCTATCTTTTAAATCACCTGCGGTTCATATGTATTTGAGTATTGGTGAAGAAGCTATGTCATGTGAATATAGAAGGCAATATGTGGGCTTGTAATTACCTTAAACTGCAGGCTTTAGGAGGGAACGAAGTGACTCAGTCCCAACACACAGTGCGGTACAGGGTCCCTATTTCTACCTGTAAGCTGTGATGTTCCTTCCCTTTTCTCTCTCTTTCAGATGACCTTTGGCCATGCCAACTTTTTGGTATGAGGCTTTTAGAACCAGGGGGATTTGCCAACCATGATATAAAATTAGGGTTTTTATTAACTTTGTAAAATAATAATAACAATAACAAGTAGTAGTAGTTAGTAGTTTTCTAAAAGTGTTTCTGGTTGTTACAGCTCTCTGTGTTCACACCCTGATTCCAAATACCAGCCCAATACCAACAGTCCCTGCATATATATTTTGACTTCCAGAACATTAGTGATACCAGTTGTTTCTTAGTGATTGAAACAGACAAAATATCTTGAAAAGGATGAAAGAGTGTATTGTTGTGATATTGCTGCTTATTTGTTCTGTGGAGGTTTGTGTTTGGTTTGCTGCAAGGAATCAAGAAATATTTGGGTTTTGAGCAAGTGAGTTATAGGAAGGAAAGGATTAATTATATTCATGAACCCTGTATTATTAGCCACAGTGATAACTGTAGACATATTTTACTCCTATAAATAGCTCTTCTTTTATCTAACATCTTTCAGTCAGATGGTGCTAAGATCCCTCCTTCCTCACTAAGATTCCTACAATCCATATTTCAGCAGTATGTTTTATAAGTAATACAATAAAATCCACAAAATGTGCTGTTGCCTTGCCTTTTAGTACAGTAGCATAAAACTATGAAAGGAGTAATGGGTGTAGGGGATGAATAAGAATAGTCAGGTTTGGATTTCATTTTCTAAATGAATTCAGCTGGACTGACAGCCCTAGAGGTACCCTTAAGCAGAGAAAATGTTAGAGAAGGTTAGATTACGTGATAATTGCAGGACAGAATAAAAGTTGAACAACTGTCTTTCTTTCTTTCTGGATTTTTGAACAGAACCGAATCAGTTTGGAATATTGAGAAACCAGGAAAACAGTGGGCTTCTCGCATTCTTTTTTTCCTGAAAATTAAAACCTCAATAATACAAAAATGCTGAAAAGTCTCTAAATAGATGCTACAAAATTCTGACGTTGTATTGCCAAGAGTGTATTTACTTATGTTAGGGCTCCATCTACAGTCATGAGGAAGAAAATCTTACCATTGATGGCAGCTATCTGCTTCTGGGGCTTCACTGATTCACCATCTTTAACGTCATAAACTCCTTTTATTTGGGTCAGCATACTTCAAGCTGATTTGCAGCCACAGTTAAAGTATCTGATCTCTAGTTATTTCCAGTAAAGCAGCAAATAAGTTTATATTGACTGTTTCCTTATATGCCAGCATTCTGGTAGGCTTGGCTTAAATTTCACATAGTTTTATTATCAAATGGCTAGCAGGCACAGAATCTTATCATATAATCTCACTCACACATTTATCAAGTTCCATTTTTAAAATTGTTAGGATTCTTGCCCCCTCACTATTTCAGTTTGAGAGGCTCTTTAAGAACATAATTCGCCATATGATGAGCACCATTCCAGTACTTTAAGTCTAAATGTATTAATGGGCTTCTGGTATCCTCTTGATTTTAAGCCACTAATAGCCTTGAGTTAAAATAGATTGGATGTAATCCTCACCCTCACTTTAAGATAACATTTAGAAACAGTTATAGTACTTAACATAACTAAATAACTGAAATAGTGCTCTTTTATTTGGTACTTTTTGCCATCCACACATGAATTGGAATTTGACTTAGGTCTTCCATTTCTTTAGAAAAGTCAATCAGAAAACAGCTGCTCATGAGGAAAATGGAAGCTGAGCAATATGTAAGTATGTTTATTTCTCTAATACTCTCTGTATGTTAATCTACTGAATAATTAATCTTATATAAGTAAAAACAAGCAAACAAAAAATACCCAAATCTTTTCCTTCAATTGTAAAACAAGTAGAAGTAGGCAGCAAATTAAGGGAAATAGTTAAATATCAAAAATGGCAATCGAAAGAGGGCTAAACATGGGACAACACAAAGCCTTGACATAGTTTACTGAAAATCTCACACTTCAGCAAATAGAGACATGAAGTTGATAGGACAAAGCTTAGAGGTACAAAGATCAGTCTTGCAGTTTTTGTATATGAACACTTAATCTGTACTAATGAGAGTTTAGCTTCCGACTGCATAATAGTAGCTAAGAAATGCATGGAATAGTGGGCATTTGCTTGAGCATGACCAACCACGTTAAAAAGTTGTAAGAATCTAAAAAGAGTGTTAAAGAATGTGACAATTGTCTAGTAACTAAGGTTGAACGCTGGACTTTGTAATTAGAAAAGGAAGACTGAGTAATTGAAATAATGGATAAACGATTCCTTAGTGGTTTTTAATAGTTATTAACTTTTTAATAAATAGCACACAAAAAAACCCAGTTCTGCATTTTCTTCTAAAATAAAGCTCACACAAAGTGAATGCTTTCTCTACATCCATTTGCAGCAGTGCTCCATGCAGTTGCAAAAGTCTTAACAATAGCTGCTTGCTGAGGGTAAATTTAAGTTGCTTACTTCCAGTACCTCAAGAGCAGCAAGGTACACTACTTTCCTATTTACTGGAGGGTAGTGTACAGTACGAGAATTCACACATGGTTAGTGTGGAGCAGATGATGGTACCCTCTGGTAACCTGTATGTCAAAACTATTATTTGCTAATGTCCTTGTGGGTCTGAAACTGGAATGGATGTGTATCTGTTTCCTGAATGTTTGTGACAAGTAAGAAATATTAAGGAAAGAAACAAGAGTTGCAAAATGAGAACAAGCAGCTCCAGCAGATGCTGCTATAAGAAAATATTGTAAAGAAAAGGGAGTTGGATGTGGGCACAAAAAATACCTCTCTAGAGTAGTGTCATTGCAGTGCTCCCCACTTAAATGAGGAACAGCAACATTATTAAAGAAACTATCCGGCTAAAAATGAGGAATAGTGCTCCAAATCAACAAGCCTGAGCTAATAATGCAAGTTTGAAAATATGAGAGAAACCGTTGTTAGTGCAGTTATCTCACCATTTGCCAGTAGGGGGAAGGGAAATTTCTTTACAATTCTTAGAGAGGCATAAAAAGTGTTCGCAGCTCAACTAAAGAAAAAGCTTGCAGTACTAGCTCTTTGGCAAACTATAGGAAATTCAGTAAAATAATTTTGAAGGGGTTTATGTGTTGGGTTTTGTTTTGTTTTTTATCATGAGTAGATCATACCTTTAACACTGTGGCAAGTTTCTGTTGTTCTTCTAGAGTGAACTGTAAAAAAAGATACCAGCAAATACAAGAAACTGTGGAAGACAAGAAAGAGCCTCCTTACAGAGAAGGACAAGGTCTGTGGTCATTTAAAATGATGGCTTTTTGTCTTGTATTGTTGTGTCACTGTGTTTTAAAGGCTTACAGGACATTGTTGTATTCTCTCTTTTTTTTTTTTCAGCCTACCTAAACTGTTTTTTGATGCATGCAAAATTTTGATGAGCAGGAACCAACACATTAAAAAACACAGTACCTTATAGTATGAATTTAAAATTGAATCCAAAGAAATGTGAATAGTTTTTAAAACAAGTAAATTATTCTGAGTATACAATCAGTGAGGAGAAATTTTCACAATGAAAAGAAAGCTGAGGCTGTCCAAAACTTGCCAACTCTTTGGATGCTCACATATGTTCAGAGTTTTTAGGCCTCCTATTACAAAAAGTTCATTTGTAGGTTGGCCAGAACAGCAAAACCACTACAGAAGTTGGGTAAAGAAAGGAAACCATTTCAGTGATCAGCAGTATGTGATTTAGCATTTTGAGAGTCAAAGAGGCTCTTGTGATTGCTCCTGTTTTATTCTCCCTGTGTTTCAAAAACCCTTTCATATTGTGCACAGCTGCTAACATTTACAGTTTGGGGATCGTGTTGACACAGGAACACAAAGGGTTTGAGATATTGCTAGCTTATTACCAGGGTGGGAGGTCAGGGGGAGGACGTGTGGGGGTAGGAGTTTTCCAAAGACAAATTATTGCAAAAGTAACTCATGACTATGGTTAAAGACTATTTGCTTAGTTGGAAATTTATGATCAGGATAGACTATGCATCTCATTCAATGATTCTGTAGATTCAGGTATTCTTAGGGAAACTTGCCAAGCAGTTACAGATCTACCACACTGTGCCGCAGACTTGAACACAATCATGGTGATGCCATGTTGCATTCATATGGCATTCTGCTTGCTAGTTGTATTTCCATAAACAGGAATGAGTGAATTTGGTTAAAAAAAAAAAAAAAAAAAAAGCCTTTTTAATTCTAGACCCATGAGTTGCTGAAACTGAAAGTAGAATCTTTAAATCTGTGCTATATATGAACAAGCAGCTGATAAACTGCTTTCTTGAGAAAGTATCTTTTTGAGCTATCACAATAAAAGCTTATTGTTCACAATGTGAAATATGAAGTATTCTACAGGAGATGAAAAACAGTTGATGACGGTAAGGATGGGGCATTGGTGTACACAGATAAATGTGGTTGGTATGTCAGATCACAGGACATGTGAAAAGATGAACAGAATCTGGCCCCTCTAAGTGTAGGCTCATTTTAATTATGTTAGTTGTGCCTCTCCAGTGATGGGTACCCGTAACATCAGACTGTACTTAATTTTTTGAGAAAAAGGAGATAACATCATGATTTTTAAACTGCTGAATTGCAGGAACCTTGGCATTTTGCACATTATGCTTGGACCTGAGTGAGGCTCTCGCAGTCTAATAACTCTGGGTATTTTCACAAAATGGCCTATAAGAAACCAAGGAGAAGCTGGTTGCCCTTGGGCTGAGGTTAAAGACTTAAATTGCTTTAGTAAGTTTGCCAAACTGTCTAGTCTGTAGAGAAAGACAAGTTGCTCGCAAAGTGACTCAGATCAGGAGTTTAACCAAACCTTGATCAACCGCCTTTTGGGTGGAATCATTTCTTGCCAGAGAGAAGAGATCAAGAGAGCTTAGACTACTAGGTTAAGCATAACCTTTGTAAATACCCTCAAAGGATTTCATACAGTGTTTGGTAGTAAACTGAAAAAGAAATACTATTCTCATTGATGAAATTCCTAAAAAGGAAAAAAAATATAAATTGTATAATGTAGAAAACCTGTATATAAAAATAATGTTTATTTCTGCAAAAATTAAAATACTCTAGCAGGTGAGGACACTTAGCTGTACTTTTTATAATGTCTCCAATCATGATTTTACACTACTAGGAGAAAGAAAAGCAGGACTCCTTTGAGAGATCCAATAAAATACTAATATGTATACCAGAAGTAATGAATGGGATACATTGGATCCCAAGACTTTATTCAGAGTTGTTCATAAGGAATAGATGATGTGATAACAAGGATTTCACTAAAATTGCCTCAATAGAATGATTGTATGATGTGCTGACTAACAAAGACTTTGAAGCAAGAAGCAAAGAAACAATTTCCATCTGTTCAAAAATGTTGTGCATTCTTTATAAACACACAGGATTAAAGGAAAAAACCACCTGATTTCAGCATCTGTTTCTTTTCAAGTGGAAACAAACGAAGGTTAGTAAGCTTTTGGCTGTTGGAGTGGTTTTGGTGTGATTTTTTTTTTTTTTTCTGCTTGTTTGTTTTTTCAAAACTCAGGTAATAGTATGTCCGATAGTAACAACTTGGTGTTGCGTTCATAGAGAAGGAATTTGGATTCCTATCCAAAACATATGTTTTTCTGAAAAGTCAGAAGGGGTGAAAAAAAAACCCTCAAAAACTTTGAGGCTAAAGAAATTTTGTACAAAATGAACATGTCAGTGTGCTTCAACTGGCAACCAGCGAGTTGCCTGTAACCTCCAGGCAGTTCTTAGACTGCATGACAATCACTGCATAGAGCTGCAGTTTCAACTGATCACTACGATACGGGCAAGATCTTCACAATTCCTTTCTTCTCCGGCTTTATTTCTGTGAAATTCTATATACCCTAAACTGTTGTTAAATATTCTGCTTGGAAAAACTCTGATTTTAATGCTAAACTATGCCACCAAATTGGTTCATTTTAATGCCCACTGAAAATTGAGAAGTTGGAGTTGGAAAAAACAGAACTTCTATTCCTTGAGGTACTTGCTGATTTTAATCACCATCAAAATTCACACTTTAGCCAGCATGATTCAAATCAATATACCTTGTCACCATCAGAGTGCAAAGTGTCCATCTGAAGAGAGTGCTTAAGGCCTTGACACAGAAGGTGTTTGACTGGACCTTCTCTCCATTCTGCAAAGCATCTGGCAAACTGCTGCTGTACAAATGGATTCACAGAAGTCTCATGAGCAAGGTCAGTCCTTGACTTTGTCTTTTATCTGCTTTCATGACCTGTTGCCTTAAAGTGCTAACATGTCAGGTGCTCAATTAAAGTTGTTTGCAGCTTTCTAGGTGTTTAGTAGGTAAGTTGTATTTGCCCTTATTGGCTTTTGTCCTCTGCAAGGAAATAAAACACTCAGAAACTGATAGAGATGGAAGGAACATATATAGCTTTAAAACATTATGGAGTGGGGGGAAGCATTTTTTTGTACAGAGTTCAATCAGAATTTAAAGCAGTTGCAAGTTTGGGCTTGATATTTTTACTTCAAATTTGTATTGATACCACAGTGGAAGCATAATTTTAGTATGCATATGTGCTTATCACTCTTTTCCAGTGAAATGTATTACAGACAGAAGTTTAATTGTCATTTATCTTTTCTGGTTAAATACATATACAGAAAATAAAGAGGACAAAACACAGGTTTATTATGACTGAAACCATGAGGCATTTGTATCTGTGGCAGGCAGAGATTCCATGTAAAATGTGAACATTTTCGACCTTGCTTAGCAGCAAACAGAAGGAAGTTCTGCTTTTAACAATATATATTCTATCATCTGTTTTGTTTTGTGGTTAGTTTTTGGTTGGCTTGAATGTATTAGCCAGCATAACTTGACTAAATGATAGCTGTATGTGGTAGACTAGAAAGAAGCTAATATTTCAATTGTGTAAACATCAAAGATGATGTTTATTTACATTGTTATGAAGTGATAAGACTGACAGAAAGTAGATTGCACTTCTGAAAGACAAGAAACTTAAGAACAGTGAGATGTGTAAAGTTGTAGATTAATCTCACAAATGGGGTTAGGGAATCCACACTGCTTAAGAGTTTTTAAAACTATTCCAAATACAGTGCATGTTCTCAAGCATAATCTGGGACAGACAAAAAGGCTGAACTATGAATGACAAAGGCTCCTATCCCATCTCAGTACTTAACATTTCACAGTATGACTCATAATAGTCAGGGATATTAACAATTTTGGAGCAATTATACTAGTGACAATTACTTCTTAAAAATCTCTGTTGTGATTGAAATGATATGACATAGCTTCTGACACTGGAAGAATCAACAGGAATTGTAATATTCCCTTAACTTTCTAAAGGTTTGTGTTCTCTGAAAAAATGTTCTTATTAAGAGAACTGTTTTAGAACATAGACATGTGAATAGGTGCTGCTCTATGCTAAGAAGCTGTGCATATTGTCTCAGTTCTTGGTAAACGGGAGTAATTTGCTACTTACCAAAAGACACTTAAGCTACCCCACACCTATAGGTCTGTCAGTCAGCTTCTTTTGCAGATCCTGTTATTGCATAGTGCTTTCTGCTTTAAACTCCATGTGTGAGAGAGAAAAGGTCATTTGCCCTCCACTGATAAGGGAGAGAGAGCTGAGGTTTGATAATTTTGGCATAGGTTTTTAAAAAATACATTGTGTGCTATCAAACATTTAAATTGCCATTGACTAGAATGATAGCTTTATATAAGTATTTGATTTTTTTTCTGTACTTTTACAGTTGCATCTTTAATGAGGTCTGACATTACCTATCTAAAAAAGTTGCATCTCCATTTTGATAATCATAGTACAATTAATAAGGTCCCATGATAAACCCAATGAAGTTGTACTAAGACGTCACTGCCATTTTACTTGAGAAAGCCTAGCTATAAAATATAATGTGACTTGTCTGAAGCCACAGCAAATCTTTAAGAAAGCCAGAGTGGGTTTGGATTTATTCTTTCTATCTTTTGTTTTAAATATAAGATATATTTCTTCTTTAAATAAGGTAAGACATGTAGGGAGAAATTATCATGGTTGTATACCCCAGAAAAGAAATAGATTATGCAGTAGTGTACATTAGCATATATGTTTGCACTTGCAAGTTAAGATCAGTCATCAAAAATTTCATCTCAAATGAAAATTTTAATAAGTATGTGCATTTGAACAACTATACAGCTTTATTATCTGAACTGTGGCTTTCTCTAAAAATGCATAAATATGCATCTACTTGAAAGATTTCTAATATTGCTATATTAAAATTCTTATTATCAATAAAAAAAAAATCTGTGAAATAACAAATGATTTTTCCATATGCAAAAATCTTTAGAACTGTGTGGTCTAAAAATGAGACATTTCCAAATAAAATTGAGCTATGCGCAAGAAATTGAGGGAAAAGTCCTTAAGGTGACTTTTAAATGAAAATGAAATGTCTTTTAGTAAGTTTCAGAGGTACAATATTACGGACTAGTAGAATTGTATCTCATTAATTTCAAACATAGATTTTATGTGAGGCTATTTGATTATAATTTGATTATCTGACCCTGTAATTAAAGTTTATTGCCAATTTCAAAGCTTATGTGTAAAATGAACTGGTTTTCTTCAAAGCAATATACAATCCATTGGACTCATTGACTTCTAGTTTTGCATTTAAATCGAAAAGTCTGTTATAACGTGACAAACAGGTTCAGTTTTTGATCATTAATCCTGCTAAGCAATATTCATAAATTCAATTTTGAATCAGTTGGAATACTTTTCTTTTATTAGTTTCTGTGTTATTAAATGAGATTGTTTCTGACTAATATATTTCTGGACTCAAACTGTAGCTCCAAGCTGTTATTCAAATCAAATAACATGCCCCTTACTTGTGCCTAGCACTAATAAATGCCAACTTGTGATACATTTGCTGGAGACTGTCACGAATATTAAAGGAGGCAATAATGCCACTAATGTCTCATAAGTAAGCTTATTTTTCTAAAGGGGTGAAATCAGTCATCCTACTGAGGGGGGCAAAGGGGGAAGAACCTTTAAGACTTAAAGCCTAAAGCATTATTTTACTCAGCTAAACATTATTACTGAGGAGGTAAATGACCAAGAAATTACCACTGGAGAGAATGAAAAATATAACATGTAACTTCTGGTGCCACCCTGAGCAACAGAAATGCATCCACTGGCTAAGCATATGCTGGGTTTAGTAGAATTGCATGTTCATTGGTTTGGAGGCATGTTTTTCTTCCTCTCTGAGTGTTTGAATTGAAGGAACAAAAAAAATTCACTTTTACTGTCAACCACCTACTTCAGTTCTTTTGAGATATTACTGGTAATAGTAAGGGGTTTTGCTATAGAACACAAGTTTAGCATGTTGACATGAAATTATCTGATATAGAAATAGGATTAACTTGTCTAAGAAGCCATCCTGCAGTCTTGACAACTTGGGAAGGAGCGTATCAGGTGGGACAGGGGGTATGACTGGGACTGAGAGATGTAGCAGGAACCCTACCTATGTCCCAGCTGGATACAAGGCCAATGCTGAGATTTAGACACAATCACTTCACCTATTTTGCTTTCTCCTATCACAGAATATTCCCCCTTTTTTGCTGGAGGTAGAATATTAATAATGAATATCCATTCTATAAGTCTATGTACTTTTTTTATGACATTTTGAGCTACATATTCATTGCTTTGTTTCTCTAGCTTTCCCTCAAACGTTTAAAACTTAATTTAAAAAGAGGTAGTCGTGGTTTATATTTTGTGCAGTATGAGTTCTTAGCTTTCCTAGTTTCCCCAAAGTTCTGTGTAATAACCTTCTATTTTCTTTTTTAAAATAAAAAACCTCATATCTCTATTATAAAGTTCATTAGTGCCAGTATCACAGAATGTACCAAAATAACTGACAGGTTTTAGTAGAGTGACTAAAGTACTTGGGTTTGGTTTGCTTTTTTTTTTTTTTAATGATGATTCCTATATTTCCTTTTAATTGGAAAGGATGAAAGGGTTGAGACAAGATCTGATGTTCTGTTTCATGACTGTCTTTAGTTTTTACAAACTGTTCTGTGTTGTGCAGGATGTATTTCAGTTTGATTAAGTTTACAAATGGTCTGTGACCTCTGCGTTAGCTGTTTCAGAAAGGTGCTCTTTGTTACGGACATCATTGAGAATTTAGTAGCCTAGCTGGAATGCCTGTACTGCTCACACGTTTTGTTATGGCCTCCAGCCATACCACCTCACCTCAGGCAGTGATCTTGTCAGAGTTCGTAAGCTAACAGGTCACGCGAGATGAGTTGTGAATGGGATACCTGTAAGGAGGAATCACTTTACCCTCTGAGCTAGCATAGAACCCCTGACCTAGGACTTTGCTTTCAGATTTTCAGGTTTGCATGTAAAACAGAAACTAATCGTGACTTCTCATCATTAGAGATATTATTGGACTATATGGAGCTGAGGCAGAGCCGCAGTTCATGGAACAGATGAATAATACTTGCCTGAAGTGTCCTGTAATATAACTGATTCTTTTTTTTTTTTCTAAAATGTTGCCCAGTTAAAAAAATGCTATGATCCTCCCCAAAGAGGGTTTCATATCAGTGCCTCCTCTATCTGTAACATCTCATTATTTCTGAAGTGCAGTGGAAGCATTTGGTTTAAATGCTTCTATGTTATTTTTTAAATGGCAAATTTTTATTTGGCACTTATTATTATATACATAATACCTAGTTCTTACAATGACTATAGTAAGGTGACAGATTGTCATATATAATGCAGATTATAACTGATAGCATGTGATCCTAAGCTTGGATAGTATGACGCAAAAATGACTTGAAATGTATTTATATTTCCATCTTCTTGTGACCAAGATCAGTTCTCAAATTATGAGTTAGAACAGCCTCGGCCTGCATGGTAAGAAAGAAGCCCATTCAAAAATGACCTTGGTATCTAATTATCTTAACTACATAACAGTACCTAAGTAGTTCTATCTGCTGTTAAAACTATGTTATATGCTGCACTGCTGTTGATATTACCAGAGAAACTAAATCCAGCCCAGGATTTAGTGGCTAGGTCCTTTCCAACATGTAGTTTTCTCTAACAACAGTTGAGTACTTCTTTTCTCACTACACTTTGTTTCAGATTTTTTATTAAAAATAAGTTATTTTGGATGCAACCTTTTTAGCTGAACAGGCATTTGATACCTGGATTTAAGAACCAACAAAATTTGGCTTGTCGTAACAAAATAATTTATCTGATGCAGTGATATCTTTAGAGTGGAAGAAGAGGTATTGCTTAATCCTAAAGGTAGACTGTTTCTCATAACATCTTCATCCTAAATTGAATATTTAATACACACAATAGAAATTGTGTGCTATACCAAAACACTAACAGTTATCTTTAATATTTTTGGTTTTAAGAGTAAACTTGCTGTCTTTAGTTCACATCTAATTATCAGCTTCCATTTTGGAAAAGTAACACAAGAATAGAGAAGTGTGGTAAGACCCATATCGAGCACAGTCAGTTATATTAGCAGCAATAACAAAGGCCAATAAATTGATTGCTAGGGATTCTCAATAAGCTTTGTAAGAACTCCAGAACAATGAAAGCTTTTGCCTAATTAAAAGATTAAGAATCTAGAGCCAGATGCATTGGCAAGTTGTGGTTGGGTTTTTGCTGCATGCTTACTGACATGTGCAGTGATACATGCTTTTTATCTCTATAGCCATCAATTAGTTTATAAAAACGTATAGCCCATAACATGTTTTGGTTTAGCTTTCAATAGCGCATATCCTCCAGGTTTCTGAGAACAGTAGAAATCTGAAATAATACCTAGCATATGCTCACTTTTCAATATGTGCTTAAATATTTCACTGAATAAATGTGGGAACACTGAATGTGAAAATTAACACCAATGTTAGTGTTTTCTTAAGGTAAGTCCCTAATTATTATTACTTTTTAAGTAAATCAGTTTAATTTTTCAGGGAAAAAAAAAAGGAGCAGCTGAAGATGCTTGCTGTTTGACATTTAATAAAAAAATTAATTAAGCTTGGCATGATTGTTTAAACATTGCTTAGGTTGCAATTCTGCTTTGAAGTATTATCTTAGAGAAACATTATGATAGTGGTTATCATAACATCTAGTTATCTCCCTCAAAGGATCCCTGAAAATAATTAAGAAGTACTATTTTAGAAAATAAATGTAGAAAGTTTTTCTCATTCATATTTTAGCTCTGGAAATATTTCTTTTCCAGTACTGGACTACTAGCAAATTTTTGTTCCTCATAAATATTGTGTTAAAATAGTAAGAGAGATAAGATTTTAATAACACAAAAAATGTAAGGTCAGCAAATGCTACTTGCTGCACACTTCATTTCAAGAGATTGAGTCTCTCGGATCAGAGTCTAAAATCTGTCTTCTGTTTGATTGATTTTTTTAAAAAAATTTTTATTTTTTCTTTCCTTCCAGGAAGGCCAGCCTTACTACACATTAGAATCAATTCTGATTCCACAAAAACAAGGAATGAAGACTGTATCCCCAAAGGACTACCTAATATTTGCATACCCTGAAAAGTAGGGTTGCAAAGTGAGTCAACCTTTTAATCTGCCCAGTAATCACAACTAGGTTAATGTCTGGTTTTGTTCAACTCACACACTTGCATATCCATACCCATTTTGCACAGAATAGACAGACATATGGCTTTTTAAAATAAAATTGAATTGTTTCTTTACAGTGAACAGATTCATGTTGTCTTCTACAAAATTTTCAGATTTCCACTATAAGCACGTTCTTCTTTTTTTTAAAGGGGATGATAATAATTTTACAAAGAAGTAAGACTTATATATCATTCATTCATCTTCTCAGTCCTATTTCCCTAATTGTAAAAACTTTGGTTTTTTTTCTTCTTTTCTAAATTTTCAGAAAAATAATAGCTTTTTGTGTGTGTATTATTTAAAACTTAAATTGAAGATGTGCACACCTCCCATTTCATTGATATTGTTAAAGGACCCTGAAGGTTAAGGAGGGACATGTGAAGTTCTAGCCATACACTGAAAGTGGAAGGTAGTGCTTCACCACTCTTAACAAATTCAGTTCTTTTAAGAGGAGGAATTATTTATTTTCATTTCTATTTTAAGTGTGACAGAAGTGATAATAATTTTAATACAACAGATTAGACGTTTTTTTTTTTTTCCAATGGTTAGTAAAGTCTTCAAACTGTTTAGTCCCCCAGCTTAATATCTCTCCACACTGTGATGGCAACAGGAGAATGTATTGGTATGATGTTTTAATAAATTTCCATACTGCTTTAATTTCCTATAATAACTTTAAGTAATTTTTTGGCATACAGTTAACAGCATCTCAGTAGAATGAACAGAGATTAACACTACTTTCTCAAATCCACTCTCTGTAGTCTCAGAAAATGTCGCTGTGCCAGTTAACTTTGAATATGCGATTAATACTTTTGTTTCTAATACCTACAGGTTCTAAATTGTCTCTTAAAAGAAATTTTGCATTTTAGATCATAATATGCACTATTTCTGAAGTGACAATAATTATATAATTATAATTTACACTAGAAGGGTCACAAGGACTTTAAGAAAACTCATAAAACTATTTAAGTAGTTAATATTTGGTTTAAACATCAATAGTTTCCTTCGTATCTAAATCTTAAAATCTAACAATTAATTTCATTGCAAAATTTCAGACTTTCTCCTAGAGGAAAATTAATTTTTTTAGAATGAAGTTGACTTATTTAGATATTTGTTTAGCTGCTTTGTGGTAAAAAATGCTGCATATCAGTAATTAGATTTTGAAGATGATCAAAATCTGGTAACCTGAGTATTTACTTTTATATGTAATGAACAGAGTACATCAGCTTGGATACACTTTGAAGAATATTAGGCACTCTAAAATTGTCTAGCTTCTACTATTTCTTAAACCTGTTTATGAAAAAGGAGGGGAAAAAAAAAGTTAACAATTATATTCAAGGTATTAAAAAAAACAAACCCAAAAAACAAACCCAAAAAACAAACCCAAACCCACAACCAGTAATTTTAAACCACAGGAAATTCTTATGCTGACAATTTTTTCCTGGTGTGTAGATAGTGTTCTAATACTTTTGCTACATTTTACTCCAAAACAGTGGAAAACCTGCATCTCTATGAAATTTCATTCTGATTTTCATATAAACAACAAATTACTAATTAATTTCTAGCAACTGGGCTAGGTTTGTACAGCAACTTCTTTTACTGAATAATCTAGTTCCTGTTTGTCGGATTAATGTCATCTCATGCTTTTAAATGATAATTCATAATATTTGTGTAAGTACAATTTTTATTATAACAAATGGATCATACAACAAATTATAACAAATGTTATAACAAATGGATTTTGTACTAAGTGGTTTTTTCTATTGTCATTTTTTTCTTAGTTCATACCCCTTGGACTACTCATTAGTTTGCAGGGCTGACATCGTGGAAAATGTATCTGTGATATCCTTCGTGTAAGTAAGTTATAGAGGGATTAAGTATTTTTTATCAAGCCTCAGTTATTCTGAGCATGTCAGCTCTTGAATGCCTCTGCTGAAGTTTACTTGCATTGCTAAATTTAAGCACAAAATTTGTAGAAATCAGCTCAGAGTATGCAGAACCTTGCAAAGCTGGTCTCTTTGAAATATGTCCAAATAGATATTCAAATCAGTATTACAACATAAATCAGAAATGGTTTCCACATTTTACAGTGTACTTCATATGACAAGAACATTTCCTCTCAGATATAATTCTTTTTCAAAGAGTGAAAATCTTCAACTTGATGGTACTTGATGGCAAAAGAATGTTAACTGAAGTGTGGCATAATGCTGTTGCGTGTTCACGTTCAAATTTAAAATAGTAAAAAAAAAAAAAAAAAAAAAAGGGAGTGGAGGAGAGAGAACTATCACATGGTTTATCCACTAAAACTATTTCAACTTGCAAGCCCAAATTTATTCATGATGTTAGTGCCATAACAGCACAAGTGATTTTATCCCTGCTGCTTTTCTTCCATGGGCGTTGCTGTCAAAGCTTTCCAATCACCTTGGTTAATTGATTCCATGTGCCAAAAGTAATTATCCTAAGTTCCATGCTGACTGCAACAACGTGAAACTTTGGAATCTGTGCAGCTATGATGTCATAAGGGAGTCATTAATGTAAGAGTGTCTTATATGGAGGCCTGAAGGCCCATGCCAATTAATCCCATTCCCATGTGAAAGGTATCAATTTAATCATTCTGATGGGAGGCCTGTCAGAAATGTAATTGTCCACTGAAAGTACAAATGTGTAAATGGACATCCCAGCAAAAAGCAGCAATCTTTCAAAGTAACATTTTACATTATTCAGATCATTCCGCTTGTTTTCCTCCTCCTCTTGCCCCCAGCCCGAGTCTGTTATTGATATAAAGGTTGAAGCTCAGGCAGCTTAACTGTTATGTGGAATGACCTTTACTTTTAATATTAATATATTATTGTAAAGTCTATGAGACTCATAAACGCAATTTTAGAATTCATATGAAATGCCATGTGCTGAACCTATTGCAACTTTTCCTCTAGTCCTGTGGCAGGTTGCAAACTATGCGAATTAATATGCATCATATTCTTTCCCCTTTATTTACTTAGAGAGGTTTGCCGAGCAACTTTATC
The DNA here is from genome assembly GCF_028858705.1 of Grus americana. Lineage (NCBI taxonomy): Eukaryota > Metazoa > Chordata > Aves > Gruiformes > Gruidae > Grus > Grus americana. The sequence continues at coordinate 17,773,613 of NC_072864.1, read as the reverse complement.
AAGAGTAACATTATCAAGAGCTTTCCTGCAAGCTTCTTTATCATATTCACATCCGTGTCTGCTCGACACTTGTCACTGTCAATCAAATCGCAATAATACGCAGATGATTTGCTCATTTGGTTTAATAAAATCTCTCTGCTTATTTGCACTGCAGTCATTATGCCACATAATTGCTCTGCCGCTGAGGTGAAAGGCAGCCAGTTGCCTGGGGGATAAGAAGAGACTATTGCTATATGAAGGATTTGTTTCTTTGCCTCTGTCTCTCCCTAGTCACTCATATCCCTAAAATTAATATTGTATTTGAATCCAGTCCTGCTATTCTTATGCAGGCTAACATTGTTATTACTTATTATTTGGATGTGAAGTCATTTATTTTTAGTTTTGATGTCCAAGCTGTCAAGCTAAATTTCATTGTGTACTGCCACATACAATTTTTAACTGCCATTTAAACTCGATTCAAAATCCAAATTATGAAGAGAACATGTTCAAAGGAATGGGCTGACAGGAAGTATAGCTACAATTTTTATTTCCCAGGAAATCAAAGTATGGATCTTGTTATTGTTCTGTGGTGGAGGTATGTGCAGTTTTCATACTTCATAATCTTTTTTGTATTGGCTGGACACTGTGATTCAGAAACAGAAAAAAGGGGGCTATTTATGCATATGAGCAGCCCTTAGGGCACAAAACAAAGGCATTCACTTCCAGAAATGATATAGCACAGAACTAGCTCAACTTACTGTTGTAAATTCGTGAATGATTTGTACTCCATTTTCCAGTAGATTCTACTATGATGGATGGTGGAAGTAAAAATGAGGAATCTATCTGTGTAACACAAACCTTAGCTCCTTCACTGCACAGTTAATATAGCAGTTACTGCCATGTGATAATAATCATGATCCCCTATTTTGGGGGTGATTCCATCTCAGTGGCATACTCATTAGAAGCCTAAAATACTTCTATTTTAAATATATTCCAAACAGCGAGTACTTAAGGGTTTCTTTTCAAGAAAATGAAAAACCAGTCTAAAATTGCCTATGAGAGAATATGTGTATCTTCAGCTTCCCTCTTTTTATTCAAAGTCCTGCACTGAGCTGAACTGGGACTCTGTTGCTAGGTCAGAGGAAGTACTAATATTTTAAGGCAGTTGAACTTGAGGACTTACTTCTATTTGTATAAACTCGATCTAATAGTATTCAATATAGAGTGATTAGTCATAATATTAACATGGGGATAGTTTCTTTAGCTGCCTGAATTCAGAACGTCCACATTTAAATCGAAGAGCCTATTAACTTTTGGAAGTCCAAAAAAGGACTAATAAGTCACCTCCAGCCTTTGTGGTAGGCTATTCCATTTCATCCAGTCAATGTGATATTGAGCCCTGTAGCTAGATAAAACAAATTTATACTGTGAGATATTCAAACTCACTTTGAAGAAATCAAGGGATATAAAATAACTCCTTTCAGTAGTTAGATTAAGTGGTTAATCATTCTCACTATTAAAATATTTACTGAATGTCTTGTTTGAAATTGGTTCTTGTTATGGCTCTCCACACTAGATTAAAAAGATATCTATCTCCCAGCATTTTCTCTCTGTTTTCTCTCGTCTTGTAATTGAGTTCTTTCTCAGTAGTTGTTAGCAAAATTAACATATCCCTTAACATGGCATTTCACTAGCTTTTTATGCGTACATGGCTCTTTGGTTTTATCACAAGTAAGCAATGATGTCATATATCTGAGCAGTGTTTGGTATAACATTAATCTTTATTTTGGGGGGGCAGAGGGGCATAGCAATTGTCATGGGCAGCTAATATTGAGCTTCTTTAGTTCTGAGGGGTTTTTTTTATAAATATAAGAAAGGACTGCATTTCTGTGATTCTGTGGTTTCTTTTTTTTTCTTCACTGTATCATTTAGTATTTAGTTTGCATTTTTGTTTGACTGAGCATACCTATGAAGCAGTTGTGATCACCCTTTGACTATGTATCTTGATCATTTACCACTGTGGAATGGATCAAACATTTGTATTATCCAAGTATGCCTGTAATTTTTATTTCCTAGGGAAAGATGTATTAGGTCTGTTATCAACCCAGCAGTGGGATCTCTCATGCTAAGTTAGGTTATGATATGAAATATTGTAAATCTGACAGTCTGTGCAATGGACTATGTGTAGTACAGAGATACCCAAACGTGAAATGTGGGGTGTAGGTATCAGAAGCACACTCTAGCTAGATGCCACAACGTGACTTGCCTAGGCTGCTTCTACTTCATAAACGATCTTGAGTGCTCCTCTTCTACATTGCACATAGCAGTGTAGATTTATTCCAACTCAGAACTCTCATTGTCCTTCTTGAATAGTAAAATGTTCACCAAAGGAAATTGGTAAAAGCATATAAATTTCCTTCAGGTAGTTAAACACCCATAGATGAAGATCTAGTGAGTAGGAAAGGGAGATGACAGGTTTTTCTCTTAAGGTTGAGACTACTAAAATCTTTTCACCAGTCTGCATGGCTGTTAAGAGTTTACATGGCTTTTTTTTTTTTCTCCTGTAGAATACAGTTCCTCATCCTGTCCTCTTCCATAATTTACCTTTGCTTTCATATTGTGTTCTGACCCAAATAGCTGTTCACTACAGACCAGGTGTTACTACTACTACACAGTAGCCTATATAGACAGATCATGAAACTGAAGGTCTTGTGAGGGTGATCAAGTAGTGGAACAGGTTGCTCAGAAAGGCTGCAGTGTCTCTCCATCTTGGGAGATATTCAAAACCCAGCTGGATGTGGTCCTGAGCAATCTGCTCCAGCTGGCCCTTCTCTGAGCAGGGGGCCTGGACCAGACAATCTCCAGAGGACCCTTCCCACCTCATCCTTTCTGTGATTCAATGAGGTAGAAGTGCCGTATGACTTGTAAAAGTTCTTTATATAAAGGATATAAAGATGTAATATTATTTATTGTCATAGTTTGGTAAAGAATAATTTTATAGTGAGACCAAAATATTAATCTGCATTCCCGGTTGTAAAGAACTTAATTTACCTGATTGCTTGTTTTGTTTGTGGGTTTTTTGTTGGTTTTTGTTTTTTTTTTCATTTCTGGCTTTGGGTTTTTTTGTTTTGTGGTGTTGTGGGGTTTTTGTTTGTTCATTTTTTAGGAGGGCATTGTTTTTAAACAAAACAAATCTACTTTGCTAATTCTAGGCCCGACCAATTCCATGCCATTTTGAATACAAGCACATTCAAAATATTTTCTGCTAATGAAATGGTAGGTAGGTTTTAAACCAGATTTTTAAAGAAGCCAGTCATAGAAAACTTCAACACCAAGCCCTAAAGATTGTTTTGAAACAAAATCTTCAGATTAATCACAAAAACACTCAGAGAGGAAGGAAGGAGAGTTTCATTTTCCTGTCCTTATGGTGGTTGTTGATATTTTCTAATCTCTAATATTAAAAAGATCTTAATTCTAAATAGGCTTATTTTGTCATGGTGGCTGATTTGGCTTTATGAAATGTAATGAGTGTTTGGAAGAGATGTTAACTATTGTATGCTTAATGGTTTTCTCACAATGGAAGTACAGCTGTTGTGTTACTATTGTTTTAATGTTGGCTCACTCTCTCCATTTTGTATACAATCTGTTGCATGTTTCTTTTTAAGAGCATGCTTATGCAATTTACAATGGGAAATAGCAACAGCCTTAAAAAGAAATTGTTGCCTATATTTTTTGTAGAGATATCTTAGTTTCAAACAAATTGTTTTTAGAAGTTGATAGGATATTGAATCGTGTATTGCAGAAAATGAAAATAATATGAGTTCTTCTAAAAAAACAGTGCTTAGCTTGGTGTGCAGCTACCATAATTACTTAAATTAGGTATTGGTGTGTTTGGATTAGCACTCTATGCGTATGTATCCAGACTTGTGCATATGCCTACACATAGACTGAGGCTGTCATAAATTAAAGAAGACGGGGAATTTTCCTCCAGCCCAAATACCTAAAGCACCTGTCTGTGTTCAAAACTTTGGTGGACAGGATTTTCAGAGGTACTGAAAAAGAAAAATTAATTTATAATTGAAATAATGAAAAGTAATTCAATTATGGCAGTAGCTCTTTGCTTGGCTATTGAATAAGTTACTTGACATTTTTCAGCAATATGCTCTGCTATAAATTGGAAAAGATAGATGAAATAACACAGAAAATACTGCATCAGGGAACATTCTATCCAGGATTTTCATAAGAGAGAGAGATCTAATATTATACTTTGCTATTAATTAACATTAGAGTTACTATCTGAAAGAAGGTGTTTAAATTCTGCAAAATGAGACATGATTATCTTCATATAGTCTCTTTCTCATAATCTTCATTTTCCAAAGGCATTAAGGAACCTTATATTTGCAAAGTGGAAATTATTAAGGATAATTAAGATGAAGTTTTATTTGATAGAGGAATTCTCATGATGTTTGGAAATAGTTTAAATCTAATCTCACTCTTGCTTTTTAGAATGACATGCCACGTAATAAAGGAAAACCACAAACAGCCAAGCCACGTTTCGAAACTGCAGAGACACTACTTGTGTCGTTTGAAAAAGAAGAAAAATGAAACTTCCCAACATCTTGTGGTTTTGGTTACTGTCAAATGGATAGAAGGTAGGACTGAATGAAATGAGAATCACAGTACCTTGAGGAAACAGAAAGAACTGAATGAGAGGTACAAATTTACACTAACCTACAAATAAAAGGTTGCAGATGGCATAGAAAGCTACCAAAATCCAGCTAAAAAATAAAAGACTTGAAGCAGATGTGGACAGAGATGTTCTATTGAAGACTTTTTTTTCCCAACGTAAGTACTTATTCATAGATGAAGTATCTCAACTGAAATCTTGTTGAAGTTCATGGGAATTTTGTCAATACTTTTAATTGGTCTGTAATATCCCTAAAACATTAATTTCTGACTCATCAGATTGGTTGTGAATAGTCAGAATTGGGAGGCAGACTGAAGTTTCTATATCTTGGTCACGATGCAGTAGAAGCTAACAATAACCTTATTTGACTTTAAGTTGCTTCCTACTGAGCAGATATTTGATGTTCTTTTTTCTGAGGCTCTTCAGCTGTAACTGAAGACAGCCAGATGCTGAATCCAATTGCATTTCCAAGATAGTCACCTGAGTCAGTGTTCTCCTTGCTTCTCTATTGCTTAGTGCAAGGGATCAATATGGAGTGGAACCAAAATGTTCCTCTATTCTCCCACATCATCCATCAGCTCTGCTTGTGTTGGCTAGAAATTTGAGAACAGATCTGAGACATGACCAGCTCCTACATGCCTGTTTCCATTGGAAGAATGACTGAACCACATCTACCCCAAACCTCAGGATGCGCAGGCTGTGGGAAAATGCTAGGCTGCTAGTCTTTTATTTCTCTTTGGGTTCAGTCTAGCTTTAGAAAGAGCAAAATGTAGTAATTGTTGTCTTTATATATTGTCTACAGTATTTCTGTTTAGTTCAAGCCAGAAATGTATATATATTTCTATATATATAGGACATTCCACATTATTTCTCTAAGTATCAGATCCTGCTAATTCTTATTGATGTGTTGTGCAGCAGAGCGCCCTAAATCATCTCTGTTTGGAACTGTATTAGTTGAGCTAGGCAGGCACAGTCTTTGGTAGCTTTTCATAGCTATTTCCCATTGAATGTGATAGCTTCCTTTGCATATTCACCCTCTCTCTCCATTCTTTACTCATCATATTCAGTTCTTTGATCAGTCATACACTAAGTTTTTTTTAAATATGCAGCTTTTTAAAATTACCAACCACTTACATACCTGCTTAATATGTCACTTTACCAGGAAAGTAATAAGAAGATGAAAGGAGGAAAGTGACTTTTGTGTAGAAATCAGGCTCAAGGTGTGAGTGGGAAAAAAAATAGTCCTACTTTATTATGTCTTATCATCTCTGAAATTATGTAGGTATTTTTCAGTCAACAAATTAATTTTCAGATGGAAAATCACAGTTATGAATTGGTTTTGGTCTGCCTTTCACTCATCATATCATACCATTACGGGAAAAACTGGAGTTCATAATGATATTGTGGAAACTGCTGATCAAAGGTTGTTTACATGGACTGTGTTCACTGATTTGCCAAAGTTGTCTCATACAGATGCACTTTAATGACTCTTCTCTGCAAAACTGATTTTTCAAAAATATTCTTTAATCTGATTACTCTGTAATCTTAGTTATTCTTGAGAATATAAAATCACATACATATTTCTTTGAAAGTGTGTTTTACATGATTATGATTCCAAATGTTCCATGAAAGGAAGGTATTGCAAAAAATAATAATAAAAAAACCTCATTCATAAGGAAATAGTAGTTACAGCTGTAAGTCTAATTAACAGCTTATGAAAAATCATCAAAGAATGGCTGTAAAAATCTAAAATGAGGAATTTTAATTCATCAGTAGACATACGTAGGTGAGAATTAAATATAGGCTCTTACTCTGAAAATGTCTCTATATAAATAAGTTGTACGGATTTGTTTTTAGGTTAATTTTACATGTTAGCATTTACAAGGCACAGATTTTGATAACCATGGAACATATTTTCAAAATGTGTGACAAACAAATCAAGTTCTTCTCAACCACTTATCTTTTCTGGGATATTGTACCCTATAAGCAAGTATTCCCCTAAGTAGGAAAACAGTGCAATTGGGATCTCGGACTTCTTTTGTGGGATTTATTCTGACATTATCAGCCTGTAGTCAGACTCAAGTATCCAATGTTGGGTTTTTTTTTTTAAATTTATTGATGAAATAGTCCTTCTTCTTCTCAAAATGGAGAATTACTTCCAAAATCAAACTGTGCAGAATCAAAAGTCATCTTAGAACAGTAGTTCTCACCATTCAAATAAGAGCTACTAGGAAAGCAAATAAAAAAAGTACTTTAAATCAGTTTTAGAAGTTTCATGGTTCTGAATTCTGCACAGTTGGACTCACGATAATTAAGGCTTCTAGCTCATAAATTAAGGAATCTGAAATACATTCAGATTTAAATGTTTAATGTAGTTTTTCCACAACATGAGGTGTTGAAGAAAGCATAGTTTGAAGGCTATGGTGTGATCTTTAGTTAGTCATTGATAGCTTCTACTATTTGGGAGCCATTAATACAGCCAATCCCTCATGTTGTTAAATACATTGACAGCCATGCAAAGATAGAAACATCTGAATATTATATACATATGTATTCTTTTTTATATGAAGTGAGTCTAGGAAGATAGGAGGCTTCCTATGGGGAATAAATAAACTTAGTATTTCTGACCCTCTGTTATAATAGTGAGTTTGCAGTTGAAGATTTACCCTTTTGCTCTGACTGAGCAGAGACCAACAGTAGATCCTGCGATTCTACCCTAAGAACTAAGTAACAAATTTTGATGATGCAGTTAGCCCTGTTTTGTCTCTTTTCTTCCACAGGGAAAATAAATGTGCAGTCAAAAGCATTTTTATGTTAGTGCATCTATAGCTACGTCCATTCTAGCAATTTCATTGTAATAAAAACATTAGGAAAAATAAGTACAACATCTTTAACTGACAATACTATAAGAAAAAGTTTTCAGCTTATGGTTGGTTTTAAGAAACTAGAGAAATATCTCACTGTTAAGTGTAAGCTAGAAGGCGGGTTTGTATTTGATTTGCTGTTTGTTTCCAATCTTGTTCCTAAAAACCCTGAACTTCTAATTAATCTTTACTAATTTTGACCTTTTCTTTCTCGTACTTTGTTAACAGGCTTGTCTTGCCCTAAGGTAAATCTGGGTGAAACTGAGAAAAAAAGTGCTTGCTTTCAAATGCAGATGGAGCGGTGTGCCAAAGCAGCTCCAGAGACCCATACCCCGGCACAGGTAATGGGAACCATGCATCTGGACAGCATTTTCTGTCAAGCTATGAAGGCCTGTATGGGAACTAGCATTTTGGGTGACAAGTTTCAGGGAGGACTTCCCAAATCAAATACCTTTCTGGCATATACCTGGCATTACCTAGCAAAAAGGGTCAGAGACATTCAACATTTCTTACCAGAAAATATCAATTCCAAACAGTTTACCCAGATATTGTTTGTACTACTGTCCTTTGTAATGATGGGAGAACTGTGACATGATATAGTCCTCCTTATGGGCAACTTCCATTTGTTGTGCACTGTAAAATAACCTCCTTCTGTTTACTGCTTCATAGATGTATTTAAAATGAAAACACCCATTTTTAAATATTCTAGTATGTTTATCAACATATTTTAGGGATCTGATAATTTCTCTCTCCTGGTTCATTGAAAGGATATGCCCTATTATCAGCAATTCCACATTCACCATTCAGTAATTATGCAAATAGAGACCAGCATGGAGAAATTTAAAATAATCCCTGCATCAGAGAGTACACCATTTTCACAAAGGTTAAAAAAATGTATCTAAATTGACTACTTGACTGCTTTTATTTTTACTTAGATCGTTCTATAAAGTGTTGATAGTACGTTCTTCTAGTATACAAATCACTTGAAAGTACAAAAAAAAAGATGTTTGGGGTTCAGGTTTTTAACCATGTTTGTAATTCTGCTTTTTAGCTTTGAAAAAAGAGAAAATATCATCTTTCCCCTTTGCATTTTCAGAGAGAAAAAGTCATGTTAATATCGATAGTTATCAAGTAAGGTAATGTCGGGTGTAGTTATATAGGTTATTTTTCAAAATTCATTTATTAGTCTCCCTACAGAACTACTGGGGACTTCAGTGGGAGATAAGCATGCATGCTTGCACTAGGCCTGATCATTTCTTTTTGTCATACAGCATATATTGTGTTTGAGTCGATGAAGTGTTGCTGTCAGCCTCTGCCTATGGGTACAATACGCGACTGGAACAGCTGCAGACCACCATCTAGTGGTGCCGGGCATTCCCCCCAGCTAATTCAAGTCATCGCTTAGCTGCCCTCCCATCTCTTCAGTTCAGATTACTTCTCGGAACTCCTGCCACTGCAAGGTGAAAATCTGGCCCAGATTAAGTCAGTCAGAACTATCCAGAGTCTTTGCACGCCGAACAATTAAATGTAATGTTGAATATGCCTTAAAGGATATGACCATCGCACTCTTCCTTCTTCCACAGAGATGTAGGTGGGTGCTTGGCAATTTTAGGGTTTGGATTATGAGTATATACGGGTTTGGGGTATGAACATACTGATTGTGAAATATCTTGGCTACCGCTTTCTTCCTATGCTAGCCTAAAAGCATTGTTTTAAATGAAATGCCTTACTGTATTTACACTTCTGGGTGAAACAGATATAAAGTATCTAAAGGTAGGGGAAAAAAAAGTATCGAAAGGTTATTTAGACTTGCATTAACCTTATAATATTTTCTACAGGCACCAAGCCATAGGGAAAGAAACCTTTCATAAGGTAAGCAATGTACAAAAAAGCATTCTAGGCCAGATTATTCTCTTATAATGGTCAAAATACAAAGATTTTCTTAAGTCAAATTCATTCAGATCTGGTATGACTAAGAAGGGAATCTAGGCTACCATGTAAACTTTTGAGGCTCTGTATTTTAGTTCAGCTTCCAGGTCAACTTTCTGCATTCCTCTTCAAAGTCATTATGTTTAAGTTTAGCTATTCAACTGTTATTGATTTACCAGCATGTAAATATATATTTATGTAACTTTCCTGATGTGTAAAGCTCACCTGAGGACTTCTACTCGGATGGGCTTTGGGTTTCAGAAGCAAAAGGAATAGATTTTATTACACTACAGCTGTACAATCAGTACTGCTACGTGAGGTTTATGCATACACCAAAAGATTTACTATTGCATTTTATTGAAAGCCATGTTTTCAGATTTCCTCACCTCATCATACACAGGACAAAATGATGCAACAAATCAAGGGACCTAAAGCAGAGTGCTGTGATGTTTTAGGAAAACATTTAGCATCATTTGAGCACAGAGACGCTATTTGAAGTGATGACGTTGCAGCCAGATTGCAAGCAGATTCCATTTCTGGATTCACACAAATGATGGTGTTGTAGATCATTACATTGTACGTTAATTACAGCTGGGTGTAGTAAAAAATGATAGAAAAAGTGTTTTCCTTATCAGCGGTTCAGAAGAAATAATCTAAGAAAATGTATTAGACAAAAATTAGTTTGTTTCTTGTTGAAGTATTATTTCTGTAGTTGGTAAAATAGGAAACTTTGGATGATAGTGGGGTCTGGAGGATTAACAGCGTTATGTTCCATGGCTCGATAAAGTATTCCTCTCAATCCTTGGTATCAAAGTTAAAATATTATTCACGTTATGATTGTGATACAGTTTTGCAACATCCTGAACATGTTCACTCAACACTAAAACGTTGTTCAAGCCACAGAATTTTGCAGTATAAGATCCATGACACCTGCACAACATGCAAATGAGCATTTCGTGATCATCTTGCATTTGTTAGCAAGAGCAGGACCTAACACTGGCAAGACTCTTTGAGGAATGGCTAGGTCTGAAAAGCCCACTGATGAAGGTAACCATGTAAAAAAAAGATTTCTGGAAACAGAACCTTCAAAGGAGAGATGGTGGGAAAAGATTTAGAGCAGAAAAAAGAAATTATATAGAGCAGGAAAGAGCCCAAGTAAGAAAAGGAGGTGCCAGGTGACCGCTGCTGCGCGTAGCAGCAGAGGGCAGATAGGGAATGTAGGATGTGCGAACCTGAACGGCTGTTGTACAGCACTTCAGGGGCACGGGCAAAGAGCTTGCATTTGAAATGCTGAAGAGTCGGAAACTGCAAAAGGGTTTTAGCGAGACACTGGTTCGGCCAGAATAATAACGCTGTTAACTGACTGAAGATATTAAAGTGATGTTTTGAGGACAGGAAGAAAGGAGAAAGTTACAATAATTGAGACAAAGTGATAACCTTAGCTTGGTATTTTTGCGCATAGCTTAGGAACAAAAGAAATCCGCCTGGTACTCATTGATTTTTGATTTTCTGTGTAATTTTTATTCTTGAGATAGCGTGGATTTTGTTGTCATCTTCCAAACCTTGAGAAATTACTTTAGTTTTGGTATAGCATTTTTGTAACTGTTCAAATTACAAACAAAACCTAACTCCTGAGGTTTGTTATTTTGCTCCTTCAGCAGCTTTTCAGACCTAAATTTTGCATGTACACATAAGTATATGTATAGGTAACTATCAATAACAGTGTGCATGTATGTCTACCTTCTCAGTGATAGTATCAGAAGCTGGTTGTGTATTAACTTAAAAAGGGGGAAAACCCAGCTAAAGTGTGTTCTGTACCATGTCCATCTTTAGAAGAACGCTAAAGAAAAGCGGCAGAAGTCCCGAGCTGATGAAGTCATCCCCAGTGGGAGGTCGGAGGTCCTGCCTCGTGCCTGCATGGTTAGCTGCCCCACTGTCTGGGGGCACCGAGGCCATTAGTGCGGACGCACGGCGGCCAGGTGCTCTCCTCCCGCAGCCCTCCTCAGCCGCTGGGCCCCAGGCACGCCCCGCTCCCGTAGCGCAGGGATCCGCGTCTGCAGTCTGCCGCTGTGCGGCCCTTGGCCGGCCTGTGCCGCGTTAGGCTGCCGCTCGCCGTGCGCAGGGAAGTAACGGCTGTTAGGGATCCCGCCGGGTACACCTTTCTCCCTTCTCCGCCTTTTTCCGCAGCTCGTGGACCCTGTGACGACGGTCCGGCCGTCTAACCGCTCCGCCTGCGCCGCACAAGCGGCGGTTTCCGCTCGGACAGAGGGCAGTGACGGACCGACGCCGCCGCGGCTGACAGGGCCCGCGCCGTGACGGTGAAGGCCGCGCCCCCTCCCGCCGCGGGAACGGCTCTGCTGCGGCTCCGCCCCTCCCGGACACGCGCCCCGGGCCCCGCCCCCAAGCAGCCGTTCGGGCCCGCCCCCCGCCAGCTACTGGCTGCTCCCTGTCCCGGCCCGCCGGCCAATCGCACGCCTCCCCGCTCCCCACCGCCGGCCAATGAGAAATGCTCGTTGCTTTAAGCTCCGGTCCTAGCGCCTTCTTCCTGCTGAGAGAGTGACAGGTGCGTCACCACTGCCCCATTGGTCTGCCCGCCCCGAGACGGACAGGCACGCGGGCCAGTCCCCGTCCCTAGGGCGGAACCCTCAGCGGCCGTGCGCCCCGCGCCGTGACAGGAGAGCAGTCGGCCTTATTGCATCACGGAGAGGACGGTGGCTGTGAGTGGCTAGCTTTGCCGCCGCCGCCCCACCCCGCGCAGCCCTCCCGGAAAAACCGGACGGCGATTGGCCGAGGGGAAGGCCGCGTCCGGATGTGCGATACGGAGGGGCGGGCTTTAAATGGGGCAGTGGCGGGGGTAGAGGGGGAGCGGCGGCGGCGGCGGCTGGCGGGGCCTGGGCCGCGCGTGCAGCGGAGCGGCGGGAGCCTGGGCGCGGGTGAGCGAGCGCGTGCGTGCCTGAGCGCGGCGGCACGACAGGGCCCGGCGCTGCCTCCCTGGGCGTAACGCCAGCGGGGGTCGCGGGGAGACGGTCCCCGCCGGCACCGGAGGGCGGCGGACAGCCCCCGGCAGCGCTCCGGGGCGGCCACGGCGGCGGGTCGTCTGTCTGCGCCCCGCGGGGCCGTCACCTGTCGCCGGGAGGGGCTGGGGCGGCGCGGGCGGCGCCCGTCCGTTCGCCCCGTGAGGAGCTGCCGCCACCGCGCAGCGTCTGTCGGCCCGGACGGCCCTGTCCCTCACGGGGCAACCGGCCCCGCGGCCCCTTCCCTCCGGGGACCGCCCGGCGGGGGCGAGCACCAGGGCCCTAGGGCGGCTGCCAGCGGGGCTGGGGCCCGGCGGGCCTCCCTCCACACCCTTCCAGGCGGCGTCGCTCTGCGGTGCCGGGCAGAGCCGCGGCTTCGGCGTGAAATACGGCCGGGACTGACAGGGCAGGCTTCGCCCCGCTCAGCTCTCGGGGCTCCGCAGGGCTAGTTTTTTTTCCTGCTCTGACCCACCAGTTCTCCTCCAGCTGACAGTCCCCTCTGCAAGCCCGGCTGTCCTGGGGAACTTGGCGGGTCGTCCCCTTGTGTCTTTTAACCTGGTAGCTGTTGTTTAAGGGCCGGTTTCGTTGGCGTAGATTATGATTTCCCTAAGAGGGGTGTTGGAGGATTGAAGTCATAGCAGCAGGTGTCGGCAGGGAAGCTGTAATCCATCTGTGGAGGAACAGGCTTGACTGGTCAGTGTTCCTGTTCAGTGCCAGCATTCCTTCAGCGACTCCCTCGTTGTCCGGTGGGTTAAGGCGTGGGCTAGCAAAGTCCTTGAGTCCCGAGAAGACCAGGAGTAGATGTGCTGCAGAGTCGCTGGACAAACATGTAATGGTGTTGTGATCAACATGTGTTGTTCTTGGCTAGTGCTCTGCCTAATCAGCTCTGTTCATTCTCACATATAGGAGTGGTTCCCTTCCCTTTTAGGCAGGGAATAAAAAGCATTAAAAACATGTATACGTAAAAATTTATATTGTATGTGTTGTATGTTTGTCTATACGTTTTTTTCTTCTTGAGGAGTTGTTTATGTTTCCAGAAAATATTTAGAGAAGTGCTTTGTTGAAGCACACAAAGCATTTGTCAAATTGCTTTAGTGTTGTGTTTAATGACTCTGCTGATGATAGGGGAAAAATTTGACACATGATATGACAGTAGGTATAAATAATAGAAGTAAGCTTTAACGAGAATATCTAGTGTAGAGAAGGAAAAGGCGCAAAAGCGGAGTACTTAAAACTTTGGGTTTTGTTAGTGATAACTGTTTTTTGATGTATTTTAGAGTGATGATGCTGCATGAGTTTACACTTGCTCTCACTGCTCTCATGTATTTTGTGCCTTGGTGCTGGTGAACATCAACGTAAGGTTATGCTTGGCGGCAGGTGGCTTGCTTGGTCCGGGTATGGTAGGACCTCAGTAATGCGGTGCTGTATAGGAGTTAGAAGAAGCAGCAGCTTTTGAAGTAATGTCTCTTCACAAGTCTGTGTTGTGTATTTTTAATTGCTGTTGTACTCAAAGGAAGGCACTAGAGAAAAAGAGATCTATAAAAAGTCCATAGGAGGAGGACTGCTTAGGAGGGGTGCTGTTATTTTCTGTTCTTGAAGTAGTAGAAATTAGTAGAAAGTATTACTGAGCGGCACGCTGTTAAGCCTGCTCTTAACTAAGGCACTGTGAATAATGACAATGTGAAAGGAGGCGGGGTGGTGATTTTGAGTGTGTTCATTCCCTTTTCATAAAATGAGGAGCGTGTATTGGGTTCCTTTGGGAAGCTGATGGTTTCAGTAGTTGCGGCACCGTAAGCTGCCGTAACAGTGGGTACCTTGTAGTAGACATTGTAACCCCGTGTGATACTGAATGCCTGAACTGCTTAGAAATTCTATTTAGTGATACTGGGTCTTGGCTCTACTTGTCTGCTGCAGACTTTCTGTGTAGTGAGAAGGAGGATGAGCGGTCTAACTTAAATGTGCTGTTACTTGATTATTATTTTTTAATTATTCTTGTGATTGATATGGGGTAGTCAGCTGTGAGGTAAAGGCACTAGAGAGCATAAGCAGTTGTGGGTAAGTTTCCTGTACTGAAATCATTCTCCACTGTTACGTAGCATAGCTAGAAGAAGTGAGTGTGATTTGAAATAAACAAATGCTAAACACCTTGAAAGGCTTTTTAAATGACCATCCTCTGGGAAGCTGGTACTCTGAGGTTATTAATTCTCCATTATAAATAGTATTTTAACAGGTGAATGAGACTGGAAACAGTTTAACAGTAAGTTTAGGACAACGCCATGTATCCCTTATTACTGGCAGGCAACTGCATAAAATATCTCTGTGTAAGAGAATTTCTGTAGTTTAACTAGAGCTAAAACAATGTTTTATTTGGAGATATAAACCAGTCTTAATAGCCTGTAAATAGGCATCTCTATAATTAAAAGCTTTTCAACAAAGCTGGAAGTGTACTGAGATAGATGCAGAGCTGCTTTCCGAAAGGCGGAGTCAGTGACTGAACTCCATCTAGGACCAGTTATCATGCCTCTAGATCAGTTCCCTGTTTCACTGGTAATAGGTTAGGCTCGGTTTTTTTTTTTCTTTGTCCTGCTCAGCTCCTGTATGTCATATTTCTGGTTCTAAAATAATGCAATTTATGTTACCTAGTCTTAAAAAAACATCAGCCCAAACAAAGAAAAAAATCCCACTCAAACCCCATAATCATGCCAGATTCCAGCTGATTGTTCTCCAACCTGTACGTCAGCTTCCAGCACTTTTCCGTCGTCAGAGCTGTAGCACTCAGGTGCTGTCTTTGTGCGTCAGTTCCTCCTCCCTCTGGTTACACTGAAGTTTCCTGAGGAAATGTCTTGTACCTTCCTAGCCTAGCATCTTGCTGTCTTAGTCTGGCTGAGTTCCACAGAAGAGAAAAAGCCGATGGCGTAGCCCTCTGGCATGGCCCTGCTTTCCAGACAGGAGATGGGGAAAAGTGAAAACATCATCTCACTGCGGTCACAGGGCATGCCCCAGCGCAGGACCTGTGCTTTGACTTTCTGTTTTCAGTGGCTGTGAGACTCTATGGCTGCTGAAGAGGAAAAGTATCGTGTGTAATGGAATGTTTGAGATGATTTTGGGGTGGGGAAATTAATTAACTTTCATCACTTTTGTAAATGGTGCTTGCATTTTTTGAATGCTTCGCTGCTATATAGCCTAGAAGGATACCTATAATTTCTTATCAATGTTTCTTTTAAAAATTTACCACTGCTAGACTTTCTTCGAACAAATTGTCTGGCTTTTTTTTTTTCTTTTAACAAGATTGGCATTTATTTTCATTTTAGAAAGATTTTTTGATCATGATGTTACCATTTTCTCTATAAACTAATCAAATCAATGGGTGAACAGGTGGTGCCTTGTGTACTGTAGAAAAACTTAGTGTTGACCTCAATAGAAGCCTGCACCATTCTCTCTCTTTCTCTGACATCCTATGAATTGCCTGGGTCAATGTTGTACAACTTCCTATTAAAGAAATTGAGTAAAGTGAATTGCTTCAAAACCTGAGTTAATGTAGCCAGAAATGGGGGGGCGGGGAAACTAGGAGAACAGGAGGGGGAAAAAAAGAGTGGAGGAAATAGGCTGTGCCAGATGAGAGGTGCTGTAGATGAGAATTCTTGCACAAATAATAGGAAGACTTAAAAAAAAAAAAGTGAGAAAGCCAAGGACACACACAGTAGATGGCACACTGAAACTCTAAATACTGCTGAAGTTCTTGTTATTGAACTGCTGATCTGAAGAGCACTAAGCCTTAGTGCTTATAACAAAACCATTAAATAAGCTACAGAAAAACTTCTGTGTTCTGCGGCTTTGTCTATTCCTGGTGATGTTCCAATGCAGTTGAAAACAAAATGACACGTACGTGATGCAAACTCGATGGGAGGCTCATCTGTTTCACTGGGAACAGCGGAGATGTTTTCAAACTGGAGCGCTTCAAAAACATGCAAAGTCAGCAGTGTGTGCGAGGGGCAACGCTTCACCATAACTACAAGAGTAAGCCATTGTATTACTGTCCAGAGCTGGACTTGAGTTGTGAAGTGATAACTTTTTAATATTTGTGTGTGTAGAGGATCTTTTTTGACTGTGCTGAGCCAATAGATGGTCTCTTTTTCCAGTTAGTAAGACAAAACGTGGAATGCAGAACCTAGAGCGTCTTTCTAGCAGAAAGAAGGCAGGGTTTCACACACAAAAATTAGTTCATGGACAACTGTATTACTATCCTGGTTGGCAGTTTTAACTATTGTCAATCTTAACTACAAGACGTTTTCTTCTGAAGTTACAAAAATATAAAGCTGGCTGCAGAATTAGTTCTGAATCCTATTTATAGATTAAGTCCTGTTTATCTTATAGAATGCATTCTGTGTATTTTTAAGGAATAAACCAGAGAGACCTGAGGACACTCTGAAGACACTGAGAAGTTGCAGTCCTTTATTTGGAATACACGTTATGAACCCTTTCTGGAGCATGTCTACAAGTTCTGTGCGCAAGGTAGGTATTTAACGGATGGATGCCATAAGGTGTTAACATGCATTGAGGGGCAGTAGCGGTTCTGGAAAAGACCGTCAGATGATCTACAAATACAGTTGGAGTGTGTGTGTTATCCCGAGGATTGTGATCATCTTCAGTAACAGCGTAAGCTAGCTTTGAGCTGCATTAACTGGAATGTGACTGTGGCTGGAGTCTACTCCAGAACTTGTTGACTTTTCTTATCTCAAGCATCTTTTAAGTAGGAAAGATGAAACAAACTTGTTCAAATGGCTGAAACACTTTTTACTTAGGATATCTGTTTACTGTCTTATATAGACCTTAGCCAGATATTGCATGTGCAGCGAGTGTTGATAAAACTGAGCCTCCATAATGCTATTGCTACTTTAGATTGTATGTATAAAAGCATGATAGTTCTAGGGTTAATCGCTTCTCAGGTGTTCAGTGCCAGGGCAAATTACATAACTTTGATGATGATGATTGTGACATAGGTATTGTCACTAGTGCAAGTCTCAAGTGCTACAAAACACTGTAGCCTAAATCATGCCTTTAGTCACCACAACTAGCGTAATCACAAGTCTGTGGTCTGCAGGTTTCTCTTGGCAATCTGTAGAATGATTTTGAGGTCTGTACGTAGTTGGTCACTGCTACACTGCTAAAGAACACTGTACTAAGTAGAAAATGGATTTTTGTTTGTTTTCTCTTTTTTATTAAAAGACAGCATAGGCATAAAAAGGTCGGTATAGCAAAACTATTTAAACTGGGCTTGATAGCACTGTCAAATGGTGATTCTTTCACAGTGGGAATGGACTACATAACCAGCTCCAAGTGGGATGCTGGTGTCTTAAGCACAGGCAGGAAGTGAAATAAATGAAATTTTAGGTAGAAGGTTCTTATTTCATCTCAGCTTTACTACACTACTTTTAAAAACTCTTTGAAGTCTAGAACATGAGGAGGCTTGTCAGTGGAAATGATTTATCTTGATGCACTGTGTGCTAGAAATAGCATGGCTTCTAAGCTGAAGTTATATACTATCTGGTTCCAGTTTCTAAATAAATATAAGCCTCCTTAAGCATTTGTCCTAATCTGCAGATTTCCTATTCAGCATTGATGACTTTTGTACTTGTAGGCTAGGTTTGATTGAATAAAAGTCTATTTAAAAACAGAAGCCAAAGAGACGCCACCCCCATGCAACAGAACAACAAAACCCAAGATATGTTTCATTGGCCAAACTTGTAATTAGCAAGCTCGGGTTTAAACCTGTGTTAAAATATGTTCATATGTTAAATGTTTATGAAATACGACCTGTAATCTCATGGTTCTCTTTTAATTTAACAGAGACCTGAAGCTGAAGAGAAAACTTTGAGTGGAGAGGTGCGAACCAGTCCTCTACGAGCCTCTACAAAGAAACAGTTGCCTTCTATTCCAAAGAATGCTGTGCCAATAACCAAGCCTGCTTCACCTGCCACGTCATCCCAGTCGACAAATGGAACACATGCTTCTTATGGGCCTTTTTATTTGGAGTATTCCCTCCTTGCAGAATTGTAGGTTTTAACTTTTTTTGTCTTTTTTAGGTCACTGGGCTTATGCTTCAGTGGGAGTAACGTGCAGGGATCTAGTTCTTCCATGGTGTCTTTGCCTTAGTCCTTGAAGAAGGCAGTAAAACTTAGGTTCCACAAAATTCTTTTTCTGGAGCAGCAGTCTCAATTTCCTGAAGTAGCAGGGGAGAGGAAAATGAGATTTTAAGGAGTGTGTTTGGATGTGATTCTCTGAATTATTACATATCTCAGTCTTCACATAATGCATTTTGGGTTTAGGCATCCTGACGAGTTATCCTAATAGCCTTCTGTTCAGAAATACTGACTTTTTGAAACCAATATTAAAATGGAAGCCAGCAGATGTCTAGTGGGAAGATGGTTATGAAGGTATGGTACTGTCTAATGGAGTTAGGATGTGGGAGCTTCCTTCAGCTGTTACATGGAACACTTGAATGCTGCCTGACATGGCTTATTAAATGGATATTAGGAAGACTGTATTCTTTCCTGTCTTTCAGTGATACTTAACATGAAACTTATGAGGGAGGACGTAGTGCAATTTAAATAGCTTTCTTTGGATCAGTTGCGTTTGGTCCAATCTAGTGATTTGCAGACTGCTGTGGGAGCACACAAATCTCTCTTTGTCTGCAAAACTTCCAAGTCATATAAAGTTACATAAACTGTCTTGTGCTACAAAGCTGAAGGGACTTCCTCTGTAACAGACATACTGGATTCTCAAGTATGTAGTGCCTTTTGGAATGAAATCCCTGGAGTCCTTATGCAACACCAAGTCTCAATTCTTGCATTTAACCATTAAATTGAAAGTGAGAACTCTCAAAACATTAATTTTTTTTTTTCAGGGAACTGACCCTGACTTCTTAATTCAAGAAAGATGTTTTTCTTCTGCAGCATGCAAAAATATATTGGTATCATAATGTAAACTTTATAAATTAATTATTAGGGAAATATTATAGAAATCGTAAGGGGAGAACTGTGTTAATATTTTGCTTTAAGATTATTGTTTATTTGTGCAAGCACATGGCGTTCAGTTTAATGGACCTCTATGCCAAGTAACTGGAAAACCTATGAAGTGAATAATTTGGTTTATAATTTGTAGTGTTCAGTAGAATCTGCATACCTCACAACTACAATGGGTTAAACTTACTGGCAACTTCTTGTGTTCATTGATTTGAAAAATAGTAAAAATAGCACATTTTGCCCTGGTGGTACTGTTGGTTATCAAATGGACTTTCCTAAAAGGCAAAGGGAGAGGGAGAAACTCTTCTCATAATGCACTGGTCATTGATGACTGAAGATTGTGACTGGATTATCATCACAGGAAGTGAAACAGCAAATAAGTGCAAGCTTGGGAAAATGGCTTGGCCTATGCTGTTAATGAGATGCCTGGAATCACTTCATCCAGATCTTTAACATACCCTGCTTCTTACCCGTCCTTTTTATTCTCTGTTACTTTGTTTTGTTGGTTGCCAGTGTAATTTCTGTTTGACCTGCAGCATAGTTTTATCTAAAAGTGGAAAACTGCTTGTCTAAAATGGAAGTTAAAGCTTTGGTCACAATTCAGAATTAACTACAATTGACTGCAAATCTGCATTCAAAATTACTTAATTGCATTTCTTTTTTTCTTCTTTACTTTGAAACTGGGAATTCAGCAAATAAGTGGAAATTTCAGTACTGACACGCATTACATGCATGTACTGGGGGAAGAATTTATTTCTACTCCTCTACTTACAGTTTTATCAGGAGAAAGAATATTTTCTCTTAGTATCTCTTTAAGTGGAAGAGTAAGAAAAGCAAGAGGGAAAGAATATGGTTTCACTAGTTTTCTGCCCCTTCCTTCTGTGAGCAGTCTGCCCTTGGGAATTGATTGTAAGTTTGTGAAGAAGTGCCCTGTTAAGCTATTGATAATACATTCTGGGTTTATTGTTGGCAGCTTGCTGTAGATTTAGTGTAGTTGTGGAGCTGTTCTAAATACTGATTCCAATTGCAGTACCTTGGTTGTAAAGCAGAAATTGCCAGGTGTCTACGTGCAGCCATCTTACCGATCAGCATTAAGTAAGTTTAAATTTAAACTTTTAAAAAATATATATATAAAAATATATTTTTAAATTCTTTCACTCAAGCAAACTTTCTCACTTGCAGTGTGGTTTGGTGTAATATTCATAAGACATGGACTCTACCAGGATGGTGTGTTTAAATTTACTGTCTATATTCCTGATAATTACCCAGATGGAGACTGCCCGGTAAGTGGTTGTGTGTGTCTTGTTTTTTTTCTTGTTTTCTGGTGTTTTAAGTATGACTTTTTGTTAAAGCTAATATACCAATTAGCTTCTCATTTCCTTGAACTAGTTTTGTTCAGTTGGCTGGGCTCATTTGCGACGTCTTGTACATATTTACTAACATCTGTGGAGGAATCATGTTGCTCTGATTACCGAGGCTGGTGTTGAGTGAACTTCCTGAGGTTAGATGCGTTAGAATATTAAGTAATCAACCATTTCTTTACCTCAGCTCTTGATCTCCTACTTCCTTGACAAAGAAGTTAATGTTGAAATGCTTAAAGAAGTATCTAAATTCTGAGTAGCAATAGAATGTGACATAAAATCCAGACATCTGTGCTGTGCTTGCTGTACTACTACAGCATTTCTTGCCTGTCTCTCTTCTAAATTACTTTGCAACAAAGAACTAAAAGAACTTGAGGAGAAAGTTGGTGAAACAAAGGGAGATAGATAGTATGGTGTTACCTTCCATCTCTGCTTTCTCCTTTTCTCTTTAGGGAGAATCCAAGTTATTACATAAATAAATAAATAAATAAAATCTCGTGGCAGTCTGACTCCGGAGCAGAGCAGTCGGCCCTCTTGGCCAAATTTCTATGAGAGGAAGATTGGGGGACAGGTCTGTGTAACTGCTGTAGCTGAGAACAAGTTGCTGTGTCAGGAAGCTGTCTGCTTGGTGTCAAGTTTTGTGTACAGCTGTCATCTTAAAAAGGGCAGACCTAGTGGGAAACAGTTTCTTTCAAAGATTAGACTTTAGTGTCTCTCATGCAGCCATCATAGGGCTTTAAAACCTTCCTTTGGAAGAATGCATGAAGACCAGAGGAAACTAGCTGTACAGAACTGAAGCACCATGGTGTCATTGCACAGTTTACTTAAAAATGTGTAGGATAAAAACAGTATTGATTGTAGCTCAAGTATGTAAAAAGCTTTCAGTCACAAATAGCTAAACCAGAAAAACTCCTTTAATCTGATTTTATCTGATATTATTACCTGTGTTGGCATTAGTGCTTGTGCAGTTAGCTGGATTGGTTTCCTGATTTGGTGATAAGCATGTGAGAGAGGACAAGACCCTGCGTGTAACATGGGCATGTTGGGTTACAGTTTCACAGTTGGTATAAATCACTTCAGGTTGCTTTCTTTTTAATACAGTAACAATTAATTAGTGTTTGGAAGCAACATCTGACTGACCGTCACCCAGTGGTTTTAACATAAGGATTGAAGTTGTCATAATGAATTTTTTTTTTTTCTAATGCAGCGCTTGGTTTTTGATCTGCCTGTCTTCCATCCGCTGGTAGATCCTTTGTCTGGTGAACTGGATGTGAAAAGAGCATTTGCAAAATGGAGGTTAGTGGTAACATATTGATGTATAATTTGAAAGAAGTTTGTTCCTTTCTTCATTGTGTTTTGTTCTTTTCAGGCGAAATCATAATCACATATGGCAAGTATTAATGTATGCTCGCAGAGTCTTCTACAAGATTGATACGACTAGTCCTCTGAACCCTGAGGCTGCAGTGCTGTAAGTATCTTCCATGCCTACAGATACGGTCTCCTAAGAGATTTTTTGCATAGACTTGCAGAAACAAGAGATCTGTAAAATTGTTTATCAGTTCGTGCTCCCTACCTCTAGAGTTGGTTGCACTAGGAACTAAAGTTAAGGCTTTGCCAAGTCTGTCTGTGCTTCTAGAGGAAATTTGTTCCTCCTTGCAAATACTTAATGTTGCTTCTCTCTTGCAGGTATGAAAAGGATGTTCAGCTGTTCAAAAGTAAAGTGGTGGACAGTGTCAAACTATGCAGCAGTCATTTATTTGATCAGCCTAAAATAGAGGATCCCTATGCAATCATGTGAGTACCATGAGCAAATTCACCATGCC
The DNA here is from genome assembly GCF_028858705.1 of Grus americana. Lineage (NCBI taxonomy): Eukaryota > Metazoa > Chordata > Aves > Gruiformes > Gruidae > Grus > Grus americana. Next base: position 17,750,934 of record NC_072864.1, on the reverse strand, counting down.
CTAATGTTTTGAGAACAAGTGTTAGTGTAGATGTTGATTTGAAGCCTTTCTCTGCCAAGTTGACTGACCTGTTGGGTTTTTTTCTTATATCTATAGCAATACTTTGAATATTCCTACCCTTGTTTTTTTCTGTTTAGTATTGAGTGAATCTTAAATATAATCAGACACTTGTGTTTACTGATTTTTCACTAAGCAATCAAAACTTAAAGAAAACCTCAGCGAAACCCTGAACAAATAAACAAACAAAAGCTCCCAAACCACCTCACCTCCCTCAAGTAGAGATACCCATGGAGTAAATATTGCTTTCAAGTTTTCCTGAACTCATTTTGCATGACTGTAGCTTTCGTCATGCTTTTAAATACTTTTAAGCTTGACTACGTGGGGGATGGAACAGTCAGCTCCATAGTGAATATGAGTGGTGTTTCATGCAACACCTGCTGAATTGCTGAATTCTCATTGCAAATAAAAATGAAAACCTGAATATTTCTTGTTGAATAAGATTGTGACAATGTGAATTTAGTTCTTAACTATGTTTTAACACTGAAAACTCAGACTTGTACTTTACTTGAAATTCAACAAACCTAAACCAAGGACAATTGATGCTTTCTACTCTGTCTATGCTGTAGTTTGCAAAAATGCAAAGTAAGAGATAACTATACTTTCTCCATAGCTTTTCTCCGTGGAATCCAGCTATACATGATGAAGCTAGAGAGAAGATGTTGACTCAGAAGGTACGTGCAAAGTCCAGATTCTCACTATAGTAAGGGTTTATTGCCTGATAAGGGAAGAAAGGTGTTCTGTCTCGTTGTGATGAACATGTACTAGACTGACCTTATTCCACCCCTCTTTGGGATCAGCAGGCGTGCTGAAACTGATTTGGTCTCCTCACTAAGCAGTTATGTCACTGTTCTAACTTCGTTGTGTTGAGCAATCGGTCATTTAGCCAGCTAGAAAGCTTTGTTGGTACAGTTGTTGGCACACTTGGCAGATTTTTTTGTTTAGGAATGGAAAGGAGGGAAGAAGGGGAAAGAGGAGATTTGCAGACTGCTTATTAGCTTGTTCTGAACTTGTCATGACTGTTACCACTTCTGCCTAACCTGACAGTCCTCAACTTTGTTCTCTTCTGTTGAGAGATCTTTCATTACTGAATCAAAGCTTCAGGGCCGCCTTCTCATTCCAAACTTTTTTTTTCCTTCCTTGCAAAGGGAAGTTCCCTAAGCATGCATCCTCTTTCCTTTCTTCTGCAACCCTGGATCCTTGTTCATTATCCGTGTGATTCCTGTGCCTTGGGAAACAACTAGGCTGTTCTAGAGCTGTAGTCCAGGAAAGGCTGTGATGTCCCGGTTCCCTGCTGAGCACGTGGCTTTTGCTAGGTGATGTCCCACGAGCAGCATGTGATGGGCAGGTGCTACTCTGCCAGGCTCAAGCTGAAGTGATCCCTCCTGTTTGCTGTTGTCTGATGTGCTATGGCAATTCTGTCACGCAGTGTTACCTTTTACACAAAACATGGGGAGGGACAGAAGTAGTACAGGTCTGGTTTTCTTGCTGACTTAATTTATTTTGTCAGGCAAAAGGCTTCCTGTAGTATGATAAAGTTTACTCACCTAATTATCCCTTTCTAGAACTTGATGTGTCATTCCAGGTTTGATGTAGTTGGCATACAAATGATCTGATGAGCCTGTAGCGGTGTGGAGGAAGGGCTAGTTCCTAGTATGCAAAAAACCTGCAAGCTATTCTGTTTCTTTGACCTGCTAGAGTAGGTATCTAATTTACTAATCTTCTTAAACTACTTTAAGTCTACAAATGCTTGAAGTTGCACCTTTATCCGTCAACTTGAAACTTTTTTTTGTCTTCTAAATTGCGATAGTCAGTCTTAAATGTTCATTGCATCGTGTGGGTAGAAATAGTTACTGTTCAAGCATTTAACCATGATAAATGCTCAGGGGAGGGAAGGACCATCCTTGGAAAGCATTAAGAAACTCCACAGTTGCATTCGGAAGCCTTCAGTGGGGTGCGGTACTCCTCCACAGTATGCCCAGTGTCACGAGGTAGTATGCTACAGTTAAAATGTCAGGATAAGGACAGAAATGTTTTGATTTGGATTGACGCTTCTTTCTGTAGAACCAAGAACTTTGACAAATAGCAGTGCAGTGGTGCTGGGCCATGGCCTTCAAGCAAAAGGCACTATTCAAGGAGTATCTTGATCTTTATGGTAGCAAGACATGAACTAAGTCATTAAAGCTCTCCTGTAATGTCAGGTAGTTCTACAGATGCCGCACAGATTCACAGAAATTGAAGCAATAGCCGTTTTACTGTTCCTCTTTGAGGAGAGGAAACGATGCTAGCCTCTTCTGTGTTTGTATTTGCCAAAGGTAAAATGGATGGGGAGGGACTTCAGAGGGTTTGGGGTATCTCATAATTCTGACTTTAACTCTCTTCTACCTAGAAGAAGCCAGAAGACCAGCACTGCAAAAGCACGCACGTTTCTGGGCTGTCGTGGGTAAAGCCTGGCTCGGTTCAGCCTTTCAGCAAAGAGGAGAAGACGATGCCTACTTAGTTCTTCTGGATGATGGTGCACAAAACACTTTCTGTGGGTGGAGGGAATGTGATGGAGGGAGAAACAGCAAAGCAGTGGTTTCCTTCTTGACTACGGACTAGTGAAAACTGAATGGTAGCAGTGACTCCAGTAAACCTGTTCAATGGATTACTGACTCTTAATGTTTTACATATGCATTAGGTTTTAAAGGCTTGCCTGGAGTTTGGAAATCTCTCTTGAACACTGCAGTACTTCTACCTGAAGACTGTCTAGGGTGGGTTATTCCTCAGGGCTCTGAAATGCCTGGAGGTTTTGGGTTGGTTTTTAAGCTTTTATTTTTTTCCCCTCCAGGAATAGCAATTTTTTAAAAAAATCTTAAATTCCTGGCAGAAATATTAGCATTGGAAATATGATGCCAGAGGTAAGCTGTGTTCATGTAAACTAATATAGCAGAGTTAAACACTATATTTAATGGTTTTAAATACTTTTGGTTTCTATTGTAAATATATTAGGATTTGAAATTGTAAATAGACGGTTCATTGACTCCATTTAGCACTTTCCAGAGGTAAAGCTGGGGATGATGTATGATGTATTATTGATTTGTAAATGGCTGTTGTCACTAAAGCGCACATTAGTCTGACAAGGTGAAACAGAATGTCAGGCTTGTTAGACTTTATTACATAAACACTAAAATCAAAGCTTTTAATGGTGGTCTCTTGAGCTAATAAAATCTTAGAGGATTTTAGATTCCCTAGGTGTCTAGGGGATGACTTAGGATAGCTTGACTAATGTGTGTTAATAGTGACATCTTAAAATAAAAAGAAACCATGATCTAGCTTTTGTCCCTCTGTCTGATTATGTTTTGGACATTTAGCAAAGACTGGCACCAGAATGGAAGCACCTGGCTACATGTGTACTTGCCTGCACATGTATTTGGGATGTTAGGGGATAACAGGGCGCACCGAGGAGACTGGTTAAATACGGTTTTGCTCCACATACAGGAGAACCTCTCTCAAGCATGTGTGAGCTCAGGACAGAATCTTTTACTTTTCACGGGAGTCTTCCTAGTGTGGTAGAACCTAGCACAATGCCTTATTCGTGCCTAACAGGGTTTGCCTATCAAAACCTGTAATGTTAACCCTTGACAGCTGGGCTGCTTTTTCTTTGGATCCTCATACCTGTACTGATGGCACTAATTCAAACCCCACTGTCCAGTAATAAGTAGTAGTGACTTCATACATAAACATGATGCGATGTTTGGGGAGGGTGGGAGCGGTGTGATGTATGTTTTGAGTTTTGTGGGGTTTATTTGTCTTTTGTTACTGTCTGAGAAGCTAAAGCCACTTGTCATGTGGCAACCTTTCCCTGTTCCCTTTGAGAACAACTTCCTAGCTCTTAAGGAAATAGATAAAGACTTCACAAGTTACATGTTAGCATATACCAAATGATTAATTTAATGTACTGTTAAGGATGACTTGAGTGGTTTCTATGCAGCACTTAACATTAAGTACTTACTCTGGTTTAGGTAATGTTGAAATCTTACTGCATGATGTTGCTTTAAACCTTTTAAAGCTTCTGCCTTCTAGATGCAGCTGTTTCCTGGAGCTGCCTGGAGTGTCTCTAGTACTGCTGGAATTCCGCTTTAGACAGAAGAATGCAGAGGGTATGCAGACAGCAAGGATCTTCTTTAAGGTAGAGAAGGAAGAAAGACTTTCTGCCCTTCCCTCTCTTCCTTACCCACCATGGGAAAGGAAAAGGAAGCAGAAACCTTCTGGAGCAGTTGCTTGGTGCCGCAGCTGTTTCTGAAAAACTAGTGAGTAACAGTGCTATAAAGTGTGAGGGGGTGTGCATATGTGTGTGCATGTGGTTTTCCTCCTGTGTGAGCAAAGGGACAAATAACTGGGTGCATTGCTCCTCTCTGTTCCAGTCCTCCTGACCCAGTGATTTTAGGAAACTACTGCTAGTGTAAAACAGAAGTTTGAAACTTGGTTTTTCAGTCTTTCAAAGCAAAGGATGTCATTCTTACCCTGTATTGCCAGCCACGGGAAGCTGTCTGACCCACCTCCATCAGCGAGAGGAAATGCTGCAGGCTGGGTGCCCGCTCTCCGGTGCAGGGTGCTGCCTGAGGTGGCACGTTAAGCGTGTGCTGGCACCTCCTGGGCCAGCGTGGCCCTGCGCAGCTCCCTGGGCCCCGTGCGCCTCTGCAGAGAGCTCCGGACTTCTTCTCCCAGCACGGATCTGGTTGCTTCTCCCTGGGACCTTGCTGCTGAGATTGAAGACCACGTCCACCCCTTGTGGGAAAGGTGAGTGATCTCATTACTGATCTGCTCCGGAGGGAAGGAGGGAGAGCAGGAGGTGATAGTGGAGGAACTGGTGTCTTGTTCAGCTTCCCTCCTCTGGTACCAGAAAAACGCTCGTAGGTAGTGCAGGACAGGGCTGTAACAGTGGCTGTATTGTGGGACTGCGCTTGTTCTCTGCCTCAGGTACTTCTGAAATACTTGGTAGAAGCAAAGGCCTCGAGTGCTTGTGCACATGGAGCGGGGCTGAAGGAGGGAACTGTCCCAAGACCTTTTGTTCTCAAGAGTGTACTTAGGAGGTTGTTTTGCTTTTTCTTGTGCTCGCAATTTTGCAGACCCGCAGGCAGCGCGCATGGGGAAGGGCCTTTCTCTGCGTAGCTTGGGCAGGGTTCAGCTCTTCACTTGCTCTGGTCTAGATCCCTCCGATGCTCTTGGATATCTCTTAGTACCTCTTAGGTAATGCTGTGCCTTGCAATTTGTGGTGTTAGGATGGCAATGTGCAGGAAGTAGCTTGCATCCAGCTTGCGCCTTCCCTGCACTTCCTGTGCCCATGGGAAGGGGTGGATGTGTAGCACAACACATAGAGGAGCGCTTGCAGCAGCCATGGCTCGTGTCTTGTGCTTAAATCAAACTTCTGGGAGTGCAGGGTAGCTAACAACTGCTTAGTATTTGGAAAATGTTTCCTTTATTGCTCTCTTACCTTTTTCTTGCTGCTTGTGCAGCTGATTGTTATTTAAAAAAACAAAATCCTTCATAGTGTTTCTGGCTTTTGTTGTTTGCATTCTAGGGAACAGATTCTGATAATCCTAAAGAGGTATTTGTTCAATTTCACTCCATTCTCCATGTCATGTGCCACTGGTCGTTAACCTTTCTAACCAATACAGGGCTTTAGTAAAGCATGACCCTGCTATCAAGCAGCTTGCTTTCAGTAGTTCTTTTCTGCTAGGGAGGTCCCTAGAATGGGGTTCAGTGCGGTTGAAGTGGGCTTTAACATGGGGTTGCACTTGTCAGCCAGCTTCCTCGTACCCCAGTGCAGAGGAAGCAGCGATGGCTCTGTCCCCCTTACCTTGGCCAGCTTTCTGTTGTGTGGCATCAGTGCCCCTGTTAGCCTGCGCATTTCGGACACCTGACAGGTGATGAGGAATTGCAAGTGCCTTGGATTTGTCAAATGCCTGTTCTGAGTTTGCTATAGAAAACAGAAATGGAGAAACTGATCTGAAAGCTCTGCTGGGATTGCCTGGGAAGTGGTGATGTGTGTGGTGGTGTTTTTTTTCTCAAGGAAAGCACATGGGAATAGTTTTTGAGGGTTGGTGTGCTGGTCTGGAGTGTAGCTACTAAAGTGCTGTGAACATTAATCTGTTCCTGCTGTTACTTCTCTTAAACTTTTCTTGGAAGGCTGAAATGGAAATTTGAATGCTTCAGATTTAGCATTAGAAAAGTTTAGTTAAAGGGCTCTTGGTGTGAAGCAGAAAATGGGCCGAGTATTGTGCCCGAGCACGATGTGCCAGCTGGGCCAGGAACAGGACTAGGGTGTTGAATGGGAATGTGGTAGTTCCTCTTTATTTATTTGTATGATGATTCCGAAGCTTTTGTAATAAATCACTGACTTGCAGATTCCCTAAGCCTCTTAGATGAAGGACTTGCGTAGAAGTTTAATCCTTCTAATCTTGGGCTGCTCTTTCATCTGGGCTGCAGCAGGGCAGACGCAGGGCTTGATTCCTGCTGCTGCACCAGGCAGAAAAGCGACCGTGTCCCCACACGTACTGGTGGTGCTGGGGGTGAAACACGTACCCGGCAAATGCCAGTACGTGTTACCTCAGTTCAGAGATGTGGTGGCTGCTCTTTGTCCCATTGGTGCTGGGGTTTAGAAAACACCACAGTTAAAGATCGGTAAAACCAATGGCAAGGAAGAAGGATGGAATGATGGTTAGCTGAGTAAGTTTTGTTTATCTTTGAGCTGTTAGGGACCACTCTAGGTCTGGTGAATAGGTTGGATTGCTCTGAGCTAAATCCATGCTAACAGCAGTTTGCTGAAAAGACAATAATTTTATTTATTTAAAGAATGCTGAATTTTAGTCTGAATCATTTTTTTAAATTTCTTTTTTTTAGATTGAGAAGAAGGAGAGAACACTGACTGCGTCATCTGTAATTGGATTTGTGGTTTGAAGCTGTTCCAGGAGCAAGGTAGACGAATGAGTACTGAAACAGTACCATTGAAATCAAATCCTTTCTCCTGAGTTCAGCTGTCTTTCCTAGCACAGATATGTCATGTAATGAAAAATGACCTCAGAACCTAAATTTAAGTCCCTGCCAATCCTTTGATAAAGTGGCATTTTGAATCTCATCTTTGGATTTCTGACCTCTGTAAACACTATCTCGGAAAGAGAAATATAAGTTATGTTATAGAAGTCTTAAACAGTTAAGTTGCAGTTGGCCCAGATGATCGTTGTAGGTCCCTTCCAACTGAACTATTCTAGTCGAAGTCTTGAAAGAAATGTTCTGAAACTCCTTGAGACTTTTTTAAAAAAATTATATTTACATACTAGATTTTTCTTTTTTCTTTGGACCACCTCTGTTGAAGTAGCTTTATTTAGCATTTGTTTCAAAGCATAAACTACAACCTTATTATTTACAACTGAGGGTTACTAAGCAACTGGTTTCAGAAAGGGATCGAAACAAGGGAAGCTGCTGAAACTCTGTGCCAGGGCTGCCAGGTACAAGTGCAGGGGAAGCCAGTCATACTTGGTGGTCAGGGTGCGGTGCCTGGTGGCCAGCGGGCAACACAGCTCTTGACAACTTCAGCAAGGATTCTTAGAAATGGCCCTGATTTAGTTCAAATAGGAGTACATAAGCTAGTGTGTATGAAAATAATGCTGCTTTCATTGGATTAAAAGGTGAGCTCTTGTATTAAAAGCTCCCACAAGGAAGACAGACCACCTTGCTTTTGTTCTTGGGTCCTCTTCTGCTGTGTTAGCCTGGACAGCCTTCCTCTTCCTCTTCCTCCTCTGTGCTTGGAGAGACTCCCCAGTAGAGGCAGCTGGGGCAGTGGCCCTAGGCAGGCTCCCTCATGCCAAATTCTGCCAGAGCAACAGGAGGAAATGTGTTGAGTACAAACACGATGACTAAACTGGGGCAAGAGTAAAGCCTGTTCTTTCTTCTGTGACTAATACGTGCGATTCTTCCCTTTTTAAACTATGAACCGCAATGCTTGAGCAAGGTTCTTGCAATCTCAAGTACTGCTACTTTGTGGACCCCAGCCATAGGATCGCTTCGGTGTTTTCTTGTCGCACTAAGCGGTCACACTTAGTGGCTGGGAGCTACAGATTATTTTTAGCTTTGCACATGTGGTGCTTTTCTCCTACAAAAGCATAAAAATGTGAGTTTATAAATTCTTTATTGAAAAATACACTTGCAATATTTTCATACAAAGTAATGTAAATGGTACAGAGTAACAAGAATTGTCTGACAATTTCATAAATATTTTTTTTTTACAGAAACTTCTACAGAATTTCTCAACTTCAGCCTTTTTGTTATGCAGATAAGAATGAAAGATGCTTTTATTTTACTCTAAGAATTAAGTCCTAAATTTTCCCATTATTCAGAGGAGCAGGAATGACTGAAAACACGGAGCTTTTACCTTTGGCTTCCTTATAAAAACTCCTAGGATCCGAGCGTGCAACGCTTTGCTTTACCACCACCGCTGTCCCCCGTTACGCCATTGACAAGGAGTAAATTGGTATCCTGTACCAGTTGTTAGTATGCTTAATGCTGTCCTAATAAGTCTGGTATTTTGGAGCTATTTTAAATGAAAACAACTAGTAAGTCTAATATATGCACCACTTCCCTATCCTGTTAGTAGGGGAGAGATTTCTCCCAGGCAGCCTGATTTAGTCCATTAAACCCCCCACGCCCCAAACCCCCCCTCCTTTCAAACCAAACACAAAAGCTGAGTAACGTTGGAAGGGACAGACACCACCGTCCTGCTGCTGAGGGAGGCAAGGTGGCCAGGTCCTGACTCAAGAAAAGCGATCTGAAGAAACATGAGGAGCATATACATTTCCTTAAAAAAAGCAAACATCCCTAGCTCCCTGCGCTCGTTACTGTGTGTACATCGAGTTAAAATGAATTCTTAATGCCATTTGCTGAGGAGGGGAGCTAGGGGATGCCAATTTGAAAATAAATACAAAAGTCAAATTGCTTCAATACAGAGAGACAGCTGAAGTTAGCCTTTGAAAAAATATTCACATTTAGAAAGTGCCATTGCAAATATACAGCAAAACTAATCTGCCTTAAAAACGACGCTTCACAGCCCTATCAAAAGTGCCACCTTTTGAACATGAGTTCACTTTAACATTGCACAGCTAAAAACAATGCATAAACAAAACTATCTACCTTTATACAACAAGGTGCCCAAACATTAAAGCAAAACAACGTGATGGTTGTCAGGGGCACACAAAACATCCTGACTATGGACAGGATCCATTCAGCTAAGCTGCTTTCAGGGCTTAAAAAGATTATTCCTACCTTCCCTTTCCAAGCAGAACTGGACTTTGCTAGAATATTACTTGTAAGTCATTATTTTTGAGGAGGCCGTTTATTGTAAACCCAAGACACCAGTGACTGTGGATACCTCGGTGCAGTGCTCCCGTGCCTGATGCACATGTAACTTTCAGGTCCAAGGACGAAGCTGGTAAAGCCCTGCTGAAACCAATGCGAGTGGACTAGTTAGAGCACACAGATTTCAATACCTGTTGCAAGGTAAAGCTGTATTAAGGATGCGTTCTCTCTCCAGGCACCAAAAATTTCTTCAGCTGCTGGCCAGAGCCGGAGCCTGGAGAGGGATGGCTCGCGTGGTGAGGAGCGGCGTGAGGCTGGGGCACAGCGGAGACTCTGCTCCGGCCCCTCCTGACAGGTACGAACGCTCGGTGCTGTCTGGCAGGGGATGGGTCACGACCAGGGCAGTGAGGCGGGAAGAGGACGCTTGCCAAGGCCTGGTGAGTCCGTGTGACGTGCTGAGCAGAGGGGAGACCTGTGCTGAAACACTGGGCTCAGTGAGACCCTCGGTCGTTTGCCACATCTTGTAGTCGTCTTAACAGAGCGGTGTGATTCTCCTGGCAGATTCGCTTGGCTGGTGCTTCAGTACCATCTTCTAAGAGAATGCCTCTCTTCTTGGTTGGGGTTTCTCCGGTTCTAACCATGCTGTTAATCTCCTTTAGCCTCTGGAGAGAGGGAGGAAGGAAAAAAGTAGAATTATCTTCTGTTATTGTGACTACCAAAATGTAAAATGAACTTCTGTTAATAGCCTGGCAATGGGATTACAGATGCTTTGTTTCTGGAGCTCTGCACTGTACCAAGTGCTTCCTGTGACAGACTGACCTTTTCCATCACTGCACCGGTTGTTCCATCACCGTGTGCTAGAGTCCTGCCTGTTGTTTCAGTGTGCGTGGAGCTGAAAGGCCTTCCAGCCACAGTCCTGACTGGTACCTTACATCGCAGATGCAACAGTTCCTACCTACAGTGAAGATGCTTCTCGGGGAAGGTCTCTACTTCATCGTTCTTGGTGACCAGAGCTCAGAGGACTCAGCCTATCACGTTATCACCTGGCCAGTCTTTTGACGTTAAGAGCCATTAGTTGGGTTTCCCCCCCTGGGTAGGTAAGAGGATGTGATTGTGTTTCGTGTGCTGCTCTTTGCACAGCCGCCATGCCAAGCCACCCATCTGTTACCAAGAGTGACTGTTGAAAGTACCCTGGCAGCTTGGGCACTGGGTTGCTTCACAACTTTTTAGGTGCCTGAACTGACAGTTTGAAGAGGGTTAGCTGAGAAAGTACGTGTTAAACAAGGGAAACAGAAAGGTGTGTTGCGCAGGCCTCTCTAATTTCACTACCAAAGAGAAAAGGTAGAATTAAGGATTTATAAAAGCAAACTAACCCCCTTGAGTCTCACCTTAGACGGGCTGCTGCTGAAATAATAGAATATTTTCTCTCGAGGAGAGAGCGCAGACTCATTTTTGTGTGGCGAGATGTATACTGAGTGATTCTGGGACAGCTGTATTCGGCGAGGGGAGCCGATCCTTACAAACGGGTAGGGCGAGAGCGGAGGAGAGTCGGTCTGCTCAAGGGAAAAGGAAAACAACTCAGTGGTTGGTATCTGATCTCGGGTGTTACTACAGCAAGGCTTTTGTAAGCTGGTTGCCTTAAACACAGTTTAGTTTTTTCTCACTAATGTCATTCCATACATATTTAGAACAGATGCAAGTTTTGTCATGTTATTAGGCCAGATGAGTTTGGTTTTATTTATTTGCTTTTCTAACCCTGTCTGAGGCTGGCGGATGACATTGTTCAGTGCTGTGTATTTCATACAGGAGGAAACAGCAAATAGGCATCAAAAGTACTCAGTACTGCAGCAGCAGAGTATGGCGTTGAAGTGAAATTATTCTCTGAAAAACCTAATCCCTTGAATTTGCTTACAGTGAGGTTAGCTAAGGATATTTTACTGCACGTACGGTACAAAAAGATGTACTTACTAATGAAAAGCACCGAATTCCACTTACTGCGTTTGAAGTATACTTCAGGGCAAACTCTTTAATCTGCTCGATGTAGATGTTGTTATAGAATTGTATAAGGTCCCCTCGCTCTTCCTCCTCTGTGTCACTGTTGGCACCTGTCAGCCGGGTTGGAGTAGGGGGAGCGCTGTTGGGGTGTGGTACCGGCAGGGTGCTGCTGGATCGCATCACGGGGCTGGAGTCTCTACTAGCTGTGAGGGCGAGAGCAACCTCTCCTTTAGTCAGCCTCAGCTGCTGAATGCACATCAGTCACGGCATCCCAGGCATTTGGCTGATTCAAAAACTGCCTTCCAGATGTGGAAATCGCAGTATAGCGACCACAAATCTGGTGTTGGTAGCTGCGATGCTAATTTTGTTCCCCTAGCATTTTCCCTTACAAAAAAAGCAGTGTGTTGTTAAAGAGCAACAAACTGCTGAGTATGTGCACAGAAACAGACTTCATCTCTAACTTCTTACTGGATAAACTGCAAGTGGCTTTTCTGTAGAGGCTGAGTGTTCATCACAAGATAAGCAGAGCTAAACCTCCATTTCTCGGGCATTTGTGCTGTACTGTTAACAGCTCACTCTTGTTGCCAGCTGGCACAATTTCAAATAAGGAACATCAGTCTTTTTCAACTAGCAGTAAATATTTGGCTTTGTAATTCTTCCTGCTGGTTTAATGTGGGGAGTTGCAAAATGTATATAATCCCCCCCGCCACGTCTGTGTGACAGAAAACATTAGTACCTACCGTTTATACTGTCATCTATTAAATATCTTGAATACTGCTGGTAGGAATATACAGCATCACTTAGTTGCTTTCTTTTACAAAGGTTAATTCAAGGAAAATGTGTCAGTTCAAGTATCAAGGAAAGAAGCTTCCGTGATGTCGGATATGCTGCAACAGCTGCTGCGGGTGGCGGGTTTGTTCCTGTCTCTGAAGACGGACACCTACTGCTAAAGAAACTGCTGCAGAGCTCCTGAGCTGCGGTAAGGAACAGAGCAACTGTGCCACGCGCTGGCACCCATTGCCGTTCATCCTCCAGACACGTTTTTTTGGCGTACAAAGGGAACTCAGAGTTCCAGCCAGCCATCATGGCAAGCTCTTAAAGTAAGCTCATGTGGTCATAGATTCAAAGGGGGTGTCACATTAACCTTGAGTTACAGCAATGTTAATATGCCAAATTAAACGTTACCAATATATTCCTAATTGTGTCTGAGTTGGAACTGTGTGGGGTGGAGCGACACAAAATCCAACTCTTACTTTATGCAGACTGTGTTGGAAATGGAACTAAACCCAAACATCTGGAATGTGGAATCACTCACTTCTTTCTTTGTTTCTCTCTTTGCTTCTGTCTGTAGGCGAGTTCTGCTGGCTGCTGCCATCACTGCTGCCAGAGCAGCGGCGGCGTCTCCTGCCCTTTATCAGGACGCTCCGATACACCTGCAGAGAAAGAGGAGTGTAACCACAGAAGGATGATCAGGTAGGTTTGTAATGACATAGTCATGACATGGTAGTCTGCATCACACATCTGCTTTTTCGAAACGTGATTGTGGCATCAAATTGTTTCTTGCAGGGGAAAACACAGCCTCCTGAGAGGAGTACTACCCACAGGCACCGCCTCCTTAGGTTTTGGGTAAGAGAGAGTTTTCTGGTTTTAGGTACAGTTTAGCATAAAAAGCTTTCAGTAGTGTGCAGGGTTTTGGATGTGACTGCTGTCTCTTGAGGAGAATGGCGCACAGACTGGATTCATTGAATGCTAGATGTTACTTTAAATAGCAATCCATTCCTAAAATAGCACTAAGGCATTTCATAAACCAGATACCACATAGTTTAATACTAACTGCACTTACGTGACTCTTGGCTTGTGGTTGTGTCCGGTAGCAGCGCATGATGTTCTGAAATGATCTGTCTTCCTTAGTAACCTAAGAGTAAATGAACAGACAAGGTTAATAGTTTTTCTGTGGGTTTTCTTCTTTCTTTGGGGGTGGTTGTGTGTGGTGTTTGGGTTTTTTTGAGGAATTGTAATCTTTGGAATGTAGATCTTAGACTGTGTTTGTTTGGTTTTTTTTTTTCTTTATTCACCTTACCTTAGCCATTACATAGATGGCACACATCAGCAGCTGATCCAGATGCCTGTCCATCATGACTTCGGGGCAGTGCACCAAGGAATACTCAAAACACGTCCAGATCTTTTTCCGCAGCTCATCAGATACGTCAAGTTTGACACAGAGGTCTCGCAGACGCACGCTAGCCAAATGATACACCTGTTGAAGTGGAGACAGTGCTCAGGGCCCAGCACAACTGCTTCTCTTACCTGGCTAAAGGGCAGCTCAGACTTGTGCACCCTGAAGAACTTGTGCAAATGATAAGCCAAAAGAATAACAACTAAATTTAACTTTTTTGTCTGCAGGACACAGACAGCATCAGTACTGGTGTTGATGCTAAGAAAACATTGGTTTGACGCTCAAATTCTGAGTTGTCTTGAGTGCAGGAAGGGCACTGCATAACTTGTAGAAACCACAGTATTGAATAAACCAGAATGTCTCAACAGAAAATTTCTTTCTTTTAAAGAGCCTTAAAGAAAACGGACACCTCTTCAGCACCTGCTGCCCAAGTACATAATCTACTTCACCGCTTGTGGTGGCCGTGCTTAATTTGCTCCTTTGCTAGTGAGAAGTTGCCCGCATAAGAAAACTACTCTTCAGGTATGTGTATGAATAGACAAAGGGCATAGATTAACTTTGAGACAGAATATTCTCTTACTACTACTAAGTACATATTTTAAAAATCACTGAAGACTTACCAAACTACAGCCTCAGCAAAGCACAAACTAGACTGAAGAGTACCTTTCTGAAGAAGAGCGAAAGCGAGCCCATCTTCCGAGGCCTGACGGACATGGCAGTGGTGAATGGCTGGGCTTGCCTCTGCTCTCCGGGAGAGATCTGCTGGACAGTTAACGGGCCTGGTAACTGCAGTGCTGCCCCCGGCATCGGAGTGTTCAGGGTACCAGCAAGGGTCTGGGCACTGAGAGGCTGGATGGCACCAGACACGGCTTGAGCCTGGGCACCCACATTTACCTGGACAGGGAAGAATGTTATTCCGCCGTTTTCATTGGCGATACCTGTAATTTAAGAAAAAGAGTCGGAAATAAGAACAAGTTGTGGTGATGGGCTGTGTGTGTTTATGTTGTGGATATTTTTTTTTTTAAGTAGTCAGTAATTCTTTTACTAGTTTTTTTATAACTATAGCAATATATTTATTATATATGAAATTGTTTCATCAAAATACTTTAGACTTTTCATCATAAGATGACGAGAGGACAATGAACTTGAACTAAGTTTTTAATACTAACACAACTTTCATCCCATGCTAGGTCAGGAAGGCTTACAGAACTAAATATTGTAAATTAGATGTTGGCAGTCAGAACATCCTTGTGCTGTACATGCTCTGTCTCTAAATTCTGCTCATTTATTCATACAACTCTTCCCAACTGTGAATCCTTAAACATATTGTTTTTTTTCTCTCCACTGGCTTACTGTTCCCCCTTAACTGTGCACTAATTCTCTGATGGGAACAAGCCTGAACCACTGTACAGTAGCTTTTTTCTCACCTTGTACTGGTATCGTAACAGTTTGCCCGTTATTGGCCGTTACGGTGGCAGTTGCCACTGTAACTAGGGTCTGGCCAGGCACCGGAGTTACTGACATGGCTTCGGGATTCACGTTCTGCACAGGCACCGTGTTCACCACGGGCTGTTGGGAAACTCTTACGGGAGTTCCACTGTCAGAGGCATTATCGTTATCAACAAACAGTCTTCGCCTTGTAGGATTGGCTGTAGGAGAACTGTATCTGTCATACAGTGTAGTTGGAGAGGATGAAAGGCCTGCGGATTAAAACCACACATATATACATACATATAATTTAAGTCTTGTTGTATAATCCCTTATTATACAAATACTTGACAGAAATCTAATGAGAACCAAAATATGATGTATGTCACATGTCAAAGCTCTTCAAGGAAACATTTTTAAAAATTTCTTAGGCCTGCATTTGGGGCTTACAGATTGTTTTCAGAGATAATCTCAAATAATGCTGTTTGTTTAATATTTTTCTAAGTTAATGTATTATGTTTTATTTTTCCAGAGAAAAAGTTTGAGACTTGACTTCACATAAGTAAATATATAGTTGGCATTTCTATTCTGGTATAACAATAAAGCAAATTGATTAGAACATAAGTTGTGTGTGTGTGTATAAATACTATTGAAGATGTACGCATATATACATACGTATACACTGTTAATATACATAACCTCCTGAAAACACCCTACCATGACAGTATTTTGTTCACACTGAAATAATGAATGCATCTGTCCTGGACTTCTGACTTCATGTGAGTTGCAACAGAAATACCATTTACAACTGTGTTTGCAATTATCTGTACCGCTGACATTAAAGCAGCTTCCTTACTGTGCACCACTATGATTTAAAGTTAAAGCCATGGTCTAAGAAGTGTACATTATGCTTAAAAAAAAAATCTCACCTTTTCCTAGTCCTCCACTTTCAGCACGAACCTCGTTTATTCGTCTTGGGGTCAATGGTGAACCTACAGCACTGTTCCCAGCAGATCTCTCAAAATACTGAGGTGGCATTACCTAAAATATTTATACTTTTGTTAAGAGTGTCTGTATCACAGATGGGCTACATAAGGTTTTAAAAGTCCGCACTGCAAATTTTGAACAGCAAAACACTATGGAAAAAAATAACATCAACTGAAAAAAACTTACCTACCATAAGCCTAACTGAAAGGCTGTAGTGATTGTGCTAGTTTAGAAGCTACAGTACTGTAATAACCTTTCCCTGACTACAATTAAAAGTCTGTACTTTTTACCACCTTTCTTCTCGTCTAGTCATCTTGTCAAGTGTGACTGGTCCAAACCTTCCCTGCTTGTCCATTTTGTTCACTGTTGTGCTGTGCCACACTGGGTGGGGATGCCTCTATGGAGCCAGAGCACCCTGCATTACTGCGTGCTCTGCACTCGTGTGCTTACGGGGTAAAACTAAAATTTGGCTGTGTAAAGCCTCTCTTTCCTTCAGGGCATAACGTCCAGTCTCTACCAGCCTGTCTGATCAGGAAAACTGTAGAACATACAAAGAAGCGCTCACCTCTTCACAAGTAGGAACTTTGTTGTCATTGTCTCTGATTCTGTCCCACAATATAGATTCCTGTTTCCATGCCATACTTTCCAAGATCTGTTCTTCAATATGATTCAGGTGTTTCACTACTTCCCGACAAAGGCCATCCTCTGCTCTAATGAAAACCTCAATTACCTGTAAGACAGATAATTATGATCAACATAAGGTGCTTGTTTCATATATTTCTTACAGAAAGATCTAATTCCTGATTTTCAAGGAAGGACAGACAATTAGAAACATTAAGGCTGCTTTACTGTGACTCAATCATGTGTTGTCTTGCAGTTTTATCAGAAAACAGCCATTTGTATCTTTCTAAACAAACATGTAGCTATGCTGCAACAATAGCTTGTGATAAAATGATAATCTGTCAGTTACTATATAGATACTTGGACACCGCTCCTGTGTGAACCTGCTAACAATATTTTGATTTTAAGTGCCCAAGACCCACACCAGAAGGACAGACACTCGGGTAGTATTTTTTCACTACAAAAAGGGGCAAAGCTGAGAGGAAGGATTAATGTCCAAGGTAACAGCTAGGTAAGGAGATTACTTGATAGAAGTCAATAGAGTGCTCGTGACTTGGTAAGCATTTCTAGCTATCAAACACTTTACCTTATAAAAATGATAAACTGGAATGTCAAATATTTCAGTGATGAATGGGAAGTTTCCAGGTGGCTTATATGTGAAGGTAATTATCTCAAGGCAACACGCTAGCAGTGATCTATGGAACACATCTTGCTCCAGTATTGCCTGCAAGAGAGTTGCAAATTTGAATATTTAATTTACAGTGTAACTATAGACCAGTAAAACGCTTTCTATTCTGCCTCAACAGCAAGATTAGCAAGCTTATAAAAAGAGATGTTATTTTGTAAGAGACAGAACAGAATCCAAAATGAGCCATCTTCACTCATTAAACATTGCATATAGCTTTGTATTTGCAAACACTAATGATTTCTTTACACCTTTCCTTCCATTCGGGTGTACTTACAGGCTACTTTTCAGAGATTTACCCTCATTTTGAATAGCTGTCTATTCTGCTCTGCAACTGCTTTCCTTCCTTTGTAGGTCCAACTTTAAAAATGAGGTACAATTTGATTAGTTTTCCTTACCGATAGGTCAGTGTCTCCCAGCCTCTTCCTCTCTTGCTCAATGACTGACTCTAAGACCTTGTAGTATAGCACCTCAGCACGACGAAAATGCTTACTAGCAACATCTGTGGGAATTTTAAACAGAAACAGCATTGTGAAACATGATAGAATAATTGTATTCTTTATCTTAAACTATAGATATTCAACAATTTATTAGCTTGTGTGGATTTCTGTGCTGCTGTGGCTACACTACTTTCAGGACTAAATCAGTTAATTTAAAGTTAACTAACTTGGGAATCCCTCTCCTACGCTGCGCTGACTTGTGAGTGCTGAGTGGAATAACTTATTACCGAATCCAGATTTCAATGAAAACACCCTGTATAAGAGCAATCCCTAAGATTACTATAATATAACGTACGTAACTCAAGTTCAGAAAAGACACTGAAAAGGATCCAACTTGCACTGTGCAACAGAGAACACTGCAGCTACTATGCTGACAAGAACAAAGTAAGGCCATATTAAGAAACAGGAAGTCAAGAGCACCTTCCTTATTTTCAATCCATCTTCACACACTTCACGTATCATGACAATTTTGCAAATAATACTTTGTTTATACTGGCAGGATTTTAATACCTGTACTAATCCATCCTTGTATGTAAGCCAAAATTGCTGCAGGGTTTTTAAAGACTACAATTAATCAGATTTTTCATTACTATCACAGAAATCCATGCCATCGCTCTTATTCTTGTATTTGAGAGAAAAAGCAGTACCCTTAACAGTGCTTCTCATTTCACTTATGTAGAACTGAAAGTATCGTGACATTCCAGTGACTTAAGCTAAGGCTGACTATAAAATTGTATGCAGGGTTGAAATTTGCCATGTCTTAAGAACACAGGAAAAGACAAAAGTAATAGAAAAGACACTTGTGCTAAAGCATAACCTGTAAGTAAAACTTAGTTAATTACAAGAGAAATAATGTGTCTACAGGCATTTTAATTCTTATCTGTATAAGTAAAATGTCTCCCACCTTTGGAAAAATTACTGAATTCTCCTTCGGACTGCATGCTCTGGCAGTATACTTCATACATTTCTTTTACTCTGTTTGCAATAGATTGAGAAGGATCTCTGGAACAGGCCCTGAAAATAAAAACTAAGCATTTTCAACATACTATTCCTACTCAGACAAAAAAGAAAAAAATCAACAACTACTTCTGTAAGATGACGAAAGCATGAAACTAAATAGATTGCATAGCAATACAAACACACCCAGATGTGCCTAACTGTATATGTACTCTAAAATGTCCACAGCATATTATTATTATTGTATACACTGTAGCAAATATGCACATCTTTTCATGATCAGGGATAAACAGCATTTTCCATGTGATATAAAAATTGTTTTAAAGATATATTGTACAAGAGGCAACAGTTTATCTACACGGAGAATAAATTTTATTTTGAATCTCCTACAGCACGGAGTGATTTGCTAGGTAGTGAGATTTGCTAAGTAGGAAGAAGAAAAGTCTTGAAAATTTTGTAGTAGCAGTTTGCTGTTAGAGAATCTCTGAACTGTTGGGTTTATAATGCTGTATGTTCTTACAGCCATCAGTCTCTTAAGGACAAAGGTGTCTAAATAAAGAGAACAAAATCTTTTGAAATTTAAATGTCTCTCTGAGTCCTATTTTACTCCAGAACCTTTCAAGACTGACTCACATTTTAAATTACACTGTTTAGCAGTAACGTTTGTTATGAAAAGTATTTAAAAAATAGAATTATTTGGTTAGCTAAACATCAAACTTACCTGAGTATTTGCTCCAGATTTTCACTGGGGGCATTTTTCAGGCCTGCCAGCATCGTATGAAGGCGGCTCAAACTGTATGTTGCTATGGAAACAGGGGTCACATATGGGTTGCTCTCTTTAATGTACTTGCGGCCAGTAAGCGGAGTTGTAATCCTAAGTGATTTGGACTAAAAAGACAAAAAATAAGCATATAACTGTACATTACTGTAAAACTTAGATACAGTCATAACCTAGAAGTGTCAATCTGTGCAATTCTTACCCTGTGCTATGATATGTGTCTGGAAAAAATGGCTAGGAATCAAAGAGCCCCAACTAGTCCGTGTCTCAGATAATAGCCAGCAACAAAAGATTTATCTGCGTCACTTGGATGTTTGTATCAAACAGTTCTGTATGAATCTATAAACAGCGAGGATGTGAGCTCACACTGAAATGCAGATCCTGGGAGTGAAGTGTGAAACAACTAGGCCAATCTGAAAAAACGCAACCAAGGCCCCCAGCAGTCCCCTGCTCCCCCTCGTGTACCAAAGGTAGCTGTGGCTCGCAGGAAGAGTGTACTGAGCCAGGCTTCCCTTGCAGCAGGTTTAACTCTTAACGTGAAAAGTGCTCCTGAATCTAACAATTAGCGTTTTAATTCATTTGCATCAGATCAAGCCATCCCATCAAAATAATTTAACATCGAGGCTGTTCCTTCAATTAGTTTACAGCAAAAACAATGTATCTTCTTATTATCTAACCCCACAATTGCTTTACCAGGAAATGTTTTCCATATTTTAAGGAACACATAACATTTTACAGTCTTTTTACCATGAAGTCTAGCTCCCGATACTCCTCCCATTCTCCCCACGGACTCCTAAGCGTGTTTTTGTTCTGTCTCCATACCCCACCAGGAAAGATGGTTCCCCCAGCCCTGCCCTGGACTCCCCGGAAGGTGCAACAGCACAAGAGCTGCAGCTGCAAGCTGCTGTCTCACAGTCTCGCTGTTACATCACTGCAGAAACCTACAAGAGTTATGCGCCCAGAACTCTGCCAGCAAAATAGTTGATGATTTCTTTAAAGAGATCAGAAGCAAATAAGTAACTATTTGCACTGATTTTGCAGATAACGTTATTTTGATCTTTCCTCTCGAGAATGTTGAAAGCCATTAACCAGCTCTCACTCTGGAAAAAGTTCACGTAACGTTTTCAGTGATCTAGAATGTTTTGCCCTTCTGCTCTCTGTAATCTAATTGTACTAACAGAGCTTACATCCTTCTTCATTCGCCTGCCTTGTATCCCTCCTCTGTCAAGCTGTCTTTTCCATCTTCAAGAACTTTTTGATATTCTGTAATCATAGGTATACATGTCTGCATTCAAAGCCAGTGCCCATTCTTCCAAAGCTACTCTAGTCACATGAAGGCCCTGACAGTTTTATAGGTCTTCACTTTACTGTTCTGAAACACGTGGTGTTCTTTATGATCTCAAAGACCATACTCTTTGCTAGTTTATTAGTCATATATAAAGACATATCTATGTATCATGCTTTTAGGCAAGCTAGGTGAAAATCATTCCCTAGTGAATTAACTAGCACTGTAAACAGATGTAATATTAACACCTGAAACCTATCTGTTAAAAGAAAACATAAGAATGTATAGAGCAGAGCACTGAGCAGCTTTGTATACATTAAATAAAAAGCTCTGCATATAGGACAGAGATGTGAGGGAAGAGGAAGTTGGAGAGCCAGGTCCAGAGGGCCCCAACAGTTGCAGGACAATTTGGCACCTGCCAAGCAGCCATGGAGAATTGCTCGTTCTGTTGCGCTTGAAAATCTTCACCTGAAGATTCACCTAACGATACCTCTTTAGGGAATTACCTAAATATTCTCTATACTGAATTTAATCAAAGAAAACCCAAATGCATGGAGAAATTCTGTTCCAAAACCCCAAAGTAAACAATATATCTAATAAATTACAAAATGTAACTCAGTTATGCTGTGTACACTCCCAGATACACAATAAAGGTGGTATTATTTCAGTAGCTGCTTCTCTTCATCAGACATGGAGTAATTCAACTCATTCCCTACATAAAAAGAGCAACACAGATCACATCATACTCACCCTGTCAAAGTGCTGCTGCAAATTATGCTTCACTTGGACTCGTTCAGCTGTTTCCATTCCTGAAGTTGTATTTAAGCACCTTGTGAGAGTTCCAATTTCTTCATCTGCATCCTCCCCAAGAAATATTCTCTCATCGAGATTTCCTACTGACAAAACATACTCCTCGTAGGCCTTGTTGATCGCTTTGCTACAACAGAAAGGAAAAGACAGATACAATACCCTGTTGGTTCAGACAGTGCTTTGTTCACCTGCTTACTGAATGAGCACAGTTCTGGCCTCTTGGAAATCTGCTTCAGAACTTCTTTTAAGCCTGACTTAAGCATTGGAGCTCCTCTAAAATCTACAGTATCTTAAAGCGTGACAGTGGCACGGACATTATTTTGACATTATATCTGCTGGCTTGCTATTTAGTACAGCTGCAGGAGGAACATAAAATACTAAGAACTTGTATTTGGCTGGAAACTTCTCAAAATTTCTGCAGTATCACATAATCATAAACTATGCTTACCATTTTCATACCATTTAAAAGAAAATAAGTCGTACTCATAAGCATCTCTAGGTTTATAAAGAAAAAATCTGGTTTTTCTCTCCCACTTCCCACTCATACAATGTGCTCCCACATCTTTTTCTTACTAACACTTTGAGTTATATAGAAAAAAAATAGAGGCAATGTAGAAACATAACAGTAGACATCAAGTAACACCATCCTAAAGAATCATGCCTCTTTCAAATATGCCTCAGACCATACCATCTCAAAGAAAAGGAACTGAAACGCAATCTAATATATAAACATTAATAAATACACAAGTCGACTAGCTAGCCATACTGTTAAGATACAGATAATCACACAAGTGCAACTGTATGACAATTCAAAGGGACACTAGTGCAAACCAAACCACAAATGCAGTGACTCACAAGCTATCTCCAAAGTTTCCAGGATCTAGAAATCCAGTCAGATTTTCATCTTTTCCTTTTAAAAGCTGTAAGACAGTTAAAAACAAAGTTAAGAACAAAGGATAGACAGTTCAGTTCTTAAGAAGGTTTTGCAGATAACGAGTAAGGAGAAATTTTTCTACATAACGAATTAATTGACCAACCTTTTTGTCAAAAAGTTTCCGAATATACGGCTTCCAAAAATGTTCCTTTATGCCTTTTGCTTCTAAAACTAACCCATAATGTAATGAACACAGTTTTTCAATGATGCAGGGAGGATCAGATGATACTTTATAATCCTTACTATGAAAGTCTTCAGGTAGACCTACAATTGAGAATACTATATTATTTAATTTTGCAACTCCATATCCTGTCTTCTTATTAAATTTAAATTCTATGCCATGTAGTCTAGATAGTATGAAATTAAAATGGTAAATTAATTAGTTCTCTTTAAAGAATTATTGATTATACAATGCCCACTCAATTTGATAATGTTATAAAAACTCAATTTTGAGCCAGAGATTTAAAAAAATTAGATATTTAGTTGTAAGAATTAAAAAATCAGCTCTAACAGAAAACCAATCAAACACTTGTGAACTACAAAATTTATTCAAATACATTTGCCGTAATGATCCCAGCTCACATCCGAACTACTACAAAGTAAATGTGAATACTGTACAGGACTGAAGATGAAGTCTGGAAAGAATTACATCAGAAATATAATGGAAACTTCTTGTCATTCATTTGCATTTGTGGTTATCGAGGCAACCTACATTTCTACTCTCTTCAGACAGAGAACAGCAACAATCCAGAAATGAGAGAGAAACAATCAAGTTGCCACTCTCAGATTTGAGCACTGGATCTTTCCAAACTGCTGCCTCACATGAACTCTCCAGTCTGTGTCCAATAATGACTGTGTCATTATGTTCTCTTTCACTGACATTAAAATGTCATTAACTGAAATTTTTGCTTTGGAACTTCCTTTAATGGTATTTCCATAGTGAATTAAATTCTTGACTTACTATATTATTGATAAAATTAAGTAGTCTGTTATTACATACTACAGTAATAGAACTCTACTGTGTAGCCAGATATAGAAAATATTAATTCTCACATATTTCAAATCAATATTATTCAATTTATTCTCTGCCACATAGATTCACACTAATTGCAGTAGCCTTAGAAGATCTTGCAGGCTTTGGACAGTTTTTTTCAACATACCTTTAAAATTAGGATTCAGAAGTTCTTTACGGTTAGGGCACTGGAGAGCATTTCCATATACTAGATCCAAAGCACATAACAAGAGATGGTAGGAATTGACCAAGTCATCACTGATCATAGGAAAATTACCTTTAATGTTAGAAAGACACAAGAGATTAATTAAAATTAGCATCAATTTAAAATTCTTTTAACCAAGAAACTATTGAGATTTGTATTACAATCAATAACAGGGTCTTGGAAACACAGACTTTGGTGACTATAAATATCGGGATAGAAACACAGGTAGTAAAACACACATATGCTTCATAAAATATAGCAAATATAATAGTAAAGTACGTTTTCAGGAACAGCAGGAATTGTGTAGGAACTCAAATACATTGTGCTGTTTTGAAAACAAACCGCACCAAAACGTTGATAAACGTGATATTGCATACTCCCTCATTCACAGTAATCTGTTTAATCAGTGCATAAATAACTTGAAGCAGCATGAACTGTATAATGCAAACTGCCTCAAGGAAGAAAAATTTGTTACCATAACTCTGGCAACACAAGCCCCACTGTCTGGCAGCGTTACATCCTTCAACAGATTCTTATTCTATCTGCTTGAAGCAGAATCTTGTTCTAAAGGCGTAAGTGGGGGAAGAATGGGTTCCGACTGAGCCCTTCCTTTTCCCCAATTTTGCACTGCTGTAAAATGTTGCAAAGAACTGTAACTTTTGCTAGGCTAGACCCATGTGTTCAGATGTCCTAGAAAAAGCAACCAGCACCCCTCCTTCAACTCCCCCCCATTCTCCAGAAAGAATCTATATGCAACTCAAAGTCAGGAGATTATTTTTCTTTACCAATCTGTTTTCTTCACAAAAATTTTGCTGAGGACATGCTCATTACAAACAGTGATACATTTAACTTTTTTTCTCTTGTGCTTTACAAAAGAGTTAGAATATGTATCTCTGATATGGTTTAGCTTTATTTCATATACCTCTAAAGTATTTTTTATTTATCATCTTCCTGTAGAAAAGAATTCTTGTCACCTCTTCACTCTTTTATCACCTTTCACAAAGATTATATTGAGATTCATTACTCTTTCCTGAACTCATTTAGGTTTATGACATTCCTTTAGAGGAATAGCCATAGATAAAAACTGTCTTGTAAAATAAACTATACCATTAATTAAGACCATAAATCACAATTCCATGAATTTATATGCACAGCACGATTTTCTATCACTCTTTCAATACTAGTAACTCTTCTCTCTTTTTTTTTTTCTCCAAGTAAGGTCCAAACCACTTAGCTGAACCCACTATGAAGAACAGATTTAACTCCTTGAAGAAATCTATCAGATAGTACTAAACTCACTTAGAGCACATCAAAAGGTATATATTTTTCTAAATTATGCCGTTACTTTTCTGCCAGTAATGTACCAAATTGTTCAAACTTATATTCAATTTTCTGACTCCATGTTTGTTAAAAGAAAAATAATTTCTATGCAGATAACGGGAACTATTCAAAATAATGAAGCCTGCATGAAATTTGTATTAACTGTATGCATTCATCAGTTATTTCCAAATCATTAAAGGTTCACAGCAAAGCAATGAAAATCCTAAATACAATAGCAAAATGTTAATCAATAAAAATCTTAAATCAAAATAAAAATCTCCATACAAATGATTTCTCAATGACAGTTCAAACAATAGCTTACTACTCCCTTTCACAACCCAGTACCAAACAACAAAAAATAGTTATTTCAGTGCAGCAGAGATATATTTTTTCATTTCCATTTTAAAAAACGAAAAAAAGTCAAGAGTTTAAAGATAAAGTCTAACAAATAGCATGCCAGAACTGCAGTACCGCTAAACAAAGTCGCTGTCTTACTTTGCAGTGTATACCAAAGGCACGAACAAGATCTGTACTTTCTGCATTTGTGAAACAGAACACAACGATCTTCAGGCTTGCAGAAATATCAGAGAGACAAGCCTGAACTTGCCACTGATGTGCGGTTGCCATGATAAGGATTACTGCCAACCCTCAAAACACAGTGAACAAAACTTAATATGAATATTTAATGCCTTAAATGGTGAGCATCTAGTTTAAATTTTTGTGCTGCCACACTTTAATAAATCTACCACTAGTCACTTACTAATTTTACAGTTTACAATTACTGTAAATTTTCCTTTTTCTTGTAAAACTGAATTGGCAACGGTATCAGCATGGTATTTGCTACAAAGTTAATTTGTATGTCTGAAACTGCTCGCCAATTAACATGTAGGTAATTGATGATGTAGTTGCTCAAACATATTAACCAACTTAGCAATAGGAAGACTCATAGAGTCCTTTTTGCACCTTGTCAACTGTCCAATCTACCCACAGAAGTGAGGATTTTATAGAAGGAAAAAGAAAAATGTGTGATTTTTCAGACTGACCTACTTAGTCTCTCAGCTGCTAAACTGTGCTATAGAAGTAAAGTCCTGGCTGATTGGAAATACAATACAGTACAGTACTAACTCTCCTCTGGACTCAGTGGAATACGAATAGATATTTTATACTACTTGAGTGTGCTATTCTGGACTGGAAAAAAAAAAAGAAAAAGATGAAAATCGTACTGTGTTTCAAGGTTCCCAGCAATACACTTGTTCAGGACAGATTTCTCTTCCCCAGTGAAGTGGAATTTGCAGACTATTGGAAAAAGGCATCTTCTACATAAGAGACAGTGTTGGGTACAGCGCCTGTGCAATACCACACCTTTCTTGATCTTTGTACAAAGATGTGATGGTGAGGGTTCAGTAATAATGCCAGTAACTTTTCCAAAAGGAAGCTGCTGGCAACCCTCTGCAATGTGGTACAGTGTAGAAAGAAAAGCTAATCTGTATTGAACAAAATTAGTGCCAGGTAATTTGACATTGTGACAGCCTACTTAGTCCTATCCTCAAAAGCAGCCAATTAAGGAAATCACAGCACACTACAAGAATCTTAACACTGCTTTACTTTTAAATTGGAAAAAAAATTCCAAAACCCACGAAAACACCTACCATATACCCTAAAACCAAAACAAAATTCGTCTTAGCCATTTCCTTGTAGAAATTATTTGTTTTCTTCTACTAGAAGTTCTCATGAAAAAATATAAAAAGTCTCTGGAAATTATTAATGGAACTGAATCTACAAAGATGTTCCTTCACTGAGGAATATAAATCTTGTCTTGTATTTTCCTCAAAACATTATCTCACTTATACAGAATTCCCAGTGAACACTCATCTAAGAAGTACCTGACTAAAGCCCTAGGTATGCAGAAACTCTTCAAGACCCAGGTTCAATGAAGAAAGACTTTAGACTATATGTGATAGTTAACTTATGCCTAAAATAAGGACTTAATCTTGTTCCCTCCTCTGGCTTTTTCTCCCATCAGTCATTATCAAGAAAAACTGCTGAAATCCTCTATTATTCTTATTAGCTTTGAGGCTGCTCTTATGATAAAGGTTATATATACATTGCAATATATTGTCTGTTCATTGCATTATTTCTATGGAAGGATACTAACAGAGGATCCCCTTACGTGTTCTGAAAGAATGAGAGTCTTCAAGACAGCCATTTATATATACACTCCTACGTCTAAAATGCAAGAAAAAAATCATCCTTGCAAGATAGGCACATGCAGACCTATTTAGTAATGCATATGGTTATTTGATACAGTTGCCATGTGCTCATTTTTTAAACAGGCAGGAGGGCAAAAAGGCTACCAAAAGAATTAGAATGCTATCTGTAATACTAGCATGAAAGTATACATGCCTAGAGTTTTATGATAAATTTTTACTAGGTTGTAGGAAAAAAATCATCAGTGTTGCTGGAAACTTAGGAGGAATTTAAATATTCTTAGTTCCTAATAAATATACATATACACCTTATGTTAATTAAAGCAACAATATGAATTCACTACAATTCTAAGCTACTTTTTCCTTTGCAATTACAGCATAAATCTCCACAATACTGGAAATTTTGTAACAATATTCCACATAAAAGCTACCAAACTATTTGGAAACACAGCTTACCTTAGAAGTGTGGTAAAAGATACAGCTGGGGAAAATTAAGACAGAACACATTCCTTTGGGCTGTTCTGAGAAGGCCCTTTCTCCAAAGGCATTTCTGAATTCAGAAATGCCTGCGCTATTCAGTGTTTAAGGATTCATGTAACACAATGACTAACAAAACCAGGTTTGCAGTATTTAATCCCTTTCAAATCACTTACCTTTTGCATGAACAAACAGCACCCAACAAAACTGGAAAACTTCAGTCACAGTGCATGGTTGTCGTCTTTCAGGAAAAATACAGCAAGAAGACAAACAATAAGCTCAATGAATAAAGACTGATAGAACATCATAAAACATTCAATCATTCTAAAAGAAAATGCAGTTTTACTATAGTGCAGCCAAAATCTTAAACCCTTCCCACAAAAACCTGACTAAAGGTAATAAAGCAAGCTGCACACTGGTTTAGTGCAGACACAAGTGGAACCCCAGTCTCAGCATGCATGTAATGATTCAAACGTCACTACGGCAGTACGACACAGCAGATTCCACTAGAAATACGCCAAGACTTGAGCAGAAAATGACTGTAAAATTAACATTAAACATGGCTGGCCTAAATGTTTTCTTTTAAGGCAAAATGGTATTCCAAAGAACAGGTAAATATCTGCATTTAAAATCTACAGAAAATGTTATTTCTGCTTCTTCATAGAACAAATAGAAATCGAGAAAAGGTGGCTGAGGGGAGACCTTATTGCTCTCTACAACTAGGACGAGAGGAAATGGCCTTAAGTTGTGCCAGGGGACGGTTAGATTGGCTATTAGGAAATATTTCTTCACCAGAAGGGTTGTCAGGCATTGGAACAGGCTGGTGCCTGAGTCACCACCCCTGGAGGTATTTCAAAGACATGTAAATGTGGTGCTTAGGGACACAGTTTAGTCTTAGACTTGGCAATGCCAGGTTGGACTTGGTGATCTTAAAGGTCTTTTCCAACCTAAACAAATCTATGATTCTATGAAATAGTTTGTAAGCCAAAGCTGAAATTCCTTCTCCATAAGTATTCTGAGTAATATAACTACATATACATACTCTTGGAGGAACGCATTGCACAGCGTGTTGATATTAATGTACTCAGTACAGGCAAGATTTTCAGAACTGTGTGTTCACAAGAGTATCATCTATATACTAATGTAACACATTCTGTATAGCATTTTATACTGTATACAGAATTCTGAAATATATTAAATGTTATTCAGAACCAAGTTCCTCTGGTCTTTGTTTAAAATGCTTTCAAATAAAATTTATTCATGAGGCCTCTTTTTTCACTGCGTGTATTTAAAAAAAAACAACAACAAAAAAAAACAAACCCACACAAAAAACCTCCCCTAGCACCGATTTTTATAAACTCCACAATATCATTCCTTGTTTTCATATAACATATCATTAGAAGTGTTATTTCATATGTCGTGGCTCATCCTCCATCAGGTTATGTGGGGAATGATTTTAAATGTCAAAACTAACGTACATTTCACACAAAAATCAGCAAGTATCATCTTCCAACTTAATCTTCAAAATTACTTCACAGCCTACCATCCAAGCCAACCAACTATAGCAGGGTTTACTCTTCCAATCATAGATTTAGTATACAGTATATTTTAATTTCAACATTATATGCAAATATTCATCTCAATACATAATTCTATTCCATCTATAGTCCAATTCCAATGTACTCACCTTTTGCATTCTCCAACAAAATCATTTAGGCACAATACTGTCTTTTATTACAGATTCAAATACATTTGGTTACAAATGTCACTTATGTTCACAAGAACATCAAGGGGGGGAAAAAAAAGCCAAAACACCCAATTAAGAAATAGCCTATAAATATCAGAAACAAGTAAAAGAAGTCAAAAAAACAAAACCAAAAAACCCCAAACATAAATGCAAACAACAGCACTTCACAGTAGTAAAGATGAAAAAAATGGTGAATGGGAATAAATCAATCTCTAACAACTACCAGGAGAAATCACAAGCCATGCAAAGTGCTGGCACAAACAGATGAAATCTTGTTAAGATCAAAATAACCAGAAAAGAAAGCTAGCTCTTAATTTTCACAACACTCGTAATACGAACAGTAACAAAGAAAAAAAGCTTCTACTATAAAGTAAAATACCCCAAAGATCTGCATCTATGAAGAAAACTATGGGAATTACTAGGCAGTAAAACAGGCTGAGCTGTTCTACGAGCTATTGAGGCTATACAGATCATACAATGATCGAGTTCGTCCAGCCTTTCCCATCTTAGAAATAGTAATATTTCTCTTGTCTACAGGCTGATTTTATTTTCTCCCCTTTCCCCTGCCCCTCAAAATCATAGAAACTTAGCAGCTTTGGGATTCTCTGCACCCTGTCAGATCTGACAAAGTGAAAAAAAGATGTAAAAATTACTGCGAGCAAGGACAGACAGACCATATCTGATATTATAAAGAACTACTAAGAAAATACAGTCAAAAATACAACCAAAACAACTGAGCAACTTCATTCTATTTTTCTAACAGTAATACTCTAAAATCAGTCTGGAAATAACAGAAACATACCTCTGTTTTCTTCCTCTCTGTTGACGAGGTTGATCTTCTTGAGGATATCTGAAAATGTCCTGAAAAATGGGCTCATATTTCTTAAAAATTACTGCAGAAACTGTAAAGTTTCTCTCTAATCTCTCAGTTCGTTCTCTGAACTGGGAGGGTAGATTTGCCATGTCTTCCCACTTCTTCATCTTGTTAAAAAACTCGATCAAGCTGAAAATACCAAATGGGTTAGATCTGAAAGTGGGTGGTGGTTTTTCGTTTGTTTGTTTTCCAGAAATATTCATTTTCAACAAAAGTGCAACTTCTACTTCCGAACTACTGATAAGATGGCGGTATTACAAACATGACAACTTAGTCAGAGCCAGTCCTTCACCCATAAACAAGCATTAGCTCAGACAGCTCACAAAATATTTTTATATCCTCGGTTGGTGACCATGTTAACTATATATTCACAGTTCTGGCTTTTCCGCACAAAGACACAATTGGCTCCAACAGTCAGATTACTCTAAAATCAGATTTCCCTTGTTTTTCTGAATAACTTATTAACTTACATTCAAGTCCCTGAATTTGGGGGGGTGGGAAGTTGTTAAAGGAACACTTTTGCATTGTTTAAACCAATAGCAATACTCCAACAGTAAAGGAAATGGGGAGAAAAAGTGCATAAGAACACTCTTTTTTCCCCCCAATCTACTAAACCATTATAACACAATCAGATTGCTAATAAATAAAGTCAATTGTTTTAGGAAGTTTTTCTTCATTGCTTTATTGACATACACATTTGATACAAATTTGTTTATCAGATTCTGACATCGCTTTAGTTTCATAAAGCAAGAACATGTGAAAAGCGAAGTCTTCTTAAGGTAAATTGTGTGAATGTTTTCACAGCCAATTAAAATGATTTCTCATGTGAGAAGTTCACACTTTGCACACTCTTCAAAACCAGACTATTCTTCAAGGACTGGTTTCTTTCTGCTTTGAGAGAAGGAAGTCAATCTCTGATTTTGAAAACCAGTGTTTTAACAACAACCAAACGGAACTGTCCTACTTGTGTGGCAAGGAGCTACAACAGATTCCAGTGATATAAATTCTATTTTTAAAAGCAAGAAACAAGACAGATGTTTAGCCTTTGTTCTCAATTTCTAAATTTCACAAGCTGATAAGGAGTCTTTGAGATTTTGTAAGCATTTAAAAGTTAGCAAAAAGAAAAGTTACCTTTGTTCTGAACAGCGCAAAATTCTAGTTAAAGATACGTAATTTCCCTCAGCTGTCCCTCTGCTCACAGTTGGAATTGCTTTTCTGCAAGCCACATACAAGGCACACGCTAGCCAATGCAGATCATTTCCCTGTGAATTAAAACATCGGGCATCTAAAAGACTTCATTGAAAAGAAAAACACACTTTTCAGCTATGCAGCAACATCAGGAGAAAGGGTAGAGCTGTCCTCTAAAACAGTGACAAAGTTGATTCCTTGTTTCAAAGTTCCGTTGAACTACTTTGTGTTTTCAACTATGAGAAAAACAGGTGCTAAGCAGATACTTAACATTGAACTGTGTCAAAACTAAAGTTAGGTAGTTACTAGCTGCCTTTATAAACACTGGATCCAAAGCTTAACAACGTATTTTCAGTGTTGCTCTTTTCCTATACTAACGTTTTGTACTGCCTTGGTGTTAAAAAAAATATATATAAAAGCTACAGTTCCTTGCTATCAGAACACTGTTCTGCCCTGAACAGACAGTGGGAACAGAAAAACACAGTTTGTCTGTATTACACAATAGAACAGTTAAATCTGGTACCTAAAACCAGAAATTAATTCCAACTAAAACCTTTTAAATCTTATTCTCCTTCGATTAAAACCCAACGTTTTAACGGGGAAGGGACAGTAAAAAAGGGAGCACAGAACACTGCATGCGATGCTGCGGGTTTCTTGGGCTGCGCAGTATTACGGCGCCAGATGAGCACACACCATGGGGGGAAAAGCAAGTTTTCTGCCCGAGCTGCTCAGCCCGTTGCTGGGACCCGTGGCAGCGTGGCGGAGGTGCTTTCAGAGCCGCGCACAGCCCCGGGTACCGTGGGACCTGTGCGAAGCCGCCTCTAGCTGCACCGAGAGCTGCCTGGGTTCGGACAGGGAAGCCCGAAAGAATTCCCAGTAACTCTACAGAGGCGTGCTTTTGTCATAAGCGACACCGTTATTATTAAAAACGCACCCGGTAAAAGGCATCCTCCAAACAAAGCAGGTGCGTCACTTGCTGTCACAGTGTTAAAGAATGATGTTACGAAACGTGCAGGCCTTCAACCATCCGCCAAGTTTTGTGCCACGTTCACGCAAAACCCGATTTATTATAACTGCGCTGAAAGCACCTACACGGGCAACTGAACAACTACTGATAAACATCCACCGGAGCAACTGTATTACGTTTGTCAGCTAAACAGCTGAAGGTAGAAAGCCTTCAGCAATACGATCGCTTTTATTTTTTACGCCTTTTCAGCGGGATTATGATTTTTTTCCCCATTTCGGGACTGGAGAGCACTGCTGCGCGGCCGCTCGCCTGGCATCCCCGGCAGCGGGCGCCCTCTGCGCGCGACGGCGGGCCGGGCCCGTGGCAGCCCCGCTCCCCCCTCCGGCGTGAGGGCCGCGGCCGCGATCACGGCGGGGGGAAGAACGTCCCTCAGCGGCGCTTCCCGCGGGTGAGGCGGGATCCCGAGCGGGCCGAGCGCTGACGGCCTGGGCCGAGGCGCGTGGGCGGAATGTGCCCCCGGCTCGGCCGCGAGGTATCGCCCGGGCGGCGCCTCAGCGCCGGGCGGTGTGAGGGAGAGGCCGTCGCACCTCGAGAGCCGTCCCCTTCCCTCCCCCCTGCTTAACCCTCTCCCTCCCGCCCGGCTGTCCGCCCAAGGCCGGTCGCCTCAGCGCGACCAGTCGCCTCAGCGCGGCCGCTCCTCCCCACCCGCCGCCTCACCGCGGCCCCCTATCCCCGTCGCCCCTCACCTCCAGGGTGTAGTTGCGCTTCATGCTCTGGTAGCTGAGCCAGGCCTCGGAGCGGGCGCGCTCGTCCATGTTGAGGCTGCTGCACAGCTCCTCGTAGCGCTGCCGGGTCTCCCCCTCCTCGGCCGGCGGGGAGGGGGCGGCGGCGCCCCCCCCGGCCCCCGACTCGGCGTCGTCCTCCTCCTCGCCCGGCATGCCGCACCCCGGCGCTAGGGGGCAGCGCCGCCCTGCCGCACACTGCGCTTGCGCCGCCGCCCCTCGGGGTCGCGACGCGCATTCGAATCCAAACACCCCGGCGCCGGGCCCCGCCCCCGCCCTGCGCCGCGGCCTCTCATTGGGCGGCGAGCGAACGCCCGAGCCTGCCGTGCGCAAGACTTCCCCTCCCCGCCATGCACTGCGGCAGCCCTCCCCCGGCCCCTGCTCGCGGAAGGCCGCTGACGTCACCGCGCACACGTCACGGCCAGCAGCGCCCCCTGCAGCCGCCCGTTAAACAGCAGGGACCCCCGGGGCGGTTTGACGTGGCGGGGGAATGGCGGGGCAATGACGGGAGAAGCGCGTTCGCCCACAGGGACACGGGCCGTAGCGCCTGCCGTGCGTGTGTGGCAATGCGGAGCGGAGGGGCCCGGGCGCCTCGTTCGTAAAGGGGGAGCATCAACACTGACGTTATCGCAGAATTATTACACAAATCGGTCACTTGCGCTTTGTCAGGTTTTGAGATCTTCATGAGCAAAGGAAAAACATTACCGGTTAACTATGGATAACTTTAATCACACTCGTTCGAGTAAAAACTTTTAACCAGCTGTCCCAGAAACTGAAGTGAGCGGGGCAACGCCAGTTCTCAAAGGATAAGCACCGGGGAAAGACGGCGAGAGCTGCTCGCGTCAAGGCCCTGCGGAGCTGCGAGGGGAGTCCCCAAAAAAAGCCTTAAGGAGAGGTCAGTCCTAGAGCAGGTACACGTGAATTAAGAGATCAGTAGAACAGACCAAACTTCTTTATTAAAAGATTTATTGACTATGCCTGTGTGCTTTTGTTCAAAGCTAACAACAACCAAAGCTTCAGGGGAAAAAAAGAAATGTCAAGAAAAGATCATTTGGCTAACCTGAGATTTTTCCAGGACACGAGCGTGCATTTTTGCCCGGCAGAAAGGGCACCGGATGGTGGCAGAAAGCCCAAGCTGGCGCCGGAAGATGGCGATGGCAGCGGGGTCCCCCCATGCCTGCAGCCCCCCAGCCTGCCAGGACAACTTGGGGTTCTTGCCCATTTCACTGTAACATTAAAAACTAATGGTTAGGCTGTATCTAACATCTTACATCTCTTCTTTTAACACGGAGCAGCTGTGAACCTTGCAGTGAAGCAGCAGCTGCTGTGAGGTGTACAGCGCAGCGATGGGATGTGCTCTGCCACCCGAAAGCCTATGCGTAATACTGTCAGGCTTTTCTGTTAAGCTAGATTTACAGCATTCATTAAAGCCCAAAGTAGCAATAACTCATTACAGTATTTTACTTTCTACTGAGAAACATTAGTCTATTGTTTCAAAATCCTTTAGATTAAAAAAAAAAAAAGACCAACTCCCACAGCATTAAAAGATAAACAAAGCCTAGGCTAACGGTAAGGCTACTATGCTGTTACACCTGCATACTTCCCTATGTTTTTATGCATTCAGACTTTGTAAATAAATGGTTTAACTTGACTGCTCTTGTGTAGAAGACTTTAAAAAAAAGAAGGTAATTTTTCATTTAATGGCCTACTGAAAACTTAGACAAGAAACATTTTGGATACAATAGACACACTGAAATCTTTTTCAGCCTTGAGGACTTGACTTCACTTTTCTTCCACTTCACCTCTCCCCCCTTTTTCCCCTTACAAAGAAGCAAGAATTCTATTCAAGACCATAGCAATGATCAACATGAACACACTGAAATAAAGAGATATCCTCATTGGCATGTTAATTACTTGAATCATTTCCACTACTGGATTCCATATTGTATCTGCCAATATTGTTAAGTTACAGCCACTAGCGTTACCGCCAATGCAAAACTCATGGGGACACCACATAATAGGGACTTCCCTTATGTGCAGAAGAGACCGTAAAAGGGTTAGGCACGAGAGACCTTACCTGAACACTAATGAGAACTTTGCACTCTTGGGTCTTGTTCAGGGTTGAACCAGACAGAAGGCAGGGAAAACAAGTCCTCATTTTGCAGAATCACTTTATAGCAGGATCTTGTAAACAGCGGCTTCCTTCCTTCCTTGTGAGAGCGCCTGAAAGGAGGCAGTTTAAAAAAAACCAAACCAAAACCACCCATACCCTTAATTTGCCTAATTTGAAAGTGACCCTGGCTCCTTTTAAGTAGAGAAATGCTAGTTTGGTTAATGCTAAGTAGTTTGGAGGTTTTTAAAAGAAATCTCAATGTTAGCTAAATTATTCTAAATAGAAGCTAAAATTTAAGTTATAGAAGTCAAAGTGTTTTGGGGTCATAACTATTCTGATTGGAGATACTTGCCTGTCTGTACTTCTCCATTTCAAGATTTCAGCCCACCCTATTTTGTGGAAAATTTTCCTTAATTCTTTGTATTTATTTCTCAATGAACAGTGTTTCTAAAATGCTGGGTTAAAACAACCTGAAATGTAACAATCAAAATATTGTTTATCATTTCTGGCAGGCTTCAACTTTTGGCAGCAATGAATGATGTCGTTTACTGACACTAGAATTACAATGCGTTTCAACATCCTTCTTCTGTGCATATTGTCAATATTTTTGAAGACCTCTCTCACATGTACTTAATTACTAAAAGCTAGAAAGATTTTCTAAAGGACTAGTTTTCATCCGGGAAATATTAACTGAAACTTACCTTTGTCATCAGTGACACTTAACCATCAGAAGTCCTTGCTGTACCTTTTAACAGAAAAATTTAATTTCGCAAATCATTAAAGTGATCAAGATTTTCTTAATGTTTAGCTATGGAAAGCTATTATCTTTATTTCCTTTTCCTCTAAATGTGACAAAGAAACGTTACCGCCTGTCTGTATAACATTAGGGCCATTTAGATAAGCCAGGAGAGTTGTTTTGTAAACTCCCGTAGCTACACTCTTATAATTAGTCTCCTCTGTAGAAACCAGTACAAGCCCGATCTCCCAGGAATGTACAGATGTAAAATCTCAAGTGTTGGCAACTACAGCAGTGTAAATCCCACATTACACTGATATAGCGTGCTTATGTTGAAGATAATTATAGATGTAATAGAACTAGGTCAGAAACTGTTAAAACAACTGTAACTTTACATAATTTCATAACACCCTACACTGCAGATCCCTTCATATTAACTGTGCGCACCAGGCAGACTTCATCTCTCTGCAGCTTAAATACAAGCATTAAGAAGTAAGCATTCATTTTGATGGTGTACCAGTACTGCTGTACAGAGCAATAAATGAAAAACACATTCCTAAACAACACGGCAGAAATAATTTACTCAGAGACAAGATATAACAAAAAGGACAGGAAGTTGCCTGGCACACCTTGTTAACAGGCTCATCTAAACATCATACTCAGATACTGTTTTAAAAAGTTCAAAGGAATGCAAGAAATTAAACACCAATACTGCGCCTAGATCATCTGTTCCTTGGAAACAATTTCATTGAAAAACAGATCTGGTTATATTTTAATATACAGACTGAGAGGATTAGATTGTAAAATCACAAGACACGTTTTTTTCCTATTTAAAAAAAAATAAATTGTGAGCTTTCTAACAGACCTGCTAAAAATAAATTTTAAACTATTATTAGGGATTCTGCAGGACTTCCAAGGAAAAAAGAAACAGGGGAGAACATGAGAACAGAGCTCACAAGCGTATGTGCATTTTTATCACCTGGGTACAGACTTGAGAGAGCAGAAGCTCAGAAAGGATGATCAGGATCTGAAGACAAAATTCAGACTGGAGTAAGGAGGATACCACTGAATCATTCAAGTGCAATGACAGGTTAAAGCAAGAAGGCACCTGGCAACCAGAAGACAACTCGCATTCAGGAGAAATGTCCATGCCCTGTATGAAATATATGAAAAACAGCAACAGTGAGTGCCATGTACATGATTAAAAGGTTTAGTAAACATGTAGAAAGTAATGCAGAGTTTCAAAAAGAAAGATTCAAAAGGTACTCCATTGCCAACATGCTTACCCTGGAACATTAAATGCATCGTTATTTCAAATTAAGTCAACCTTTGGACCAGAACCTAGACCGTACACTCCTTTCTAAGCCTAACTACTGAAAGGCTGGAACAACAGCTTATTTTGTAAGACAACAGAATTACAGGAAATTGATTCCCAGAAAAATTACACAACAGTAAAGCATGGGCTGGGGAGGGGGTGGTGTTACATCCTTGGCTTCAATTTATTTATTTATTTATTTTTTTTTTAAGGTCTTAAATTCCCCTTTTAGAGCTTAACACTGAAGCTGAACTTTGCTGCTGAAAGATACATGTTTAATCCCTAAAAAGACACCATTATTTTCACATATTGAGGCCGACATCATGGGTAGTCAAAGAATATGTTTAATAAAAAATAATTAAACTTCCATTTGCTCTATAGAACATCATAGAAAGTAATTCAATAAATTACAAATGACTTTTTAAGACGCTTGTTCAACTACAGAAAGCAAATTCAGACTACACAGAACACAACTGGCAAATATTGCAAATGTCCAAAAAAATCCTGGACTAAGACTTGGATCATGAAGCCTGAAACAAGGGATAGAAATACAAGGCAATAACAGCTAAGGTTCTTTTAGTAACTACCAACACACACTTTATCATCACCTTGGATATCCTTTTAATTTTAACTTCAGTATTAGTGTAATTCTACTGAGGTTTCCTTATAACCCTTAACTTTATACAACCGTATTTGCATATAGTTGAGCTGATAGTGGGACATTTTTTCCCCTTCTGGTTCAAACTCATCAAAAATAAACCAAATACATTATGTTCAAGTCTACACCAGCCTTCATTACTTAAAACTGTAATTGCCTTATTACATAGAAAGAACCACTAGAATGGTAACCAAACTTCACTTGACCATAATTAGGAAAATACTTTATTTCATAAATCTGATATAAATTAGGTTTTAGCCACAAGATTTAGGATTTGTTTTGTGGGTAAGGGTGGGAAGTGATGGTATTGTTGACATACTCCATCAGCAAACTAAGTTAATAACTGTTTGTAAAACTTTGGCTATTTCATAGATGCATCCTAGTTAAATAAAAGTGCTATATTACAAAGGGCAAAATATTAAATATGAAATACTTTTTTTTTTTTTTTCTTTTCCATGATGAAGAATTGCTACCCCCTTCTCTTGGCAGTTTTTAATTTTCACTATTGCTAAGACACTGCATGAAGGGCCAAAAACCAGAATACTATTTGGGAAAATACGTAACCAGCACAATCCAAATGGTACTTGTATAATTGTGTAATTACATGTAATACTGCTTCTAATCATGGGGCTAGTTATTTTGCACATAGAAACTTATATTTCATTGGTAAAGTTCTTGATAAAAAACAACACAGTTGTTTTACTGTACAAGCAAGCAACAGAACTATATCAAAATATACAGCTTTTGTTTTTTATTTTTAAATTTATCCCTTTGTAAAGCTTTTTCAATGACTTCTACTAGTACCTGTATCTATTTTCTCTTAACACTTGCCTATTCTTGGACCGCAAACGATGTAACCAAGGTCAACTGAAGTCTCAGTCAGTTCAGAACTTCTGTAAATGTGAATCTGGGCCTCGACTGTGTCAGAGTAATAGCAGCTTAAGAAGAAGGAGGAATCATATCACACATCAAATATTAGACAGATTTTATATAGTAAAGGGTTCTAAGGATTTGGACTTAAACAGATGCTTTATGCCCTGTTACTATGGTTTCTAGGAATAATTTGTTGTCTTTACTATTCAAAGTGCTTTTTCTTTAGTGGGTAACTCAGCATAATATATGAAGTGATATCCCAATAATGATCTTGGGTAATATTTAATATTTAGTCAGATTTAAATCTGCAGAGAAGTTTAAACTCAAAAGGAGTTCAAAACTATCTATACTTTATTTACCATTATTAACTGGTAACTTCAGGAGGTTTTATGACATAAAACACAAATAGAAATCTACACAAACAAAGCAAACAAACAATTTTTACATGAAGTATGCAGTGTTGAAAGGTCTTTTCAGTGGCACTTTATGACAGTTTGCCTCTTCCGAGTCTTGGGGAAACTACTCCTCATTTTGGGACTTTTAATTCTGCAGAGGGAGCCCAAAACTTTGCAAGGTGTAAACTAAATAGATCTACATGGTGCCAAGTAGCATGAGATAAGACAGTTTTTGCTTTAATTTCCCCTTACTGCTGTCAAAGAGAACAGCTATAATAAGGGGGGCAAAAAACCCCAACTGTCCTGTCTCAGATAACTCAGATTTTAACATGATATACAGGATGTCTTTAGAAAACAAAACAAAACCTGAAAACAAGTAATAGAAACCAATGTAAACGTCCTAAACTAACTCAGCTGAGGTAACAGGTAGCCAGTTTAATTGGCTGATTGGGAAAAATTTATCTTTTTTTAAACACACTTGTACCTGAATTGGAAACAGCAGTGCATCACAACACTAGAGCATTTTCATGTAATTAAAGCAATGGATGGTGATGTAGATTCTACAGCTTTCATGACATTCATTAGCTGCCCAAATTATTGCTGAGTTTTGATCTGTAAATTATAAGTGTCAAGGAGGCTGTAAAACTATATTCAAATTAAATCAATAATATGCATAAAGTATTCTGTGTTCACTGCAAATATATTAAATATACAGCTCTTACTCGAGCATTATTTTCATAAAATTAACCCCCCAACAAAATTATAATGCCTTTTGTTGTAATTTTACACCATTGTGTATTTGATAGTACATACAAGTTCAGAAACTTATGAACTTCAAGAAATATTACATGCAAAACGTCTCTGAAAGCAGTTTGCACTTCTAAACAAATACTGAAATGTTCGGTCAGTAAATCATTGATGCACTCAACACTGGGTTATTTACAATGAAATAATTAAAGAATAAATTCAAAATCAGTTTATAATTTAAGTGCAGAGTCTGGGGTCAGTCTTCATCGCTAGAATCTGAATCCTCAGATGAAGACGATGTACTATCAGATCCAGATGAAGCATCTGCTTTCTCTGAACCCTCATCTGTGCTGTTTTCATTGTGAGAGCTTGGCTCTGTTCCCCCTTTGTCTTCCTGATCTCTAACCCTAGAATTTTCCTCCTTTTCTTCCGTGGGCTTGGCTGAGCCTGTGTCATTGCTTTCACTGTTCTGTACATCAAAAATATTAGACTGAGACAAAGCTGGGATATGAAGATTAAGGCCTGGAGTGAGAAGCATCCCTGGGTAAAGTATGTTGGACAAAAGTAATGGGTTAAGAGAGAGAGGATTGGCAGCTGCAGCAGCAGAGGATGTTGAAGGAGAACTTGAAACAGAGTTTTCACCACCAGTATCTGTATTTTGGTCTTCTGTCCTTTCTTTCTTTGTATCTGCCTCCTTTGAATCGCTTCCCTTTTTTTCCTCTGAAATAGATTCTGTGGACTTTGTTAGAAGTCCTCCCATGCCCAGCAAGTTTGGTAATCCAGCCATCCCTGACAGCAGCATGGGGAACATGGCAGCCACGTTCTTAGCTTCTCCTCCAGTAGTTAAGCCCGCTGGCATTCCCATTAATCCTGCTGTTACTTGCAGCGACTGCAGGTTTTGCAGGTTTTGTTGTAAGGCCTGAAGACTAGGCAGATCCACTCCTGGAAGCAATCCGTTCGCTAGCAGAGGGTTAACCGATACGCTTGCAGCGGTGGCAGCTGCTGCAGCTGCTGTAGCCTTAGCAATCTCACTTTTGGGGCGCCTTCCTCTCCGGCTTACTTCTTCCCGCACAACAGGTCCAGTGAGAATACGGTCAAACATACCTTCTGGAAGAAATCCCTGCAGGAGACACATTGGGTATTTTTAGTATTTTGAGAGCTTAAAGATGGAAAAGTAAAAGCAAACAAAAGAGCCAAGCTTACAGTAACAGTGTCAAAGATTTTTCTGACACATTAGCACAGCAGCCTCATCCCCAGACAACTCACTGGAATTTGCGGTGACTTTGTGCTATCACATCTCCAACATCTAAAGGCCCATTTCCACAGTGAGGTCTACACAGGTATCTTCTCTGACCCTCTGCTAACTCATCCTTAGAGGTCTGTTTGCAGATCAAGCCAAATATAGCTAATTATAGGAGGAATCTCAATTTAAGATCTAAAACAGGATTGCTTTGCAATATTACCACATCCCAATCATTTGACAGTTTAACTAAAAAAATTAGTTACTCAATTTAAATATAAATGTGTGATTGCACACAGATCCACAAACTCCAAGCCCTTTTTATTATTGCTAGTGTCTAACATCCTCATATTTCACCTCATCCATCAACGTAAGAATAAAGAGTAAAGACTCAAGTTCCATTAAAATGAAATTCAGAGCACTTCTTTTTAGGGCTTGCACAGAGTTACTTCACCTCTGTAAGCCTTCCTACCTAACGATGAAGAAAGAATTGCAATGGATGCTAATATTGTCTTTGAAATGCATCGTCTTGAAAATTCCTCTTAAAAATGGCCATCATAAGATCAACTATTACTCACCTCCATACTATGATAGCCTTTTTTTCTCCAGCAAATATCTCTAATTTAAACTAGCCTCATACATTAGAGGAATTCAGAACTCAAGCTCTGTTCTTCTGCCCTGTGTATCACTACTAAATTCTAAAAGTAATTCTGCTATAATTTATACCTTTATTCACTGCAGTCTAATCCTGTGCCTAGTTACCTATTTTTCTACCAGAATGTCCCACAAGGGTATTGGAGACTGGCATTCAGAACTTCACAGAAAGATTACAAGTTCTGTTTACAGTGAACTAGAAAAAAAAAATTAACTTGATTATTTCTTTGCCAGAGGCTGAAGGTGTAACTTAAATATAATATACTTCTCACAAGTTACAGTAGGTGAGGAAATAGACTTCACAACAGTATTAACAAAACCACCTTCACTTCTGTTCGACACATGGAATGGAAGAGTAACCGTGTTACCAGAAACCATTATTATACAACAAAACTTTCTGAAGTTCAAAATATGTCCTTATCTTCAAGGCAAGCAGGGAATGAACTCAGAACCATACCCCATACTGGGGCCAATGACACTTAAAAGGAAAGAGATACCAGCTCTATAATAGTTCCCATAATGAAAGCGTCTATCTGCTGGTTTGTTGGAACTGTGGACAAAGTCTACCAAAACTTTCTTCTTTTTAACTTTAACCAAGTACAAACCTCAAACAAAACCAAACCTCAAACTCACTGAATGCATCTTGCTACCAGTAAGAAGCTGGCTCAGGGAATGTAGTGCTCTTATCACTAACTTTGTTGGTAATCCACACAGAGGGAATACATGGGCAACAGTGAAGTTGTAGTGCAGACCTACTCCTAAAAATATATATTAACCTTGTTCCCTCCACTGGAATCTCAACCCTAGTTTTTAGCTAAAAACAAAACCTCTAAGAAATAGAAAATAGAAATTCTAGGTAGTTATAATAGCTATATTAATACTTGATTTAAATTTTGATTGAGGATAGTAATTTCTTAAAGGTGCACACTGAAAGTAAATTAATAAAAAGTAAAATAAATATTTAAAATTATATTTATCTCCCTAACTGTGTAAGAATAAGGAAGTATGCTCTGGGCTAATACCTTTCCTAAAAGCCTTCAAGGCTACAGTTATGAGATGAAAAAGTCACAGTATTATAGCACCTTCAACCAAATCTCTAATTTGGGGTTGCCAGCCACTGTCCCTCCCTTCTTTCTACTCACGGCTGTGCCAGCAAACCAGTTTAGGAAACTGAGCTGGCAGAAAAAATGCTAACATTGACTCACATTCTGCATTTAATATAATACCAGAAATGAAAAGT
This sequence comes from Grus americana, assembly GCF_028858705.1. Lineage (NCBI taxonomy): Eukaryota > Metazoa > Chordata > Aves > Gruiformes > Gruidae > Grus > Grus americana. The sequence goes on along the minus strand of NC_072864.1, from coordinate 17,707,638 downwards.
ATGCCTTTTGGCATGCCTTTTTTCCCCACCCCGTTTGCCTTGTTTGTTTTTAAAATGTCACGGTTATCTTATTCTGCAAATACTCACAGACTGTTTTACAACTTCTCCCCATTCAGGAGCCACTCCATACTCTGGATTTTCTTTCAAGAACCTGCACAAATCCTTCAGAGGGGGAGCAAACGCACCCCCCACCTGAGAAGCAGAAGAGAGATGTCAGGAAACACTCATTCAATAAGAAAAAGGCAACATTCATACTTTACACTGTTTCATTTTTGCCTTTGACATAAAACAATACAAATAATTATATAAAACGAACCATTAAATTATCAATGACTATGGTATAGCTTTTAACCTATTCTTGGTGCTATATGAGAGACACTCTTGATTTCTTCTAAATCTACTAAACTCAAACTCATCTATTAAACTCATATTTTGCAACTTCAATATTTGACATTCCTACTAATGTTTAGTATCAGAGTTTATTTAGACATGCAATGAAAGGAAAAGCAACCACATGAATAGGGAACAACAGTGGTCCAAGTATTACCAAGAAAGTTTTAACTACAATCCTGTTAAACTTCTCCTTTATATCCACTAAATCAGCCCTATTCTATCTTCTAAAAAATACTTCTATTAAGAGGCTCTGCTTCTCTTGTAAAATTGTTTCTTGTACTTTCTCATGCCAAAATGGCCAAGTTAAGATTGCTAGACAGTATGTCCTAATAAAATCATATAAGCAGGAAAGTAAGCTTTCAAATTAATCAGAAGTATCATTCAGATCCAGAAAGAGAAGAAACAGTAGAAAGAATAAAGGAGGAACTCCAGCTTCTGCTCAACTTTCTCTATAAACTGCAATTTAAACTCACAGTTTCTAGGCTACTTTTGGTCCCCTCAGCCCTTGCTATTAAATGTGTAACTGAACTAAAAACAAAAATGAGACAAAATGAGTTTGGTGATGCAGAGAAGTTAGGGACAGGTAATAAAAGGGAAGACTGAGGTTAATAAAGTAACAGAGTCTCAACTATGGTGTGGAAATTTATTAGAGGAAAAAGAGCCATCCTGAAAACACAGGCTTTTACAGCAAGCACAGATCAAACCTCTCACTCCTTGATCATCAACTTTGAGAAGATTCCTCAGGGCATGGCTTACTGCAGAGCAGCCAAGGGTCTGTTTTGCAAGAGACTAGCAACCATACTGGTTTCTCTTTAGAGCTACTGTCTCAATGTACTGAACAGATGAAAGATTCAAATTTTGCCTCACTCTCCTCTACAGATGCAAAAAGCTTCTGACCTTAATATAGCAGCATTAAAAAAAAAAAAAAAAAAAGAGTCCTGCTTTCCTTGCAACTGCTCCCTAACAAAAAGAAAAGCTAGCAGTATCACAAGAGAAAACGCTCCATATATTGACACAATACCTCAAAGGCTCCCACTGGACCACTGCTCTGGTACTACATTGACATTCAAAGACATCATCGCACCCATCTGTCTGAATTTGTTCAATTAACAACAGTAGTGTTCTGTATGCTTTTCCTGAATATTGCCTTTCAGCCTCCTCCACAGCCTATTCAAATGTGTTATGCCTTTCCCAAACTTTGATCACCTGTCCAAAAACTTGATTTCAGCACCTGGTCTCCCATCTTCCACTGTTGGGATTTTATACAAGAATTCTCCTTCTACTTTTGTTCCCCTGTTACACCAGTGTTTAACCTAGCAGCGTGATTTACAACAGATATATACCGGTGAACCGTAAAAGTCAAATGCGAGAGAGAACTGAAAAAAGAAAAAAGCAAAATAATCCAGAACACAGGATTTAAGCAATTCCAATGGACGAGTTTCTATGCAGGACGTACTACCAACGTAATTTTCATCATGTCAAAAGTAGAAATGAGAAGATGCACACAAAATTTAGAACTTGTGAGACTGTTGCTACTTTGATCAAAACAGCATACATTTTAGTGGCCATGACTCTGTATTAGTCAGTGGCAGAAATACTGCAATGTATTGAGAGTTCAATCCTATCTGAACATTAACGTTCAGATAGAACAGGGAAGTTGTGTCTGACAGGGAAGTTTCTAGCCACATCTTACATATTTTCGTAGTTGCAAAACATTTACTAGAAAATTGTCACTGACCTTCTTGCTCTGTACCAAAACCTTAAAACAAAAACCTTTCAATTGTACAGAGTATTTAGCAAGTGTAATATAAGAGTTCTTCATTTCAGGTAACTTTTCACTTGGGGAACACCAGAATGGGAGCAGTATTGTGAATACCTTTCTTGCGTTTCTTCTATTTATGAGCTGAACACGTTCTTCACCGGTCAAACTATTAACGTCCAGTTTATTAGGGTTTCGACAACGGTGTCTTTTTTGTTTGGGCCTCCCATCGTGCAGCTGCATCCTCTGTTACAAAGGAATTCAAAAGCCAGTTATCTTTCTGATATAACTGTTTCAAAAATGGTAAGATATCTGTGCATTCTCTTGAGTCAGGCATTCATCTGAAGTCATCTTCGATTTCAGAAATATTTTAATAACAATACTAAATTACTAATCACAATCATATAATAAGCAGCCCAGTAAACAGCACTAAATCCTCTCTCTTGATGCCTCTATCCATCGCTTTGTTTTAATAATTTTTCCATTTTCAGCAGTGCTTTTAACTGTCAGGAATATTGTTACTGTTTTGTATTGTAACACCTTTATGGAGAAATAAGGCTGTTATTCCAGACATCATATGTATGATTTTCTTACATTCCTATTCAACATCAACAAACCTCAAATTCAGAGGTAACATAATGAGAACATCATACCCACTCAAACATCAGTGCCATAGCACTGTAATGTAGGTTTGAGATCCATCCCCCAGTAAAGTCTTTAATCCTCTTGCACATCACTAAATATGCCGTTACGCATTTTTGGCTACCATCACAAGTATCGTGGTAATATGACTTTTCTTATCTTAAATATTTTTTTTAATCCTTGGTGAAATTAGACAAAGATCAAATGTGTTTAGTATTGCTTTTCTTGACAATTACATTTGTGAGGGAAAAGGAAGGCTTGAGGAGCTCTAATTATGTTAAAAACCCATTTTCCTTTCCCTAAACAAAATAGAAGAACAAAGACGGAATAATTCCATGTAACATAGAATACAAACCCCAATATATTTTATGAGAAATGTTTTACTGCTTCGCTAAAGCAGAGCTGAAAGGAATACTCACAGGAATACAAGCTCCTGAATCTTCAACATATCCAGGATGTTCTTTAAGCCACCTTTCTAAATCTTTTCTTTTGGGGGCATCATCACCTGCAAGCCTTGTCCCATCTTTTAGGTTAATAACAGGAACTGGACTCTCCGCATCAAGCATGCCTTGGGACTGCGTGTAAGTGAGTGCTGGGTTTATTCCTGCAGCAACTTGACAGGAGTTAATACCTGGATTAACCTGGAGAAATTCAAAATAGTTGACTAAATTCTCCATAGAAAACCAACCATCACAATTATTTCACATATGATACAATGAAGCCACAGTTCTGCAGAGCATTATACACACACTCAAGGACTCAGTGAGACGACTACTGCCATAGATAGCTCCCTTTAAGTCACTGTACAATCAGGTCCTGTAACGGATGCTACAGGAAAGGATGTCAGAAAGTTTTGCCATGTCAAATATCAAGTGTTTAATAATGCACTGTTAATTACAGTTCATCAGAACTAAAGTTAATTTTTAAAAATGGTTATCAATATTGTATACATCTAATATTTAGTAAAACTCTAGCAGTTCTCATTTGTGTAGTCATAAACCGTCAGTAAAGAATTTCAGAAAAAACCCAAACCCAACAATTTTGAGTAATAAAGCTTTTGTTGTACATTGACAACTGGTTATGCTCAGTTACAGGATTAACAGTAATTTGGACCTTATTTTTGGAAACAAACTCAAATTGACTTACATGATTAGGCTGTTTATTTCTATTTACAAAGAGGACATCAACTCCCTCCACATTCTTCCTTCTTCCTCTTCTCTTTTTGACTACAGGCTGACTGTCAACTATGACTCCATTGGCACTGGCTGTTAAGTGACTGGAAGTACCTAATTAACGATGCAACAAAATTAGTGTCAGATGCTTGAGCTGTTTATAACAAGAAACATGTCTGAATAAAAAAAGAAATAAAATTACTTGAAATAGTGCAAATGCATATAATTTCTACATGTATTATCTCACAGAAATTGCCTATTGTTTTTATGACTGTTTAAAACACTGTTAGCAGCAGGCTCTGAAAAGCCACTCTGCTAGGAAAGTTTCCTGTTATTCCCCCTACCTCGTCCAAATAAATCTGTACAGGGAGGAGTTACAAACTGCAGACATTACACAGAGGTAGACATCCCTAAGTAAATGTTTATAACAAGACCTTAATGGTATATTGCAAAAGAACAAGAAATTACAAAATGCAAGTGAAGGGTAGTATTTTTTTTTAAAGGAAATGTTCTCATCCCTGTAGGTATGCAATTTCAATGAACTGCAGTCACTCAATCAGAAACTGGCCTAAATCAAGTACCCAATTCTAATAATTTCAAATATTTTAATCCAAATTTAAACTGCTTGCTTTAGGCTCATTTTTATTTATTAGTGTACATCTACTGTTATTTTTTATGAAAATAAGCTCTAAGTTTTTGGCTATAAGCCAAAAATTGGTTCTAGACTTTTGTACTCCACTGTTTCATTACATGAGACACAGGAAAGAATATGAAAAGTGCAAACTGACACAGGCATAAATCTGGAATTCTTCATCTTCACTTACAAACTAGCCACAATAAGTTCCAATTTAAACTGATTACTGTCAGTGTACAGTGATGCATTTAATAATTATTAAAATCTTCTCGTGGGGGTGTTTATAACATATAATGGCATCCTTTTAGTAAATGAATGTTACAGTAACCAACCCTATGAGAGAGTATTCATGTGGTTCAACCTCACACCTCAACTTAGGTTCCCAATTTCCCCATCACGCTGGAGAGAATTCCTCCAGACTGCAGTTTAGAACCAACAACACTACAAACATCTCTCTCGACTGCCTGTATGTGGAGATCAACAGAAGAATCCAGAAGATACAATTTAATACCAAACCTTATGCCCTCTCACATTTTATGTACCTGATTCGGGAAGTGATTTTGGGAAGTTGACAAGGCTGGTTTCAGAAGCATTCTGGAGTTCACGTAGCCGAGCCAGGTATTGCTGCTGTCCCAATGCACCTTCTTCGCTTTCAAATGGCCTTTTCTGAGACAGTCCCTGCTTCTGAAAAGTCAATTTCAAACCACCTTCCTGTTAAATAAATGCCAGGGTTAGAAGAGTCTCTTCCATAGCAGAAATGACTACTTCATAATCAGGATTCTCACATACAGTTACTCCAGAAGAGTTGAGGAAGAATGAAAACATTGTACTACACCTTAAAACAAGTCTTGCTTCTCTTCATGTAAAAAATAAATCTGAACAGAATTTTCATAGAATTGCTTCCATTAATATAAATTTTAAATTCTCTATCTTAACTGAAAAATCCAGACACTGAACAGCTGTCTACCTCCCTATTCCAGTCCCAAAGAAATGCTAAACTGAATTATACGAGGAAATTTTCATATGTTTTTATGTGCTACAAACAGGTTTCAAACTACAGATACAAAAAATGTTCAAAGCTTCTAGACTGCATTTAAACTGGGGAAATTTACCTATAGCTCTCTAAAAGGCCATGAATAAAGTGCTTGCTGGATAGGACATGCTGAAATGTTTAAAAAGAGCCACACAACAGAAATACCTTTTTTTACTAACCACACTACTTAGAAACAGCATAAAACAGGCTGTCTGAGGAAGCATCAGAATGGCAAAATTTCAATTCAGAGAGAGAACTAACAATGATTCCTTCCAGTGGCTTATACAAATTAAAAAAAACAAAAAGCAAAACCAAACCAAAACACCCCCCCCAAAAAAAACACAAACCCAAAAACCAAACACTCAATGCCCAGAAGCAGCAGACCCAAATACCCACAAACAAGTGTGTGAAGGAAGTGAGAGTGAGAGCAGGCAGCCACTTGCAGGTAAAGCATGCCGCACACCGCAATCGCAATCAGGTCCTAGGGCAATAAAAATAAACATACGTCATTGATTTTCACTGTAAACTCCTTTTCTCGTACATGCTTCTTCACCTTTGACATCTGTGGCGATTGATCATATTCTTCTTTAACAACTGCGAGAGGGGGTGTTGGTGCACTGGGCTCACTGTAATCTGCAGCTGCCCCTGGACTATCCAGAAGTTTGGTTGTGTAGAAAGATGCCACCGTACTGCTGTCATAGCTCCTTCTTGCTGAAGGCCATTTACCTTTCAACACTGTTTGACAAATACTGTCAAGTCGATTAATCATAACTCGATCCTAAAAAAACAGAGAAAATATTTTTATAAGAATAATGCTTACCAACACTGTACACATTACATTTGTGTGTTATCTTCTAAATCTAAAAAGAAGAGAAATTACAACATTTTTAATCACTGGACTTGGACTTTCAAGATTTCTAAGTTCCTGGATTTGTACTGGGTTCCTGTAAAAGTTTGTGAAACCCACCTCTGTACTTCATTTCACCACCTGTAACAAACATGCAACGTCTCTCATCTATACAGAGTCTGGGGGCTGCAAATGCTTGAAACACATTATCTCACTGATCTTTAAAGGAAAGGTATGGCAACTACCAAAGCAGTATTTGTAGGTCTGGCTTTGATGGGTCTGAACCTGTGAGCAGAACTGTAATGTATCTGGCAAAAGCATTTATAAAACTATAAAAGTCTTCAGACTTTTATTCATGCCTTATTTTAGCTTTTGAAACCGTATTCCTCATTCACATTCTTTAGACACCACAGACCTGACTTCACACACCTGCATAATACAGAGATCTCGAGTCCCAAGAAACTCAGCTGAGTATATGCAGACTCCAGAAACTACCAAGTTTTCAGATAATTTCACAGTGCAGTTATTTGTCAAATAAAAATGCAAATGCTAAAATTACCTGTTCTGTAAGCAAACTTTTTTTTTGCCAAGTTTAAGACACTCTCCTCTATTTAAAAAAAGTCTTACTTTGTACATTCTGAATGTCATTTTTCACAACGTGCCCAGCACCTGTGACATCAAAGTTACGCTCCCCTTCTCAAAATGAACATTCAAAAATTACGAAAAGTAGCATTTAGATTTAAATGCACCTTGAGAAGTAAACATCACAACAACTAAAAGCTCCTGAAGTTCAGATCTTACAACTATTTTCCCTGTTTCATCACAGCATTGCCTCCCTTTTCAGACTCTCCTTAACTGCTTGACCTTGAAACTTTTCCTTCATTACAAGCTTGTGATCTGGCTCTGAATTTTCAAGCTGATTTGCAACTCATGCCTATTTCACAGAAGACTTTGAAATTATTTTTTATTAAAATTCCAGTGTGTGTGGTTTTTTATATATATATACACATATAGCATTTGCCTAGCAACACACTAAACATGCTAAAATTTCTTTAGAACTGTTGAAAAATATAAATATCAAAAAAATCTGACACAAGTTAACATCACGTGTGCTTTCCTATGCTTAAAAAAATAAGGTGACACACTAAAACCTCTAAGTGTAACAATGACTATAAAAGCAAGTAGATTTTTCAGATCCAGAAAGTGCCCAAGTCAGTCTCATTTTCCTTATACATCAGGAAAGGAACCTATCCAAAAATATATCACAGTTGAAGTTTATGTGGCCAACAGGCATTCCAGCATTTCACAACTCTGTTTCACCTTCTTAGTAAGCCAGTCATTGAAAGCATAAGAAACTGCTCTGCGGTCTTCCAAGCTGTGTCAGTCATAGAAATTCAGATATGACTAAAGAGCTTAAAAATATTCAGTATTTGTTTCAAACAAGAGGAATACCCAGTCACTTAGTATTACTATCTTCTCAAAGCACCCTTTAGAATTTCACTAATTCACGTATGGAATCATACAGTTAAATGTTAATGTAAAAGTTGTATTGCACCAGTACTTCAGCCAGCCTATACTTTAACATGACTTCGGATTTTGCAATGTAGCTGAAAGAGTCCTACTACTACTAAGAAAATTTTTCTAATATTTAGCTTAACTGATTTCTTGCTCTGTTTCATTTTTTACATTCTTCTGGACTACTCTAAACAATTCCCCTCACTGACTTAAAATCATTCAAATACCTGACCAATTATTTCATCTTCATCTTAAATATGTGTCCTCTAAAGTTTTGTTTCCTATATGAACATTCTTTCTTTTATGTATAAAATGCTTTGTCATAATTTTACTATAATTTACCATGAACAAAATTATGTTTTGTTTTGTTTGGGGTTTTTTTGTTTGTTTGTTTGTTTGTTTTTTTTTCCCCCAAAGGTCTCCTCACATTCAGTGATATGTCACAGCCCACCTTCCTCAACAACTTCGGTTTTCAAAGTAGTATTATAAACTTGCCTTTGGCCAGTAGGATGCAGCCAACATGTATCCACCTTGTAGGAGATAGCTGGAATTTGGTGTCCCGTTGTTCATCTGGAAACTGTCTTGCGTCTCATCTTGCGTTGTACTCAGAGAGGCTACACTCTCTTCATCGTATGCTTTTATATGCGGGGTTCCTTCTGCTAAATAAAAACACTAATATCATTTGATGTGGTAAAGAAGTTAAACACTTATTGTAAGAGGTTCAGGTGAACAAAACACACAAAACACTGTTCAGAGAAAGTCCAAACACAAAGTTAAATCAAAGAATTAATCTGTTAGGTTTTTCAGGATGACTGCTGAGCCTTTTCTAGGCATGTAAATTCCACACATATTCCTGTTAATATTTCAAAAGCTTAACGTATCAAACATTTAGCTCTTTGAAAACAGACATGCTTCTGAGTAATGATAGACAGTCCTTATTTAATTTAATGTATTTCCTTTGTAAGCCAACATGCACTAAAATATAGAATTGAATGGAAATAAAAGGTGCCTATCACCAGAACATGGCAAATCTATTGGGATACTATTTAAAAAACCCCCACCCCATTTCATTTACTGGATGGAATGCTGGACATTCCATGTCTTGAACACATGTGTCTGCATCAGTTAATTTTTTAAAATTTTAATCACAGAAAATTTTTCCTAGTACCTTTCCAGTGCATCCTCTGACATCAGCACAATGAGTACTGAGGGACAATTCTACAGAACTCAAATTTGTCTTGATACAATAGCTATGTATCAAGTCATCCGGTGTAATTTAGTTCCCCCTTAAAAGATGTTTCAAATGTGAAAAGTATGCCGAAGATCCATGATCTTTGTACAACTTGAGAAACAAAACCTGAGCTTAAAATTAAAAGCTTAGATGAACCTAAGAGAATTTCCCAGCATCTACCAATCTCTTCAGCTTACAGCAAAATAGCCACAAAAAGAAAGGCTGACTGATTGACAAGATTTTGCAATGTAAGGATGGCTCAATTACTTGCCTAATCAGACTGAGCTGGCAGAAAGCAAGGCTAATATTTGGACTTGTAGCACATGTTACAGTATCCACCATCTAGATCTAAATATTTGTGTCATATAAGCATTCCTTTTCTCTCACTGTTTTCATGTTTGCATACAACCATTTCCTCTGAAAATGTCCTTCCGCTGCTACAGGCAGCAGCATCTTAATAATTTTAAGTGGCATTTTATTTGCTCAGTAATCATTTTCCCCAGTAAATTAAACCTACAGTTTCCATTTGTCATTGCCACAGACAAGAAGATCCACCCAATTAACACAATATTTTTTTCCCAGTACTTCAGGGAAAAAGGCAGCTTATTTACACATGCTGTAATCCCGCTGCCTAACTTCATCCTCTTCCTTTCTCTGTTACCATGTTATCACACAGCAGAGAAATCTTTTCACATTCTGAGCTTCAGTGGGGCAAGAGTAGAGGACACTTCATAGTATCAAAATAAGAAATGTATTAAATAATGATTGGTTTATTAAAAAATTTAAATCACTTCACTGATGAGAAGTTTTCGCTTCTACTTTGAAGCTTTCAAAAGGATCTTTGTGTTATTTGGTCCTATGCTTACAATCACTTTCCAAGCAGGTACATATTTTTTAAGTGTTTGAAAATTTTCAGTGGAAGTACACTGCTTGGGGACATCCAGTTTACAAAAAAAGAAAAAAGCAGTTTACATTACAGCTTGGACAGAGGAAGCTCGCAGATTTCATGAAAGCACAATGAGGAAGCTACAAAGACAGGTGAGCAAGATTGGATAAAACAAGGAAACCAAAAGAATCTCTGTATTGAAGAAGAAAAAGGAACAGTGGTAGGGAATACACATACAATATATATTTCCAGAAAATATTAGCCATTCAATTCTCCTCCCACACATGAACCACATGCAGAGTAATCTTGCTTAGGGAATCAGTGAGGCAAAGAAAATGCTGTATCCTTGAAATTCTTAAAACTCCCTTGAAGAATCAAGCAAATATATTTAAGTTTACTTTTGTGGGATTTAATATCCTTTTTTAGACATTTTTCCATTCAGAATAAACTTGTTCAGTTTAAAAGTTATACTGCAGAAATAAGACTACACACATACCACGTTTTTGTGCCTCCTCTTCATCACTATCACTCTCTTCAGATGATGATGACGACGACGACGATGATGATGAAGATGAAGAGGATGAGGATGAAGATGCTGAAGAACAAGATGAAGATGACGAAGAGCTAGAGCCTGATCGAGAATGTGAACAAGATGAGGAAGACGAAGAGGATGAGGAAGATGACCTGGAAGAACAGGATGATCTATCTGAGTCAGAGTCCGAGTCAGAGCTAGAGTCAGATCCCCTTTTGCTGACTCTCTGTTTTTTGGAAGCTGGGTTTGGAGTTAGAGGCTCTGTCCTTGCTGCTACCATGCGCCTGTCCGTTTCAGTCTTCATGCTAGGTTTGTGGTCTGTATTTTGTACTGGTGTGCCATTTTTTGGACTCAAAGGTTCTGATTTCATTATTGTCTGTGTCTCCTCTGTAGACATAGATTCCTCTTCAGAAGACTGAAGGTCCTCTTTCAGATTTTCATTTTTAGCTTTTGTGTCCTCAAAAGCATTCACTTTAGCATCTGACAATCTTGACTGAGGTGTAAGAGGAGAAGCAGATAATGCCATCTGGTACTGATGCAAGAGTGGAGTAGAAGTCCTCGAGAGTGCCACTTTACTTTGATTATAGTTCCTCTGGGCAGACATAAATGAGAGTTCAGGATCACGAAGAATATGATAATCTGTCCTGCTAACTCCATGTTTAGCAGCTCCAATAAGTAAATCTCTGTCATGAGTCCCACATTCCCACCAGACAGGTAAGTCTGGGTTTGGCTGGCACAGTTTTAGTCGTTCAAACAACTGTGGGTGTCTGAGAGCCTGTTCTCGCACTTTCCTTAGGAGTTCAATGCGATACAAAGTCCGAGAAGCACGCTCCTCTGTAATTGGCTGGATAAAAATGTTTGGGTCTACGAGTTCTGTATTAAAACAAAACAAAGATGAGAATCTGGCAAAAAAAAAAACCCAAACCCAACCCTCACTGCAAATCAGTACTAGAAGTAGATGGCTTTAATCAGTTAATATGTCTCCCCATTGCATACTTTCATTTTTACACTTAACGTGTTTCCTTATTTCCTTCTCCCCCATTTTTATTTTGGAACACATGAAAGAAAAATATTTTCAAGATAAGTGCTGGCAACAGAAATTAAAGGTAAAACTAAAAGTAAAAATATACACATTCACCTTCTTTTGAGGGGAGACGACAGACTCTCCGGCACATTGACATGAATGCATACAAGTACTTCTCTAAGCTCTCATCGGTTTTCTTATGTAGCCTAGCCATTGCTCTAAATTTGGTCCAATCAAATCGTCCCCTTTCAGGATCAAACACCACTCCAAATGTAGACACAACTCTGTAGAAGTCAGCTTCTTCTCTTCTCGTCCATCTTGATCAGCAAGAAAAAAATAGGAAATCCTGTATTTTTCTTCACTATTTCATACAGCGAGCAATTATTACTTCTTCAATATAAAATACCTTTGGTTTTGATATAAGTATGTATTCTAAGTGTATATTTGCATGCTGCACATACCTTTGCTGTCTTTCAATCTTAGCAGCCATCTTTGGATTTAGAGCAGCTTCTTCATACGGAGGCTGCATCATACTAGTTTGTATTGGGAATGCTGGCTGGATCTGCTGGGCCTGCCTGTTTTTACTTGTTCGTTGATAAGCTGTTATTAGGCGGCGAAGACGCGTTGTTAAGGCAGACTGAGTAGGCCAATAAATTTTGTCTCCTTCCATCATTTGTCCATCTGTATTAAAACAAAGTCACAGGAAAAATAAAGAATGTAATCATTGCTGGTGCCTGTGGTTCTGTACTAGGCAATCTAAATACATCCTAGCTAAGAGTTAGGGGACTTAAGTCAAAACAGGGCTCAGATTTGAACTTTTATGTGTTTACCTCCATCTGCTATTACTAGATCACCTGGGGATGAAACATCATCCTGTAGAAAAAAAAAAAAAGTGAAGCAAAATTAAAAACATAGCCCTCTCCAGACATTTAGGTTCAACTTTCATCTTGCAAACAATTTATGAATACGACAAAGAACTAGAGTGAGGTATATTTTGCTGACTAACAAGGCGTACAACAGAACTATACAACAATTTGTTCCCACTGCGCCCACCCCCAACTGCAGACACACACAGAATAACATCTATCAATTTAGAGAAATGCAGAAATATGTAATGATTTGCTCAGCAAAAAGGTGGAAGTATTACATTCTAAGCGTGTTAAAAGAAACTATTAATAGATGCCTACTATACCTCTATGTCATCCTTAAACATTGCTGGTGCTGGTTTATATTCTGGATCTTCTACATCCCTGTTAGAATTTCAACACAGAAGAACCCATCTTAACATTTTAGAAGTCCTTACACTCTTTTCAATTAAGTAAAACTCATTTAAATTTAGTTAGATATACTTTTATTTCATTTTCTATTTGAAATGAGGAAAATAGTTCACAGCTGCTTTGGCTGGAATCCCGCCTCCCTCTAATTCACTATCTCATTCAAAGTTGTTCTTTACGACCACAGGTACTAACCCCACCGATGAAGCAATGAATAAAGGCAGTTCTCCCTTTGAGCAGTTAGCAGTGGTACTCAAATTGATCTACTGGGGTCACTGGTTAGCTACACAAGACTAATACTCCAAGCTGACTGACCTGAATTCAAGTTATATAGGTCTGTAGTATTCAGCCTTTGAAGGTTTTTACACTTCAGTGTCTAAGTAATGTTTCTGATACAGCAACACAAAGTACAGTCTGTCTAACAACAAGTTGCTGCATTTTTCCTTTAACTGTGAAATCCCAGACTTCAATGGTTTTGTGACACTGTTCCTAACTCTGCTTTCCACTCCGTGGGAGTAAAATCAAAATAATATGCTTCACAACAATGACATTGAACTAGTATAAAGCCAATTAAGATAACAATAAAGTACAATATGTAAGTTCAGCCTTGTCTACATTAGGGCCCCCTCCCTCCCCCCCGAATTCATGCCCACTTTTAAGTGCTCCTACCCATCAATATAATCATTTGCTCTTTGTTCGGCAGCAACTGCTTTTTCATCCGGCTTGCCAACCCTTTCCAGGAAGCAAAGCGCTGGGTCTGCTCTGATAGTGTTGTATTTTTCATAACCTATAAAGGGGAAAAAAAAAAAAGTGGCACAAATTCAACTGTCAGAGTAAGCTATAAAAACCCCTGAGTATAGGGTGTTTGTATTGAGGGGCGGGGAAGTGCACATGTAGTCATCCATATTACTCACCATGTTTAAAAACTCCAATTAGAAGGGATTTATCTGCATCTGCATCCCACCACTCGGCAGGAACTTCAGAGTGATCTGGCTCAGGGACCCAAACATCAATTTCACTAAGGAGAATCACCAACAGCACACCAACATCAATAATATTCAGAAGAAGAAATGCATATTTATTTTCTCTTTATACATTTGTACTTTATGTGGGATTTTTAAATTTCTCTCTTCAAACACACATATACAATATTCCATATCCAACAAATTAATTCAAATATTATTTTGAAGGTTGTAACGTTTTCTAGGATTGAAATATTTAATTTTTAATATACTTTGGTATTTAATAGCAAGTAACAGTTAACAAGTGAATGGTTATGCTACTAAGAGTTACATAAGCCACATTTTATAATGTTAGTTTATCATTAAGAATCATTTTGATAACCTAGAGAAACTAAGTTACAAGTTTTTAACCACCACAACCTCCTGTAGCAGCGAGTTCAGTAATTTCCAAATGGAAATACTTCAATTTATAAAAGAATAATTAACGGAATATGCAGCACATAACCAAAAGTTTATGTAGAGGCAGGAAAACCCCACCTGTTAGAACGTAAAGTATATAATTTTATCTTTCATTCACTTTTTCAGTCTATTTGACTTTAATAACTTTACTTTTCATAGCTACACTCATAAATAGGAATCAGGACTTCCTCCTGTTGAGTGGATACAATATGTTTACTAAAGAAAGAGTAAATAAAAGCATTTTCCTCACAGCCTAAGGGTGAAAATATTTGGTTTTAACATTTCTTATTTAGGTCTAGGAAGATTTCTGAATTTTCATTTGATAGTTTACATTTAAAATAAATAAGCAAAAAAACCTCTCTATAGTTCACCTGGCATCAATTCCATCAAAGACCTTTTGGAATTCATTACCAATGACTTCTTGTTTTAAGTAATACAGCATTCTTACTCGAAGCAAGACCCTAAGCAAACAAAAAAAAGGAATACAAATATTAGTACTCTAAAAGTTTTCAATATTTGCGAGTGGTTTTGTTTTCTTTTTTCTCTATAATATCAAAAAGCTTTCAAGTAATTTTCCTAAAACATACTTCCTTCAGTTGTAAGAGGAGATAACCTCCAATTCGAGTCACCTGACACTTTTTATTGCAACCACTTTAACAAATCATTTCATTGCAAAAATTCTTTTAAATCCTAGACAAAGACCAGGGCCAGCAGAACAACTCCTCACTTGTTTCATAAAATACTGATAAGAACAAACTGCTATTTCCCTTTTCCTACTTGGAAGATTCCCTTGGAAAGATTCAAGCGGGCTGACAATGAACATATTTCACATTATCTTCTCATTCCTTTTCACTTAGAATTTGTTGCATGACCCCAATGGCTTCTACATGCTTTATCTCAATTCTTGACTACAGCTGTATGAAGTTTTCAAGCAGAGTATGCCAAGTTTTCCTAGAGAAAAATGATTTATCTAAAACAAGCTAATTCATGGCTAATGAGGTTGCAACAAGCTGGTGAGCTCAGATGCTCAGAAGCCCAGAAAACATGCCACATAAACAGCAGAAGATTGAGGGGCAACTATTTAATGATTTCAGTTTCTTTGCTAAGCACTCCCAAACTCTTTAGTCCTTTGGCTGCTACAAGGCTCCCCAAACACACTAGCAAGATCTCTTTCTCTGTACAGACACAAACATACAGTTTCTGTAAAAATGACAACAGAATTATTTTGTATGTGAAATATTCAGTTCACCTCCTAACAGACTGCAACCTATTTAAATGCTGTTAGCTTGATTAAAATAAACTTGTTTCTTTGTAGTGACACAAGTATTTTAAAGTCTTCTAAAACA
The DNA here is from genome assembly GCF_028858705.1 of Grus americana. Lineage (NCBI taxonomy): Eukaryota > Metazoa > Chordata > Aves > Gruiformes > Gruidae > Grus > Grus americana. Next base: position 17,691,929 of record NC_072864.1, on the reverse strand, counting down.
ATGAGGAATTAGAAGAAAAAGAATCTTTACATAAAAATTCAAAGACATTCAGACTTAGCTACTGCTTACTTGTTGCAATGGTGTTTTATGTGCTTCTTGTATCCTTCGTCTTGCAACAGATGTTCTGGATTGTATTTTCGAAGCCATTCTGCTTTGTGTATATCGAAAGTGCTAGCCTGGGTCTTCACTTTTTTCCCTTTTCTTCCTCTAGGCACAGGGGCTGATAAGCCTATATAATTTAAAACATAATACATTAACAGCAACAGGTAGGTATAGATCCCTGGGATACTTATAGTTCCTGCACCCTATACCAGTACTGTGACCTGCAGTTCAGAAAAAATACTAGCATCACAGCCTCTGGATATGAGGTTTTTTTCCTCTTTTGTCTCTTAGTATCTCTGGAGTAGACTTCAGCAGCTAAGGAGAGGGGGAAAGAAAAGAGAGTGTGTTGTCACCTCCTATGAAACAGAATAGGTTCTTAAGGACTGAAATGAAAAGAAAGCTTGCACAGAGTATACCAGTCCATTTGGGTAAGCCATTGAATACAAAGCAAAGCAGAAATTACACTTCCTTTCCCATCAATTGAATTGCGTATCTGGAATAAATTCCACTTACTTCAAGTGGGTCGCATTCAGAGAGAAATTTTAGCTGTTCTTAGCCCAGTACGACAGGCATATCTATATGAAGGTATTTAACTGCAGAAACACGTAAGTCCTTACCAAGGTGATTCTGTAACTCTCGTGTTTGCCCATCCTCCGTTGGGGTAATGAGATCCCATATAAAACTTTTTATTTTCTCATCCCCTCTGTAGTGAACAAGACAATAGGCTAACAGAGCTCGGCAAATTATCTCCACATCCTGTTCATTCAGCTGTCTCTTGAAGCGCCCATGTGACAAAATTTCCCTCCATCGACCCCACCTGGTCCAAAGTGAAACACAAATCAGCACTTAGAAATGAAACACTTGGGTAGCCTGGAGATTTCTGTTACAAAAGTGAATTTCTCTGTAAATATGTAGCTTTCCACTTTTTTCCCTTCAGCTTAAGTTACTGATTGGAAATATGAAAGTAACATTTGCAGCAAAACTCCATCTGCTTAAAACAGAGTTTTCAACAAAACTTGCCTGTTTACAAAACAATATGGATGATTGTTTTAGGCTTCTAAGACAGAAAAGTGACAGGAGCTCATACTGATATGCGAACGACATCATTTATAAGATGGGCGAGAGAAGACCTAAGATTTTATTTCCAAATCAACTTATCTGATTTAAGTATGCTTAAAATAACTGGTTAGATTTTCAGTTCCTATTTGCACCTCACGGAAGCACAAGATGTTCTGCAATTATGAACATCAAGTCATCTACCAAGCCTTTATTTCAGATATTTATTTACAGAGTTTTGAGCTGCCTGCAGCACTTACTGTAATGCTTTTGAGAGAGACTACTGTAATGCCCATGTTAAATGTCATAATCTCCTTGGAAGAAAGGTGTTCACCTCTCTTGAATGTTTCTTCCATTGCAAATTGTCAGTTATACAAACTGCATGATAAATTCACATTCTAAATAAATTCTGTATGTACCCACACCAGGTTATTGCCAATATAACTGAAAGTTATTCCATAAACACAATTTAGTACATGGAAAAATACTGTTTTTTAAAAAAACTTCCTAGAATGAAGAAGGATGTATACGATACCCATAGACCAATAAGTTTTTTTCCACCCGAAAGCACTCTGTTCTTCCGTATCCATTGGAGCGGTCACAAGGCCTGCGCAGTTTTGGTTTATCATCACCCTCGCTCTCCACTTCAGACAACTCGGCCAGCTCATCTTTTGTAGCACTAAAAGGCCGTGTTTGCTTCCTAATTCTTGGGGTATCAATAACCAGGCTGTTCTGCAAAATTTCAAACAAACCTTATCAGAGAAACAATTGACAAGTTTTTCTTAAGTAGGTGGCTTCAGTTCAGAAACAACCACCACAATTCTATGATTCTATTAATAGGCATTTCGTAAAGACATCACAGTAAACACCCATAAAGCAAGAGAACCATTTTGTGGTATTTGAGGCAACAAAAAAAGGGTTTCATACCATGATGCCAGTACATTAGTTATAAACAACACTGAATACTTACACAGACTACACTGCAGTCTCTGTGAGTAAAAAGGGGCAATGAAACCTTTTCAGAAGTGACTGCATGGGAATGTCTTCAAGTACAGGACACAACTTCCAGTATTATAAAATTGATAAAATTCTTAGTCAGCTAGTTTGCAGATTCCAGCCCAGGATTTACAAGCAGAGAAACAGGGCAATCAGAACAATTACACACTTCCAACCACTTCCAGGCCTTCGACAAAAATCAAAGACCATCAAACTCTTTTGGGACAGCAGGGAGCTAGGAAATATTAAAGCTATCAGCAGGCTGATAACCCACGCACAAACTAACAAGCACAAAAAGTCTGATTTGTTGAAACGTTACTCAAAAAAGCAGCAGAAATCCTACATCTGCTATTTCAGAATTCAACAGCAAGCACGTACTTGAAAAAAGGTGCATTAAAAAAGAGAAGTACTTACTCTACCACTGATAGCATCTATATCTATTTCTGCTTTTTTGGCCCATTTCTGCCAGAAGTTGGGATCATCTAGTGAAATATCAGTCCTGTTTCCAGATGCAACAAAACTAGCCTGTAATAAATAAAACTGAATTTTACCAACATCATACATTAAAAGTTTGCAGAGTTGGAATGCCTCAGTGCTGTGAAGACTGCATAAGTTTATTTCATCAAAATCTCCCAAGCAGCTGTTAAGACTTTAGAAAAAGCAACTCAAAAGTTTTCCTCCCCCTTAATTTTTTAAAATCAGATCCATAATATATCAGAAAAATCTAATGAACTTTTATGTACCATCAGGAGAGAAGAACATTAAGCAGCAAGATTCTTCTGCTTCTAAGTCTGAATCTAAATTACTTGAAAGGAAGGAAATAGAATCTTTTGAAGAGGCTTATCAGCATTTGGGGATTTCATCTCACACAAAAGTACTCACTTGAGGGAAATTTCAAAGGAGTGTTTAAACTACCAACAATCAAAGCTTGAGAGCATGGAATAAGCTTAATTTCAGAAGGCATTTTAAAAACCCTGATACACTGCTTTTGGGAAAAGAGTAAATACATATAAAAATTTCTAACCCTTCTGATAAAAAGACAGTGATGATGATGTTCCCTAATTGGTTTCCTATCTCTTGTTTAGTAGCCTATTTCTAATTTAAGCCACAATCAGCAAGACACAAGAGCCTAAATAAATGTATATTTATAGATAATAAATACACATTTATATTCTTAAAAGTTTTCCTTTTGCTTTGCCTTTTGGGGGAATTGTCACAACTGCATTCATAAAGTACCCATGTTCCAAGCTCAGTTATACTGCTTGATATTTTTTTAAAAAATTATTTATGTATTTTTTTATTTACCTGAATTTTTATTTGTTCAGATTCATATTTGCACATGCTATGGAAATTAAGGAGTCCAAATTTACTGTTTGTTCTGTTCATCTGATTTTCCAGCCTAGGTTTTTGAATGGTATGATATTACCGCTTTTCTCTTACCCATCAAAATTTAGAAAGTGTCAGTCCGATTTTATTCTACACTATTACCCCTAAGATTTTACATTTTCCGGCCCCCCCCTCCATGTGCAGATATATATATTCTCCATCTCCTGCTATTTTAGGAGCTTTCTTATTTTGCTTTTCAAACTCTTACCAAAAGGTCAGGGTTCAAACTATATCCTACAGGTAAATGTCTTTAGAATAAGCCTGACAATTTTTAATCTTATTAATTATTGTCTTATATACATTTTCCTCTGCTCTTAATATATCTGAATACAAATGGATCTATAAACAAATCTGTTTTAACATTCTCAGTTACTGCAGTCCGTTATAGCCCACACAAGTCCTAGCCTTTTCAAGAGCAGCACACACCTATTCCTCACCTTTACTCAAGGATGCTCTTTGCATTTGTACCTGCAAATCTGATTTTGCTACGTGCACACATTTATATAAACACATAGGTGTAAGAACCCCAAAAAACTTACCTAACATACACACACACTAGATAAAAGTAAACATAACATTAAAAAAAGAAAAAAGCATAAGCTTTACAACATTCAATTATATTCACAGCTCTCTACTGTCAAAGAATAACTTGCTGCTTCTGCACCTTGGCAAACGTGGAGCCCCTTCCTTCTGATTCAATCGTGATAGTTTTAGTACGACGCTGCAAAATTTGGTCAATGTCTTCCTCACAGAATTTAGAGCCTTCATCTTCTTCATCCATAATGGCACCATATGCACCTCTTCGAAGCAAGTCTTCTATTTCTTTTTTGGAGAGTTGTTGGATCTGAGCAAATAAAATACGTGTTAGTCTAGAACAAAAATCCCCCGAAGTCTTTTCTATTTCTCTTTCCCTTTCCAATGTTTCTGCCTTATAATTTATAAACTCAAAATCTAGATTATTAAAAACTAAGAGAAAAGTCTAGCTGACAGTTGAAATAATTTGTTATGTAGTTACAGTACATATTTTTACAAGTAAACATGTATCTTTTTTGTTTTGGCTATTCTCAACGCTGTGATGAACACAGGTTTTAAAAAAATACCTGTTAATACGAGATGTAAATCTTAAAGTAACACATTGTATTAATATAAGAAGATACAAGGAACCAAAGGAAAACTTTTCTCCTTGTATTAACTTTGACATTATCTGCCTTAAGAGGCAAGAAATAGTGAACTATTTATTAGAATAAGTGACTACATTTAAGACTATGTCAACTATATTTAGTCCGCATCAGAAAACCTAAGAGAGATGCAACAACAGAAAAATGGTAGCTTCTGTAATTTAAAATAGTTCCCATGCTTACAAAAGCAAAAGGAAAGTTATTTCGAGAAATAAGTCTACATACACCACCGACACTGTTTTCTCTTCCACTCATACTCTGTAAGACAGCCTTATCCAGTCCCAGTTTCAGACTTGCTCTGTCAAACATCTCTCTCTCGTAGGAGTTACGCGTTATCAGTCTGTAGACCTTCACTGCCTTGTTCTGACCAATCCTGTGACAACGGGCTTGAGCCTTCAGAGGGAAGGGACAATAGCAATACAAAACTACTTATCCAGAAGTTACAATTCTTTTAAGAAATGGTTTCTGCTGTAGCACAATCTGAAAACTAGTAGTATGAACTCAAAAGGAAGTCACTGACTTAGTTTACCTGTGTTGTACATTTAAAGATTAATCAATTTGAAAGAAAAAGTTAGAACCCAGCCAAACCCAGACAACCTCTCCTATCCAAGTAGAAAGTATTCATCAAAAAACATTCAACATATACCTTAAAAAAAACCCCTGAACATTTTTAAAATTATACATGTTCAAAACAGAGACAATATTCAAAGTGATCAAATTTATATCCACTTTATTATTGACTTCTTAGGTCTCACTATTATGCTCAAAGGAAGTTACCTGAAGATCATTTTGAGGATTCCAGTCAGAATCAAAAATTATACACGTATCTGCTGCGGTCAAATTAATGCCCAAACCACCAGCTCTGGTGCACAGAAGGAAGACAAAGCGATCGGAATCTGGCTTGCTGAACCGGTCGATTGCAGCTTGTCTGAGATTCCCTCGTACTCGCCCATCAATTCGTTCATACAAGTATCTGGAAATCGCCACAGATACACACACACAATTCATTACAAGATTTTTTGTAATTTAAAGGGGGATTAGAACAGATCTCCTGCTTGTGTATTTATTCTTTACAGTGAATCAAAGTGATACAACCTAACTTTGCTTATCAGTGGGTAATATAACCAGGAACCACAACAGAATTTGCACACCTGTAGTGCCAACACACAGCAGCAAGTTCAAACATTGAGCATTTTGAGACAAGCAACTTTGTCCATTAAAGCAAGTACCTGATTATACATACCACGAAACATGTATTACCACGGCACTTAGTTGCATTAAAACGCACCATCACCTGAAGTCCCATGGGGACGCTTCCAAGTTTTTCACATGCTATTGTTCTTGGATCCCTGCCTAGGGCCACAGGAGCAGGACAGTGTACTTTTGTATTATGTACCCAATTGTCTGAACATGTAAGGGGTAACCAAGTGATCAGCAGAAAGCAGTACTTGGTGAGCTGTCACTGGACAAACTGCATATCGATTCTGTCAAGATTAAGAGAAATGGAACTAAAATGACATGACAGCACCTCTAACAGCCTTTATCAAGGCATCATTGAATCCAGAGCTTCCTAAAGTAAAACCAGAAAATTTAAAAGCCTGAAGTAAAACTGTCATTTCTGTTACCTCCGATAATTACAAAGACTCCTAGGAAATTTCTGAAATCAAGTGAAAAGCTTAAAAGGGGAGCAAATACTTCTGTACGTTGTAAATGGAGTAAGATGCTGAATGTGTATCCACTAGTCTAAAAGCTTCACAACCATTTTTCTTCTAATCAGCTATAAAATGGCACAGCAGATAATCCACAGGACCACAGGCATTTTGGCAGGCAGCCATCCCCTACAGTCATGAATTCTGTTAAGTATTAAGGCTAATCATGCGTGCACTCTAACATTTCTAATCCAACAGTAGCATAGAGCACGTTTCAGCTTCTATGGATTTCAGAAGATTTGACCTGTAGATATGATGCACCAGTCTAGATGTTAAATCATTACAGAAAAAGGAATATTTTCCTTACTACTGTGAAGTTAAAATCAGTCTCTTAAACGTACAAACTATAGAGCTGTCAGTTCAAATAGATAGCTTTATGAAACAAAAACCACGGAAGTTATATAAAATTTTCACAAAAAGAGGTATTAATATAATCTACTAACAATTTTCAATATATATTCCAGTATCCACTGCAGGAAGGCTTGACATTTTTACTAATTTTTACTTTTTTACATGTTAACTCTGTATTACTATGTAGTTCACTGGCAAATATTTCAAAGCAGTATATGCATTCCAACAAACGCACTATTAAAACAACCAGAACCATGTCTTTTTATAGTTTTTCAGGCTGATATAGCAACTGATTGTAACCAAGTTTAAGGTTAGATTTTATGCGCTAAGGCTTATGCATAGTATTTAATCACGTGCTTAAATAAGCTCTTAGTTGTTGCAGAGTCAACAGTATAATCAAAGGGTGCTATTATACATGACAGCAAAAGCTGATCTAAGGAGCTGCTTTACGGCTGGCAGTTCTGCTGCAAAATTCAAAGCAGTAATAATTCAGGGAAGACAGGAAGCATGGTTTTATTTTTATATTAAAAAAAATAACCTCCAGTTGTTCATCATTTTGTACTTATATTCTGTTGGGAGCAAGGACCTGCATTACTCTGGTGCAGGTTCGGCACGATGTAAATAAAGAACACATTCTGTGCTTCCTGGGGTTTGGATGAGCAACACTGAGCTTGAATTTACCTGCTTTCTGACAGGCAATGTATAAACAGTACATACATACAAGAATGTTTAATAGAAAAAGCAACAAACTGAAGGCACGTGGTTTACTCGACACCCTCTCTTTAGTTGTTCTCTGAAGTTTTTCATTTGTTGGTGAATAAATGGTAAGCCATCACAGAACACAGCAAGTTACACAGTAATTAGCAAAAACCCCAAAATTCCTCTCATTGGTATGCTGTAATCATCAACTCTGCACTAACATTCAAAGATAGGCCCACTGAGAACAATATACTACAGGAGACAGAATAGGCAGCCATCTTACCTTTTATGGATAAGGTAATCCTCCAAAATATCAAGGCAGCGCACCATTTGAGAGAAGATAAGGACCTTGTGGCCTCCTGCTTTCATTTTTGGAAGGAGTTTATCAATAAGAACCAATTTACCAGCAGACTGGATCATTGCTTGCAGATGGAAGTCAGGAGCACTTGGGCTATATGTTTCTTTAAACTCTCCAAGGATTTTCTCTTCAGCACCTACCAAAGAATGTATTTCTGTATCTATAGGTGTATCTACACAAGTATCTCCATACACGTAACAATACTAAGTTCCCAAATTCAGTGCTTGTACTCTAAATATCCCCCATTAGCCACTGCTGGAGACAGAATAAAGTTCTGGATGGATCTTAAAATCTAGCAAGAACATCTATTTCTATGCTCTTTGAAAACAAGTCTTAAGTTTTTAAGCAGAACACCACAGAAAAAACACCTAGAATGAGATGAACCCTGCCCACATTGCAAAAAAACCTAAAAATACAATTCATTCTCAAGTGTTCTGTAAAAAATCAACTGAAAAAATCACAAGTCCTTTTGTGTCTGGGATATTTTAAGTGGGACATGAGTCTTAATAACAGTGTTTTGAAGACCTTTTCTGAAGTTCTTCTATGATTGAAATCATAGTAAAAACTTTAAGAGCTTAGAGTGTATTTTCTTGCAAGCAGGAAAAACATTTGAGTTAGTTATAACTAAGTGAGAAAAGCAATGAAGACTGACACAGACCACATCACTTGCAAGAAGCATTAATTTCAAAAGTTAGCTCTACAAAGCAACAAGTTTGTGTTTCAGGTCTCAAATACACAACTGCCTCACAAATTTGCCTTACATCTATCAAAAAAATGCTTCCACCTAACCCAATACTTGGGAAGTCTGATGAAAACGTCAAAGAACTACAAAAAAGTTCTTAACGTATTTTAAATAAAAGTAAAAAAGTAGTTTAAAAATAATAATTCAGTCCTTATCATATGTTTACCTTTGATGAGATAAGGGTGATTACAACACTTTCTGAGTTCCATCATAGTGTTAACCAGATTGGGAACATTTGCTTGCCCTGCTCCTTTGGATAAGAATGCAAAGTTTTTCTCCAAAATCGCTCGATAATATTTCTTCTGAATATTAGTTAGTTCTACTTCAATTATAGTTTCCTCCTTAGGAGCCAGCTTTTTTTCTACATCTTCCTTTAATCGTCTGAGCATCATGGGCTTCAGGATAGCTTGGAGTTTTTGAACCTAAATGAAACACATCAGTTTGTTGGAACATGAAAAAGTAACAGTGTAGTTTAATTAAAATTTTTTGAGTCCATACCACTATTTTTTTCCCTAGACTTATATTTTCCAGATGAGATATAGCCTTAGTTTTAACCCCAAACTACTAAAGATTCTTTATGTACTCCAAAACAAAAAAGGAATCTCCTTTTTAGCACTTGTCTGCAAAGACTATGCCTACAAAGCCAGAAACCTTCAATTTTTATTATTCTCACTATTTACTTGCCAAATTTACAAGACCAACCCAAAAAAGTAAAAGGATTTCTTTAACATAAAATATTATACTTAACTGATTTCTACTGCCCACACAGTTTAGAGAAATAGCATGATGAAGGAACTCATAGGTGATCTGTGAGGAGTGAAGGAGAGGGCGGGGAGCACTAACAGTTACTATCTAAACCAGAAGTTTTTCCTTCGGGGAAGTCACTCTTACACACTGAAGCTCAATTCAACATGCAATACCTGCTCCTCTGTTTTAAGGTCTCCAAATTCTTGCATGAATGTAGATTCAGCAGGAAAACGCAATGGTTCAAGAAAATGAAGGAGGCTAAACAGTTCTTCTACAGTGTTCTGCAGCGGAGTACCAGTTAACAGCACTTTATGCTCCTACAAAAGGAAGCAAAACCCACATCACCTAACTTGCACACGTCTGCAAAAATCTGTGTTAAGTCTGAGTGTCATAACCTGAAAATACCAGTTCTGTGTATCACTGAGTACACAAGTAATACAAATAAACAGATTTGTAAAACAAGAAGTATTTTTCTATGAGCTTTTCTTAAAATTCTGGCTTCCTGTAATGAAGAAATGACCACACACTTCAACTTTTGCCTGTAATAGTCACACATGTGTAATGCTCACTCTCTGTAGCATGGAAAATACACACTAAGCATGTTATCAGAAAGCAAATAAAACAACTTCTGAGAATATGCAGCAACAAGCGTATCAAAATAATAATAAAGTCTAAAAAACCAATGCAAAGCTAGTCACGGTGCACCTTGTAGTAATGCACCAAACCCCTCAAGATTCATGGTAGTATCCGCTTTTTAAAATCTTGCACTATATCAAATAAAACCTTAACTATGGCATTAGACAATAAGTCTGTTTTAAATTCTACTATTTGCTTAGCAGTGTTATGACTTGGTTGCTTTTATTGTTAAATAACTTGTTTAAATACTTTCTAGGTTTTTAAACATTAGTTACTGCACAAAAACTTGCACTAAAACTATTTTATAATTATAAAGTTAATTTTAAACAGTATCTTCATCATAATAAAAAAATAGAATAATATGATCGGAAATAGATTCTGCTTACAGTTAGAACTTTTCACATTTTATTTAATCAAAACCATACCAGCATCAGCTGTCAAAAATACCAACATTTGAAGAGAGTACCGCAAATAGCTGTCTCCTGAGAAAGACTGCTGAAGAGGTCTTTTTTGGGAGGTAAAACAAATTTATAATTTATTATCACACTGTACTTAACTAGAATCCAAAGTGAAATACAGTTACTCACAAGGTTCATTAATTTTAGCCCTTCCAAGAGTTTGCAGTTTTTATTCTTCAGTCTGTGAGCTTCATCAATAATAACACACCTCCATTCAATTGCATTTAACTCTGGACAACCACCAAGAATCATTTCAAAAGTTGTGATAATGGCTTGGAATCTGTAGGTACCTCGAACGATACGTCCCTAGAGATTCATCAACACACAAAATTTGTTACATTAACTCAAATCTACTCATTTTCAAGATTTTATTGCTGAAATTTTATCAAGAGTCAGACATCGGATTTTACATTATAAATTGCTTTGTCATCCCATACACATTTATTACGTCTCTATAACTCTGTAATTAATACTCATGAGTAATTATTCATAGCCACAAATCCAATATTGTCTAGCCAACAGTAAAATTTTAACCACTTTTAATTTACAGATATAACCATCTAATAAAACTGTTTCAAGAGATGCATGTAGATAATATCACATTTTTAACCCTGGGAAAATCTGAAAGACTAACAGAAAAAACCCTGCAGTCAATCCATCAAAATATATGATGGTAATACATTTAGCACCAGCCAGTAAGTAATAAAAACACCACCTGAGAACTAAACGAGCACTGTTTATCCAGCTTACTCTACTCCGTTGGCCTGACAAAGAATATGCAAGGCTTTCTATAAGGCAGTATACAGTAACTCACTAGAGAAACAAGATGTCATTTTAATATTTAGCACTACTTAAGTTTTCAGCCTAATCGATTTTGTAGAAATACGATAGTTTAAAAAATTGTTTATTTATGCAGAATATATAGAAAAGGAAAAAAACCCTTTTAAAATAGATTTCAAGGGTTTTTTCGTGTCATTTAATGTGAAGCATTTCAGACAGAAAAGCAGACTGTACACAGACAAAACTAGTTTACGCTAGGAAAAGGAAATCAACAGCTACATAAAGGTAACATAGAGCTTAATCTGCTGTATTTTTGTTCTCGCTGCTCTTCAAATTCAGGACCCAACTGCAACCATCTGTGTACACTTTCATCTCCACATGAGTATCGGCTTCACTGCTATTCAACTGCAAATTACTCAGCATACTGAAACAACATACATCTCGCTGCAACCACTTTCACAAAATTTACTCAGTAAGCATATGTCAAAGATTCTGATACGTAAAAAGCTTAAAAAAACCCACATCACAGCATGTACAATGACTTTCACTGAGACATACGTACAAATAACGTAAAGCATACTTTTCATTACTACCACCTGACGCAGGTTTTGGGTAGGTTATTGCACACCAGTGACATTACAATACCTGGGAGTCCCTGAAGTACATTTCATACTGCTGAATCATCTGCCTGCTGATCATACTTCCATGATACACTACAACATTAAGGTCAGTCCACGTGCGAAATTCTCTTTCCCAGTTTGTTATAGTGGAAAGCGGAGCTATGATCAGAAAAGGCCCTCTTATACCAGCCAGAAGGATTTCATAGAGGAATGTAATTGACTGAATGGTTTTGCCGAGACCCATTTCATCCGCTAAAATGCAATTTCGCCTGAAAGTCAAATATACATATTTGTTATTAGCATCAAAGGAAGTACAGACACTAAAGCTGTTACTCAAATGAACAGTTTATAGAAACAAAGCTCAAATACGTCAGTTTAAAACAACAGTCGAAACTGAGGCACTATGAAAGATGCTCGCAAATGTTCCCTGGTTACAGCGAAAGAATGAATTTGGTACACAAAACCACGAGCTTTCAGTCATGTTCAGCACTCACAAAGCCTGAGAATGGAAGGTTCCATCAGGTTCTCCTAGAAAAATATTCCAGAAGTATTCTTTTGGGACTACATCTGCCCTAATTAAAGGAATTAAAATTAATCAGAGTTCCTACATGTACATTCACCTTGACAAAACTACTAGAAATTAATGAAGATTCTGTAAAAGTCACAGATGGACTGTGACCACCCAGCTACACTCACGTAAAAGGAGTGCGTTATAGCATCATGAACAAATTTCCCCTCGTTTCCAAAACTGAGACAGATGCATATAACCAAATTACTACATGAAGTACCAGTAGGTGCTCAGTCTCAGCCGTACATTCCAGCCCTGCACCCTGTTTGCACAGATACTCACAGAGCTATGTTGTGCTTGACTGAGAATTAAAACAAATTTTTTTTTTTTTTTTGCAGATCATGAAACTACGGTAAAATGGTACGCTTGCTGACGTAATCTCTATAAAGGGCAGGCAACTGATATTTTGGCAATAAAGCAAGCAAGAACATTCACGAATCAAAATCCAACTTAGAGAAAAATACATCGTTCTGGAAAAAACCTTGAAAGTGATTATATTCCCATTACTACATCATAGCATTAATGAACAAAAGTTAACTTTAGCCTACAATACAGAAAACACAATTATACACTAGCCTTATTTTTGAAGAGAGGTCATGTTTCTTTGAAATATATACTAATTGTAGAAATAATTTTGAAAGATGCAAGTGTTTTCCAGTTGTTCCAAAAATTCTGAAAGCTTGTACTTTGGTGGGAGTTGCTTTTTGTTTTAATTTCCTCATAGCCATTGAAAAATCTGTCTACAGTTACGTTAGTTTTATTAAGATTTGTTTTTTCTTACTCTTGTTGACAAAACCATGCTTGTACACCCAAAGAAAATGTGTTTTTGACAGTTACCCCCTTTTAGCTATAAGCAGAGAAGATAAATTTAGTTAAAACAGTATTTATCCCAAATAACAGTGATTCACTCCATATGGTTTACAATTTACATGAAAAAAACATTCCATGCATATACCTATTGTACCAGTTGAATAGGAGCCAGTTAAGTCCTTCCAGTTGATATTCCCTGAGCTGATTGCCATTTTTATATTCCCTGGACTGTTCTATCTTCTTCCAGGAGTTGGGAGGTGGTCGGTCCTTTAAGGTAAAGATTAATACATGTGCAAGTTGATACAAGTTTTATTTTTCCAGAGTGTTTTAACCCACTATTTCCTGAGTGTAACAACTTCAGGTTCAGAATGCAATTATTCAACCTTACAGGAAGGTATCATTGTTAACATTACTTACTAATGACTAGTCTGCAGAAACCTGAAATTTTTATTTATTTGTCTATATAAATGAATACTTTTAAAATTAATTTAAAACTATATTATAATAATATCAAGCAAATGATTTCTAAAACTAAGCATACGAATAGTCTGGCACTGGTAATTTGAAACACTAATGCATTTGTAAGAGAAACTGCAAGAATCTTACGAAGTTTCACTTTGGAAGCTCTAAGACTAGCTGTCCTACAACCACAGCCAAGTACCTGGGACTACTAAAATCCCCAAAGCCTGAGTAACTCTGGGTTCTGAAGCTATCCTCCTGAAGCGGTTTGGGCAACCTACACCGAGTTACTGTGATCTTTCCCCTTTCCTTTCAGCATTTGCCCTGGTCGCTGCTCGTCACTCGCTCTCAGTTAGCCAGTTCAGGAAGTCAACATCAGGAATACAAAAGAGTAGACTTGTAAATGGTTTAGTTCCCTGAATCGATTTCACCAAGCGATCAGATGAAAGACAGCATCAGCACACACAGGATCATGATACAAAGGACACGACAAAACAGACTGTAACAGTATCAAGGTATATCATCTTCATGACCCTAGTAAGCTAAAGGAAAGCTGAGAAGCTATGCATTGCTATCAGCTTAGCAGGCAACTTAGTTGAGAAATTTTGAAGCTTTTGACTGGTGCTGGGTAGAATTCCAGCAGAAAACACTCTCTTCAGATAGCATCTGCAACCAATGTGAGCAAACTCACACATTCAAGCAAAATATTTTTAGTAAGAGGTTTTCTGATAAGCTGTAAACTTTTTTATAAATACTGAGAAATGTTAAAATAAAAAAAGCTTACATTCCCTCTAGACTCATGTGGCCTTATCTGGCAGCTCTGAATTTTAGGCTTGAATTTTTTCTCTTTATTGCCAATGTCAGCATCATGTGACAGCAGGTCTCTGTCCCTCCCCAGCAGCTGTGGCTTCCTCCCCTCGCCCACAAGCAGGCATCTGCCCACTCCTCCACACCAGGAGCAGCCAAGCTCCTGCTCGCAGGGCTACAGGCAGCAAATACTTTCTTTTACTTGCTGGAGCCTGGATAAAAAAATACTTGTTGCTGATGCAAAGATGACTGTCAGCAGTACAGTTACGCTTTAATCATCTTTTTCTCTCAAAGCCAAATACAGTAATGTAGATGCATAGAAGTCCTTCTTCCCACATGCCAAAATGGCAGCATTTTAAATAAATACTAGAAAAATGAACTAAATATAACATGAAGATGTTAATTGTGACTACTGTCATAATCAGTAGATGGAAGAAACACTGAATAAAATTCAAAGCCTACAAATTAAAACTCTGTGCATAGTCAGTTACATAAAAGAAGTTAAAACAAGTGTCGTACTACACCACGCAGGACACACGTCTTACTCTGATGATGACATACAGGACTTTAAATAGAACTATTTTGTTTTCTCCTGCTCTACGAGACAGAAGATTGATAATTTAAAGATAAAACACAGCTCCTTATTACACTTATTTTTCTTCTTTCAGCTAGCCCTTTATTACAAGAAGAAAAATAAAAGCAGGAAGTAATTACGGAATCTGTTTGACAGATCTCTGTTTGCCAATTTCCTTCAGTGCTGAAGCACAAGACTTAACTCTGTTCTCTATAAAAGGATGTTTATAATTTATTCTGTTTTCTCCTCATCTTAATGGTGTTTAGATTCTGTGATAGCCAGTTTAAATGTGTTGCTCATCACTTGGTTGAAAGCTCAGAAAGTTATAGCACTTTGTATTTTTTCCTAAAGAAAGATTTTTTTTTTTTAACCGAGTAACAAATTAGATGAGAATATTTATCTATGTCTACCTGAAAATATTATTATTATTATTAGGTAACAAGGCTCATGGATCCTTTACACAGAATGTCAACAAGCTTTATGTTTTAACACAAAAATATAAAGGTGGGAAAATCGAATCCAATTTGCCAAGACAGACAAGTAAATTAGGTATAATTTTACCAATCTCCTTGAGTCAGGCCTGGAAGCTTGCAATTGTTCAAATTCTTCTATTTTTGCTTGATCTACATCTTCTTTCAGCTCCCACGTACTGTCTTCATATGGCAACGAACACCATTTTACTAAATAGTAAATAACAGGCTGCAGAAGAAAATTCTGAATGTTATCAGCTTTTAATTTAGTATACAGACTGTTAATATGCCTTTACTATTTCAATAGCTACCCAGAACATTCCTCCACTCTACAAATCAGGCTAACTAAGCCTAAAACGAAGAGCTTGAGGAAGTTCCTAAAACAGAGGTCTTCTCAACAAAATAGAAAGCTTTACAGGTCTGCTGGGTGACATACATAAAAATTTAGGAAAAGTCTGAAGAGGTGGAACCAAAGCAGACTATGTTATTTAGATAAAAAAGTCATCTTTCAAGAAATTGGGGGAAAGGCTTATGATAACAACAATTTTTTTCTAAAAGTCTAAGAATAACAACTCTGCTGCATATGATGAGAAGTAATTTTAACCATCAACCCTGCTTTTGGAAGATTAATGCAGAAATCACTGGCTAAGAGTCTTATCATTTTGCCATCTAGAAGAACAGAATAAGTATCATAGCCATTCCAACAGCTTTAATCAACAACTTTGCCAGTCTTTGTTCTCACCTCATGTTTTTATTCTGTAATAGCTGTCCAGAAGAGGTACTTCAAGTTAAAAAAGAGTTTTGATAAATACAGAGGGAAAGGTCCACTGGTGGCTATCGAAACACTTCTCAATCACTGGCTGCCTAAAGCCTAGGGACAGCGCTAGAGAGGAAGACGGGACCACCACTGCCCTGCCTTCTTGTGCCTTTTACAGCAGTGACCCCTTGTCCCCATCAGGGCGACAGGACAGGACATGGGATCAGCCTTTTGTCGGAACCCACAAGGCAACTGTCAAACCTCACATTTATGTCAGCAGCTACCTAAGCCTTGTCTACTATGACCTATTATACTAATAAAAATATAAGCCACTGCACTCTGATTTCTATTTCAAAATACATGGCTAGCATAGGAAATGACAAGATTGTCATGTGTCAAAAAATATTATTGAAGCTTGAAATCATCAAGGTGTTACTCTAAATATCTGCTAAAATTACGATTCCTAAAGACTACATGGAGGTGTATCTTCCTGACTTGCTTTAAGATATATTTACCTCACCAGTGTCCTTATCTTCACAGAGAGATACTTCTAATACCCGGTCTACTTCAACATAGTCAGGATTAAAAGGTTCTTCTTCCATCTGCAATGCAAGATTAATAAAATCAGTACAGGCAAAAAAAGCTGGCATACGCAAAGACTTGGTCTCATTGCACACAAAATCAATCTGGCAGCTGGAAACTACTGAGGCTTTTGCACACAACTTAATATCCGCCCCCCCATTTTTTTTTTTGGGGGGGCAAGACAGTGAGGTGGGATCTGACATCAGAATAGAAAATGCAGTCATTGAGGGATGAAGTGCTGTCTTGGGGAAGTCATATAGTAGAGAAACTAGCCATAGTAACATAATCTTTTCCTCCTTACCACTTCTGAGTAGTTATGCAAACAATCCCAATTTTAAACCATGCAAGTCAGGCTAGTTCAGTGACTCCAGAAGACTTGCTTTTAAAATTATGTTAAACAAACAACTCCCTGATGCAACCAAAAAGCCAACCCTGAAGGCTAAGTTTTACTTCTAAACACTCAGTTGTTTTATTTAAAAGCACACTATTAATCACAACTTTACAAAGAAAAAGAAAAAAGCTTATTTAATTGTGTATTTTATACTCACATCTGCAAAAAAGTGAGCTCTTTGTGCTTGCCTTAGTTTGAATCGCTTTATTTTCTGCTGGATTCTTTTATCCTTTAAAAGTTGTTGTTCTGTGGCCCACTCACAGTGGAGATAAGAGCTAAAATTACAGAGATTAACATTAACATATTAGTGAAAGCAAAAGCTTACTATCTATTTTTAATATACAGTTAAAATAACGTATTTGATAAACCAGAATTTCACTCAAAAAAGAACGTTTTATCATTTAAGACAGAATTCACTGTAAAGATCAAAGATTTATTCCTCCAAATAATCACATTACAGCATCTAGTTAAAGCAATGTTTTGGGGCTAGGATCCATAGAACTATGGATTCACAAATTTCTTCCACGTGTCCTAAGAAGAGAAACAAGCGTATTTAAAGTGAGCTTAAATCGAGTTTAAAATCTGACACCTCTATCAGAATGTACCCGAAGATATACACCACTTAACGTATCAGCTCTAACTTTTTCACGTCCTTCATGTGAACATGTCTTCTCAGGTACTGCTGAACTATATAGCTGAGTCCATCTCAGACCTGAGTGAGGACCATCAGAGCCCGTGCCAAAAAGGAACATGCCATCGGATTGCGTTGGGAGAGAAGCACGAAGGAGCAGAGTCAAAGTAAGGAGGAAGCATGAGCCCCGGTACCTATACCACCTAACTGCACCCCAAGCCAGCCTTTCTGACGTTAGATTGGTTTGACAAAAGTACATACATTTCTTCCTCACACCCCCTTTTTAATCTATTTTCATCACTTTTTAAGTTTTTTAAAAGATACATGAGAAATAAAGAAAAGCTATTGCTGGGTATTACTGATTCTCAGATGAAAAGACAGACTTAATTTTACCCTTTCAGAAAACAAGAACTAAATGGTCTCCAGAAACATGCGAATCCAGAGTCTCAATAAATTACATTTATTAGCAAAAATCTAATGAAATTACTCACATATGTAAAATTAAAAATGTGCTTGCCTCTTCAACATTAAGAGCTGAGTAGTGACAGCAAGATACATATGAAATTTAAAATAGGAAAATATGGAAAAAGTTCTCCTCTTCATTTTTTATTCCCTGCTTCTGATGTAAAATCATTTCTATCGCTAGATTTATTTTCTTTTTAAAACAATAATACTGACTCCTACATCAACCTCTCCTAAATGTATGACACTGTAAATCTAATCTAGGTTCACAAAATAGCTCTGATTTAAATTCATGAAATTAAAATTAGCCTCAGCTATGTAAGCCCCTGCTGAATTTAATAAATGTATCTTCTCTAAAAACTCAATTTTTTTGGCAATAATGGCTGTCAGCTTATTGGGCAGTGCTGGTTTCACAATACTGGTATTTTTTAAATTATTATGAATAATATAATGCAGTTTCTTAGCAATTTTAAGATTAAATTTGTAAAGGAAAACCTCAAAAGATGGCAAAATCTGGTTATAAGTCATCTTCAAACAATACAAAACTTTAGCACGTGAATATGGTACTTAGTAGTTCAGTCAACACCTCCAGTGAAACAACTTTTTAATACTTACTAGTTCTTGTATTTTACAAAAAACTCTTCTGTTTCTACCGTCATCCCAGCAGATATCTAGGAAAGGAAATTCAGGGGAAATGTGAAATGATGGATACAACCTCCTTTTTTAAAAAAGCAACTTTATGCCATGACGATCACTTACTTCTTTCTTTATTACCCTGGAGGATAAGATTTTGTCTACAATTGCTGCATCTTCTTCACTTGGATTTTCCTATAAATGCAGGAAAACAGTGACATTATAAATTGCAGTAAATGCAGTGGATGTACCCAGAATTTTGTTATACAGATACAGAGAAATAAGAACTCTGGCAGACAGGTTTAAAAAAAAAAATAAAACCAGAGCATGTGTCAAGCTCAATTTAATAGATTTATTCTGAACACAAACAACAAACACGCTGTGGAATCAGGCAGACAAGGTCATGCCTGGGAATTCCAGCAGGGCTTAGGTGTGACACAGATACAGGATTACTCAGCTCTGCCAAGACTGAAACCGTAGTTCCAGAGATAGAGAGCCAGTCTTTAAAAAGGTTGCTTGAAATAAAAAAGTCACTTACTTTCTTGTCTGTTTTGTTCCCAATCATACTATCCTTCTCCCTCCCTTACAACTTTGGCACTGCTTCAAACATCTCACAAACACTTTTTTCCCCTCTTTCTTTCCTGCCACTTTATTTACATAGAAGGGCTCGACAGTAAGTTTGAGTACCAGGGCTGGCACAAGTTAAACCGTGTAAATCTGAAGCGGAGGGAAAAAGGGAGGAAGATCCTTTTTGAAAATCTTGGTCAGCAGAGATTCCCACAGACTCCCTTGATTTTGTACTTCTGGAAATCATGATAATATCAGCATACACTTTCTTTATATGCATACACAGCATAACACATTATTTGAGATATACCTATGCTTAGGTCTTATCCTTAACTTCACATAAGTCAACAAATGTTTATAACAGAAAAGAAAAATGGTAAGAAGCCATTTCTTCCAGTTTTCAAGATCTTAGCAAGATGTCACGTTAAATAAACTATGGGTTTCTAATAATAACAATAATAATGTATTCCTTCCAAGTTGTGAGCTTTATTCACTGAACTCCTTGAAACAACCACAAAGTTCCCACCACAGATCAAGGCAGTTTTAACTTACCACAAATAATTGTAAAGGCTGTTCAGCAGGTAAAGGGGCAGAATTCTTTTTGATTTTCACAGAAACTTTAGCTTCTTCTTCTGATTGCTTTCCTTCTCCTTCTTCGGCATATTTTTTCCTTTTAACTTGACGATTTGATCTTCTCTTCTGCATGCAGGAGAATAAAAATACGTTTTACAAAAACCTTCCTCTAACATGGATTGGAAGTTTTGGGACACTAAGCAGTACTTTAGCTATATCAAAAACCAAAGGCCAATATTTGATAGAAAACATGAAGTATGTAAATCACAGAGGGACAGAAGTAGCTATATACTATTTTCGATCAATTAAATTACATTTTTTTCCATTTCATATAAACATTTGGTATTATTTTTAGAGTTCAAAAGCAAACATGGAACAACATTTTCAGGGTATGGGAACAAAGCTGATACATAACAGATCTCCCGTAAGTATCGGTATTTCAACAGTAATTTCATAAAGTAGTGTAACAGCAGCGTGTTACTATCCAATTCAAGAATCCGAGTGAAAGACAGACAACATGCTGAAGTGTCTCTATTAAACCAGTGTGTTATACAAAAAATTATGAAGATTTTCATTAGATCATATTGATCAGATTGCTGATAAAGTCTGATTTGATGGCTAATAAAGTTTGTTGCTTTGTTAATGTATTCGTTTTTTCCTCCACCTTAATCAAGGTTGTTTAACAGCAGCATTTTGCTTACTTTGTGTTTTATCTCTCTAATCTTCCACTCTTGTTTCTGCAAGAGTCTGAGGACAACAAACTCCAGTTGGAGAAATAATGTTCAGCCTAAGAAAATTATTCAGTCACTAAGTTTCAAATACTTACATTATTAGGATATTGCATATCCTTTCCACCCCTCGGTACTAGTATATGAGATACTGCATATTTAACCATAAGATTAATTTCTAAATCCATTGGGTAAATAATGATAGCACAATCAAACAAGTCTGCTAACATTTGAAAACACTGCAATCTGCTTTAGAGAACTGATCGTTGCAAAAATAAAATCAGCAAAGTAAAACAGGCTCTAGAAAATAAATCAGTTATATTGAGCTACACAGCAAAGTGTATTTTTGTTTAGGAAAAGCCATTGCTGATTACTGTAGTCATGAGTTGGGAAAAGAACAAGTTGTGAACAGAACAAAACCCAAGATCCTGCAGTCATACTGGCTTCTGCAGAGCAGGTATTAAGTAACAGTAAGATTGCAGCACAGGAACACTCTTCCTGACTGTTAAATTCAGCCCTTGGTCTGGCTGGTATCTGGTAAAAGACCTAGCTATACTTTAACAACTACATTCTAAGTATTTTAGTAAGGTACAGTAGTAACATTACATATACAGTAAAAATCAAAGAACCATTCTCCTGGAGAAGCTGGGACAGTGCCTATATGAAACTCCTCAATCAGCTTTCCACAATAAGGTAGCCAGATTAGATATTCTTCAACAAAGAGTGAGTGTGTGCAGGGTGGGGTGTTACCACAAAAACAATCTTCAGATTTAAACAGATGCATAGAGGTAACAATAGCTTGCTGCAGAAGTAAATTTAAAAAAAAAAAAGCTAGCTAATAGGAGCAATGCAAAATGATGTGTAAATTAGAAAAAGAAGGATTAAGAACCAGGTTCAAATTTTACTTATTATTTGTTGAATTTTTCAAAACTTAATGAGGCATTAACTGGCATTTTCAATCCTTCTCGCTATGTCTTTTCTGAAAGTATCAAGTGATTAACAAAACATCAACAGACGTAGGTTCTCCAACATATTAATATATAACCTGAGTTGTTTGAAAATAACTGGGTATTTCCCTGAGATGAGAAGCACGGTCATAAACAAATGCTCCAAGGCACAAACTCAAGTAATACCACACATTTTTCCAAGAAATAAATCAATATATTTAAGGAAAACCCTTACTGTGAAAGCAAGAATGCAAAATTAATTGGGGGGGGGGGAAGGCTTAAAATTGCCCCCCAGGGCTTAGAAAAAGAAAGTAATGAAAATGTTTGAAAAGTAAAGAATTAATTAATGAAGTAAAGCAAGTTATGTCCTTCCTGTTACACTTCTCCCAAACTCCTTCAAAGATAGACGGGGCAGAGCTATGACATTCTGCAGTATAATTGTTTTCTATCCCATGCCATGCCAGTCCTTATTATCTCCACCCTCTGTTCCCTTCACATCAGGATCATGCAATTTGGTGATGCTCCCTGTCTATCCACACTAGAATTGAAGATGACCCTTGTGCTAGATTCAAACATCCAAAAAACCAAAAGCAATGAGAAAAAAAGATTATTTTCAGTCTTTTATATTATATTTGTTGGTCTACAAATTTATGCCTATCTGATTACAGAACACTATTGGTAAGTTACAATACTTCAGAACCACCAACCTGTTTTCACCTCCTTCAGTGTACTAAATGAACTTTCTATATCAAGACAAATTCCCTGAGAAAGAAATAATTTTATGTTCCCTTCCAGGTAACCTTTGCCTAAGACAAGCTATCACTTAAGTTAATAAAAAGTCATTCTGGAAAACAGCTTCTGATCCCTTTTTCCCCCCAGCATTACTATCTGTGAAATACTAGAGGTCAACTCAGTAACTCATAATTGTTTTCTGACATTGTCATCAAATAATGCAATTAATTTTTACTCAACAACTCCTGATTTTGAATATTGATTTCATCTCTGTGGATGAAATTGCCACAGGATAAAAACCTGTGCATTTCCAGTATATAGCCTTACTTTTAACAGCGTTTGCCCTAAAGCAACAAAGTTATAGTTCTGTTACTAACATACACATAATTAGGATATACTCTCTTACAAACAGTTCATACTTCTTTGTGCATAAGTTTTGTAAATAATTAGTAAATAATTGCCAAGGCAATCTTTGAAAAAAATGCAGAAAGTTGCAACGGAAATATTCCTCAAAGGAATGACCCCACCAATTTAATTCTTGATCTGGCACGTCCTTCAGAAGTATTCCAGAAGCAAGTTGAGCCTATCAGCAGACTGATCATTGCTCCCTTCAGATCCAACACTGCAAGAAACCAATTCTTTCCGTTTCTACAGAAGCAGAGCTCAGAAAAAATAGTAAAATTTGAAACAAGCCTTTTAAATGTTCTCAAAGAGCCAGTTTCACTTATAAACATCCCTTCTATTAGGCAATCTCTGCATTTTCCCCACGAAGTCAGCCAAAGTAAGGATCAGGTCTAACTGCCAGCTCAATAGACAAGTACTTACAGTCTCAAATCTATGGACTTCTGTACTGAAATGCAACAGATACAAGCAGGGCATTGATGTCCCATTACAGAAAGGGGGCTCTAACCTGTAGGATTTTCTGATTTTCAACTAGGAAAAGTAGGTGATAATGTAAGATTCTGTCTATGAGAGATAGGCAGCAGTGAGAGAGTAACCTGTGTCAAAAGGAGTATAACTTTTTGGAGGCAGGGGGATAGACCTGTAGAAATAACACCACATATAAATTTAAAAGGGAAAAATTCTGATTTACTTACCTGTGAATCTTCATCTTTCAATGGCCGCTGTGGAGTCTGCTTAGCATCAGACAATTCATCTGAAGATTCATTTTTTCTTTTCTGCTTCCTACCCAGTGTGATGATTAACTTTCTGTTAGGAAAAAAAACCCCAACATCTAAGTAAACACCATATACTAGTCTATTTAACTTTAAGATTAAAAGTAACACCACATCCACTAGCAATTCCCATACTCTTCTCAGGAAGCACCACTGTCTGAAAAATGAAAAATATGTCTCAAAAAAAAAAGCTACAACTTTACAGCAGACAGTATTTTATACTACTCAGTTTCTCTACAGGCAAGCAGTTACCTTACTATTGCAATCTCCTCTGTATCATACGTATTTTAGATCTACAAATGAGTAAGAGATGCAAAATCCAAGATTTAAACTAACTGACAATGGTAAACTATACAAAGCTAGTATAAATACCATCTACAGATGACGACAGTAAATGACATAACATAAACAATTTATCATTGCAAAATATATCTTGTCTTATTTTTACTCAAAAAATAGCTATGGACAATAATCTAAAATCATTCAAAACTGACATGCAAAACTTGAATGTTTAAGTCATCCAATGCTAAAAATGAGGGAATTGCATGAATTCTTTTTGCCCTTTAAAAAAAGTAAACAGCAGTTGTATTCAAAACCCAGTAATTTTATCTGTAAGAAATCTTAGAACCTCTCAGAATATGTTAAGAACCAACACTGTGCTGAATAAATTAGTTAAATTCTAATGAAAAAGCACCAATTATTTCTTTGTTCAGATTTAAAGGTTACACTGTAAATCACGATACCAATTCATCTGATTTGTTTTTAACTAAAGGATGTCAAAATATTTATTTTTTCATATTTGAAATGTGCCAAATACTCCTCTATAAATATATTTTCAGTGGCATAAATGCAGAATGATGACAAACTATCCAATAAAATCACAGATAAAGAGCTGTCCTAAAATATATATTTTATACAGTAACCAATCATCAGATCTGTGTAACAGAAAATGAGGTAATTGTTCCAGTTTACAAGCCTCTTCTGCCATTTCCAGAATAAACGAAACATAAGACTTTACTCTTTATACAGACAATACAAGTTATTTTACACCAAAGTAACATCAAATATATTGGCCACCTGAAAAAACCAATGAGAAGGTCGTAGTTTAAACACTTGTATCTCATTTGCTTCTCTTTGTAAGTGTCCAAATAAGAGAACTATCACGTATTTACTACGTCCAAACTAACAGTCCACACAGAAAATGAAAATCTTAAATTACCAAAACAACATGCCTAGTTTAAGCGCCATGGCTTACAAAGGATTATAGGCATATTTTAAGAAGCAACGAACACTTTCATTGGTTTTCAATATTTAACCGCTAGGTATGTTCAGAGGAAAAGTTAAAAAAAAAATTAAAGAAAACATTCTCCACTCGCATAATTTTTACGTCTAGTATGACATGAACAGCACTGGTGAACGCACGTTGAAATTAAGCTGCAGTAAGCACAATCACAGATCTGCTTGTTCACAGAGCTGCTTGCTCAAAAGTAAATTCTGGTCCTCAAGTCCTTGCTTTTCATTAGGTGTTCTCAATTTAATTATTACTTAGAAAACAAGTTTCGTAATTGCAGGAAATAATTTCAACAATGAACACGCTGGTTTTCCTACTGTCTTCAAGAGTAGTTTGGGGTTTTCCCTCCCTTGCTTTTCAAACTCTGATTAGGACTCTTTTTTTCTTTTCTGTTAAGACTCTTGGATTCTCAGGTATTTGTCCAGTATGACTTTTTCTGGTGATGGACTTAGATAAACCACTTTTTCCATTTTTATATCACTTTGTTTCATGGAATTTAAGTGTGAGATTGGCACCTGTCTGCTGATACATCAAATTAGCTAATATATTCCAAAGTGATGCAGACAAGGCACACTGTGATTGAACTTCTGAGCTTGTTGTTCGATGGAGTTCTGGATGCTAAAATTTAACATGGATTTAAAAGGAAACCTCATAAACCTATGAGTGAGAATTTCTTGGAAAACCAGTAAATTCATGAAACGGTACCTGTCCCACAGTTCCTGATTTGCATCTTTGGAGTTTGGGAAAATATTAGGAAGTACCACATACATTTTCCCTGTTCTTAAATTCTTCCCATTGCATCTGCTTCTGACCATAGCTGCAGAGAGGATAGTAGGCTAGATGAAACTCTGGTCTCACCTGGGTATGCACTCATCTAAACTTTCCCCTATGTTATTAAGCGCAGCAAGCTGTGCTGATCTGGACCTGTCTCTTGTCAATATTTTAAATTAAATAACTGGACACAGAGTATATTCAATCCAGTGAATTCACATGATATAATTTGTAAGTTAATATTTTTTTCACCAATTAATAAGATCCCAAGTATTCTCTTTGATTTGGAGCAAAGGCATTAAAGGCCTGATGCATGTACAGCATGTAGAGATGCCTGTCAATGTGATACACATTTTGATTTTTAAATGAACAAGACTACTACTAACAACGAACAAAAAGGATAACTGAAGTGTTCTTTCATGAAATAAGTGTTAAGATGTAAGTCAAATTGGAAGGGGTCTCTGGAGTACATCTGGTCCCTACTCAAAGCCAACTTCAGAGATCTTTTATGTTTCTCACTGCAGTCAAGTTCTGCTTATCTCCAAGGCTGACATCTTCCCGGTGTCCTCTATTCCAAATTTTGATCCTCCTTTGTAAAATGGTAGATTAAAATGCTTCAAAAATGCACGTTGCTACGTTAAGCATTTGTATCCGTGCAACCCCAGTTCATCCTCATTTCATGCACTAGTGCCTAATATTTTAGGGTCAGGTTCCTTTTGGATTCAAGAAGCATAATATTAAGAAAGGCCATGACTATTTTACTATGGCTTGTAGTGATCCACTGAACAGCAGAGGATTTTAAGGACTTTCTGTTTTAGAAAATGGGCTTATTTTGTGACTAGATTGCTCTGCTGACATCTTTCCTTACACATTTTTTCCTCTCCTTCTCTGTAGCTGTAGTCTCCCTCCTTGTGTTCACCTCCCGCTCTGCCCCTGCTGCAGTCTTACACATAATACCCCATTTCTCTGTCAGCTTTTGAGTCCTATCTTGCTCTTGTGTTCCCTACCCCCAGTACTTCACTTCACAAGCCTGTCTCTAAAATTTTCTTAACATCTTTTCTACATGTTGCAGATCAGAATGTTTCCTCCTCTATACGGATATGGTGCCAATGGGAGGAATAAATGCACAGCATCACTTCTTTCTGATCCCGTGCCCAGAACTACAATGCTCCTTGCTATCAAAAGTTGCTGAACGACAGTATGGTGCTAAAGTCATGCATTTCTATTAGTAAAAATGCAATCTGTTCATATTTTGGCCAAAAACTTCTAAAAAAATCTGCTATATGAAAACAATGATTTTCAGAAGCTTGTAAATTGGATCAATTCTGTGAAAATTTTTCATTGAAAGACCAAGTTCTCTTGCCAGTTTATAAATTTCTGCATGAAAGCATAAAGATCCTTGGCTAAAATCCCTTCTTCCACCCCGAAACAAACTGTTCTGAACAGAAACTATCTATTCTGTGTCTATGAAAAGGAAACAGCACGCTGTAGACACAGAATAAATAATATTACTAGACTCCATGCCAATTTCACTTTCTCTTGCCTTTTTAAATTTAAAATGTAATTTATTACATAACATCTAGAAATACTTCAACAATTAGACAATGTCGATTTCTTCAACGCGTTATTTCCTTCTTCTATAACTACAAAGTAAAGACTACAAACTAAAGATGCTGAGAAACTTACACCAATGGAGAAGGTTAAAAAGAAGCCATCTCATGAGCAATTATTACTCCTGATTCCCAGCACAAGACTCCTAACGTGGTTTAGATCCACAAAACTAGAAGAAAGTATGAGCGAGACCACCAGGAACCACTATTTGAGGAGCACTGCAACTTCTTTCTTATAAATTAAGAAAGAGTAAGAATCTGTTCCATTCCCCTTCTGTTTGATAGCAGAGAACACAACAGAAGAGTTGTCGGCACTTTAAACAGCTTTACTATTACGAAGAACAGTTTTCAAAGCTTTCCAAATAGTGAACATGAGGAAGTATTAAAGAGGAAAGAAAAGAAAAACAGCAAATGTGTATCAGGCGTGTAAGAATAAGTATTGCTGGCCTTCAATACATGCCTTTAATACATCATTTTACTTCAATTTTCCCAAAACAGAGAAACACCAGGTAACTAATTACTAAGGTCCAAAGCCACCTCCCAAATATTTTGATTTGTAGTCAAAGCACTTTGTTACATTACTAGCAATAAAACTCCTATGTTATCAACAGTATTAGTTACTTCTTTATCACTAAAATCTTCACTAAAAATCTTCTCTACTAGCAAAATACAAAGCAGGTATTTCCTTGACAAGATAGCGTATCCTCTTGGAATGAGAGTTATATTGCTGGTACAAAACCAGTTGCTCTTATTCTTTTAGCATATGTTTAATAAATAATATTAACACAGTCATATTAGCCATTGTCTCCTTCTCCAGTTATATTTCAAATTAATTTTTGGATTGCGCACAGATTTTTAAAACACTCCTATAATCTTAGTAGAACCAACAACCATTTCAAGCTCATACAATATTGAATAATGCAACAGAACAAACAAGTGTTTAGTTATTTATTCAATAAGACCACGCTATTTTGCAGTAGAAACATAAGATTACATCACTTAGACCCAACTTACACATCAAAACTAGAACCTGGGAGCAGAGAAAACGTCACCAAAGAGTCACAGCTCAGTGCATGCAAAGACATTCCAGAAGAATGATTGAATTTGGAATTTGTGTGCCATCTCTAATCAGGACAGAGGTTATGATCTAACAGATCAAAAAGATTCAGTGAGATCTCTTCCCATTGAGCACAGATCTGTTAGCCAACAGATCTGACTTACACGAAACACAGAAGACCACTCACAATGTTTGCCTTCGAGGAAATTCACTTCAAGTTCTTGCTTTTAAACTTAAATGATACAAGATCAGCGTAACCGGAGAATCACTTCCTTTCCACCCCGATCCCCACGTCTCCTGTTGCTAACTGAGTTTACAAAGGTTTCAAACCTATCATATTAATAAGCACTCATATAAAGATTTTCTGTCAGGGTCTTGGCTCCCAAAAAAGCTCTGTATTGTACACACTACATGTGACATCTACTTCAAGGCAACAAGGACATTTACACATCTGAGTAGTGAAAAGGATCACACAGGACTTGCTGAATTCACTACCACATAATGTAAGGGTTAATAAAAAGAAATAATCCACCACTGCTCTTTCAGCACATGAAACAATACTGTCACTTCTGATAACAGGAAACAGTTTTGAACTTAAGGACTACCACCCTGAATCAAACTTGTGTAAATCGAATTCTTAGGATGTGGGGGATTTATTTATTTAAACTAGGCTGTGATTAAAAAAAAAAAAAAAAAAAAGTAGTCTACTGATATTGTCCTTTACATCACCAATGCAGAGCTTCTGCTTTTCATCAAGGCCATGATATTTGATTTTATGTTTGAGTAGGTGGGAATACATTGAGAGCTATAAAACCTAAATGCCAATCTAATTTTTTGAACAACAGAATGTTCACAAATTCATAACTCTTCTATCCTTCATATCAAATGGTAAGAAGTAGACCTTTTAGTTTAAATATGCATCACCTTAAATGGAAGAAGTAGAATTATAATCAGTTAGAAAAAGCTTGTAAGTGTAAAGTTCTATGCAAAAATATAAAGGGTTTACATAGATTCCTAAACATCAACGCACCTTGGTAAATAGCCAGGATATGAAAAGTGGTTCTGCAGTCCTCAGAAAAATTATGAAGTTAATTTTAAAGAATTAACTTGATCAGTAATCAATGCATAAAGCAAACTGGTTACTTAATTTGGTAATACTAAATTTATTATACATGTGTTAATCTACTTCTAATAATTTCTGTCATACACTTACAATGTTCTTGGTAATAGAAGAATTTAATTATTTATCTTCACCAATGCTTATGGCACAGAAACTTTACTGAATCCAGCTCTAAACCATTTGACTGAAATGAACAGGCATTATTTCTTTGACTTCAACAGGTCAGAGGATTAAAAACCTTAATCCTCACCTTTAGAAAGAGACTACAGCCTGCCTAGAACGTAACTGCTAGTAATTTATAACTAGCAACGATCAATTGGAAAGAATCACGCTATGATTTTTTTCTGTACAAGTAGATCTCAGAGGAATCACTAAGGAAAAATGTTAATAGTTAACAGGAAGCCCCCAAACACATACAATTATGTTTAATTAGCAAGGAAAAAAAAAAAAAAGACTGTTTAAAAATCATCCTGTCCTTTACATCCCCTAAATTAAGACACACTCATCTTGATCCTAGATGAGGGCTACTCAATTTCAGTAAAAGCGTATTGCATTACATTCAAAAGTAGATTTTTTTTTTAACTGATGGCTACCAGACAATTTTATCAAGGTCTGTTCAGCAACTGGTGTATCAGCTCCAGCTCTGCCACATTAGCGACGCAGAGTCACAGATGGACAACTGCGTAACTCTGCAAATCCCCCTCAAGAGCAATACAGGACATGCCACGCAGGATATGCTACATGGGCAGGAGCCTTGTAAGATCCCAGTAAAGTTCATTATCACAATCTAAATTAGAGTTTGCTGTTTGAGTGCTGCCCTAGAGGAGGTATAATTGTGCTTACATTGGAAAAGCTATATTCGATGGTAGCAGAGATGTTAAAGGTCAAATTAAAATCATTTTCCAAACACTTCTCAAAAAAAAAAAAAAACAATGTATTTATTAGTAGTTTCTGCTCTTTCAGCTCAGTAGCAGCCTGCAAATCAAACAGGAGTCACCCAAAACATGAGTCTGACTTCTGCTCTTCTCAAACACACCTAACTCCACATCACCTCCTGCACCAGTCTGGCTCTCAGAATCCAAACTGAATCAGCGTATTTAACAGTTACTGCAAGGTAAATGCGTTTGCTATAGAAAACACTGAATGAAAGATATTCATCTGGGATGGACATACCATAGTGGAACTCCTTCTAAAAAAGGGAAGACAGATGCACCCAAACAAATTCTATGCTACTGTTAAAAACGTATACTTAGCTTATTCTTTTCTACTGTAGACCTTTATTGGCTGTAAGGTTTCATTCATGATTTTATTGCTTTTAGAAGAACTACAGTTGATAACAGTTTATAAGAGTTGGAAATTGTTTTTGAAATTTGTTGGAAATTGATCTTTTTAATCATGAGGGAACTTTTTACTGTCTTCGGGTATTTTTCCTGCTTAAATGCAAGCAATGTCATATATACAACTTTGCTATTTTTGTAAGTTTTTCTCCTTATTGAGTAAAAAGAAAAATAATAATTTTTTTCTCTTGCAGTTTTAAACAGATTTCAAAAATCTTTATTTCCAAGAGAAAAACAGAAGTTTTCATTGAATTGTGGTCCTCCCTTCCCCTTCTTGCCCAGTAAGGCACTTGTCTTCTAAAGGTATTATTTTAGCATGGTAAAATTTTCTCCCGAGATTCAGAGTTTGTTTTATTTTAAGATATATGAGAAAATCAATGTAGCAACCCACACATTTAAAACCCTAATCCTATTTTGACATAACAATCATTTCCAGGATGTTCTTAGATTTGTTAAGAAATACTTTCCTAAGAACGTAAGATAGGAAGAAACCTTTGGAAGAGTTGTTTAGCCTTCTAAAACCCTTATTAGTTACTGAGTTTAATTTTGGTCCTCTCTAAATAAAACAAATTTTATTAATCATACAATTTTTTTTAACCACCTTTGAAAAGACAAGTACAGCCATTCTATAGTAAATATTCTTCTTATATAAGATCAATAGTTACATTTCCATAGAAAAGAGAATCCAGTAAGATTACTCTTTAAAAAAGAAATCAAGGCCTTCTTGCAATTACTGCTCTTCAAAACCACTGTAGTATATTCTTTGCTAAATGGTTAATATTTTATGTACTTATATAAAGAATATAAAATGGTGCTAATACAACAACACATTAAGTTGTTTGGGTACAGAAAATGAAGTATGTGGGTGTCTCAAAGCATTTGATTTACTGCTGTCCACAAAAAGACATAGAAATTCTGTGAAATCTGTAATATATAGCTCTAGAAAACTCTCTTCACTGCTCTTTAACAGGATCTGACTGCTAAATCTTTAGGTATGTGTCCCACATAATTAAAGTAATACTTGGCAGCATGAGTATGTTAACAGAGTACTACTGGGGCATTAGCTGATTAAACTGGTAAATAATAGGGAGGCAATGCACAGCTCAATGCAAAATTATGAGAAGCTGACCATACTTAATTAAACAGGAGTCTCCCTACCAGCTTCAGTGTATTTTGGATCAAGCCCAAATACCATGGTTAAAAACATAGTTTGAGAAACGTCTATTTCTCAGCTGATGCCATCTCATGATATCTTGAAAACTGACCCTAACTGATGGGCACAGCTAAGTGTTTCATGAAGACAGAAAACTGAATGCAGAAATACAAATCAAAGGTAACAGTTTATTTCACTTTCCTGATTAAAACCAGTAAAAATATTATGGGAACTACGTAGTATATCATAAGGATGACATTTTGGCAGGTTTTGTTAATTAGCAAAAAGAATGAATGAAAAGCATACTAAGGGCGATTCACATAAAGCTGCAGGAAACTGACACTAGCTAAACAACAGTGTACGTTTTCTGATTAGACAGACTCACAAAATGTCTGTTATGGAACAGAAGTAAATGCAGAAACATGAAACTGAAATCAACTTTGGAAATATGCATCCAAAATCCCACTTTAAACAAGACAGAGAAAAAAACCAAGGAAGCACTATAGAGTGCACTTAAGAGTACTACGCGCAGCATTCACATGCCAACCCATAACAAGAAGAGAAAGAAATTAAGACCATGAAAGTTCAGGTAAAGAATCAAGTTGAGTTTAGAGCGGTAACCTTTACAGTATAAGGTAACTTCTCAAGGAAGTTGTTTACTTTGAACATGTAAGAAAAACACTGATCTCTAGGGGAAAAAAAAAAAAAGAAAATGCAGAGAAATGGGCTGATGAAAAGAACATTCATTTCTGCTGCATATACATGAGAACATACACATGTATATGAGACATTTAAACTTGGGCAAATATGCCAGTTAATATTTCTGCTACCACAAAACCAGCATGGATTTCAAAAATAAAAATCACACTGTAGCTAAGATTTCCATTTCAAGTCCTGACACACTTAACGTTGGAAATTACACGCTTTCAAAGCATACAGGAGAACTGCGTTAGCTCTGGAGTCAGGAGACGTGCCACCTACTGAATCCCTTGAGCGTTCTAACATCTTTTGAAAGCTCCTTACCCAGGGTAGCTACCCAGCTTAACCCAGCTGAGTCTGCAAAAATTTTAAGAGGGCAGATCAAATTGATACGACTGAAGACTACAAAGTGCTTAGAATACGAATTTTCCAATGTGCACTTCACTTTTGATACATGTGATATCTATAAGAATATTCACTTGCTAACAAGTTCATTAACCTGCACAGGGAGAAACTGGAAGCTTATCATGCACACTGTATTGAAGATACATGCCAAAATTGATAAAGACAGCGTTTATAATATCAGATAAACTTAATTTGGAGTCGGAACTGATTACAACACTAGATGAAAGATACTTTGGTCTTGTCTATGCTTCAAAGTAAGTATAGAATATTTTAGGATATGAATTTAAAAGTATTCCTTTCAAAAGGACAGTCCTACAATGATTTTATCTAAAGAGAAAACAGAGCATTCTTGTTCCTGAATGACAGTCCACACATGGACTTAATCAGGAAGAATTTTGTGTAGGCAGTGGAGGAGAACATTTTATTATCAGTAAGCAGTTTTCATTTTAATCAAGGATTTACAGTCTGAAGAGAAGTAACAAGACATTTTAATCTACTTACCCAATTTTTGTCTTCTCTTTAATTTTGGACGAGGAACCAGTTTTCGGTTTTTTGCTCTCCTTGTCCTTTGGTTTGGATTTAACTTTTCTACCCTTCTTTTCCTCTTTTCCTTCAGCTGAAACACTGGGGAAGTTTTCAGGACTCATTACTCGTGGAATGTTTCTCTCTCCTCTCTCTTTTGCTTTTGCAATCGCTTCAGATATTATGCGATTTGCCTTCTCTTGTTTACTTTCTGAGTCTGCTTTTTTCTTCTGCTTCTTTTCAGACATTGCCCTCACCTGGGTATTCTGCAACTTAGTATATGACCCTGAACCATCAGTCTTCTTGGAGGAAGGAGGCTGTAGCAAGAAACAAAAAGTAAATAAAATCACCTTACTTTAAGAACATAAACATTTCTCAAAAGCACGAATGTTTTTGATCTGGATATGCATTTAAAAACATTAAACTGGCAGGGACTCATGCAGACACAAAAGAGAAGGAATTCCGTTTATACCACAGAATGGCGTGGGTTTCAGAAAAACTACAACAATTGTGGGCTTTAAACAGCCAATCCGTGTACTGAAAATCAGTAAAAAGTATCTTTCTGAAATTCTCTCAGCCTTCTTTCCACCTCTGTAGTTAGCGACACCGATCCTTAACCTTCCAAGCATTCCCATACATTAGACACACACCTCCAACGCCCCCAACAAATGTTCTTCTCATAAGATCTGAAAAAGCAAAGAACTCCCGAAGGTAACAGCATCAGTATTTCGCCCTTGGTAAGATACCAGGAGCAGAGATACTGTAAAGCAGACGAAAGACCTACAGGACGAACTCGGTGCTGAACACAACAGATGCTCAAAGAAAATCAAGATTAAAAACCAAACAAAAGATGAAACTAAAATTACACAGCTCTACATTCCCAACGAGATCAGAAAGCAGTATTCCTTTTGTTTAGGACAATGCCAGGTCAGTGCCTTAGTTCGAAAATGCAACTTGTTTTTATTTTCAGGGGTTTAATCACCATTTCATCGCTGCAGAACTGTTTACCCTCTGAAGGCAATGTTGGGATTAGCAGCCTCTCTACCCAGGCTAGCAGACATGTTTTTGCTTTCCTCCCCTCCCCCTTCCCCTTTGAGGAATGGAAAGAATTTCCTATTCAAACAGACAAAAACCCCAGCAGATAACAGTTCTGTTACGTTCTCACCCGTAAACGTGCCTCTGCCTACAGCACGAAGAAAAGCCACCAGGAATTTCCCAAGCCATTTTCTGGCCCAAGCCCGCGCACTCCGCGGGGTTCCCTTTGGAGGGGCCTGACGAGAGGCTCACGGCTGCGCTGCAGCCCCGGGAGCGACCGGGCTCCGGGTTGCCCCAAAATGCCAGCCTAAGGCCCGCCGCCTCGAACAAACAACCCGGACTCGAGAAAACGGCAACAAGCTCAAGATGGCGATGCAGCACGGCTCCCGCAGCAGCAGCCAGTAATAAGGAAGGTTATTCAATCCCATTAGCCTTTTAGCCCAAAGAACCCCTCCTCCTCCCACTCATTCAGGCTCTCACTTACCCTTCCTCTTGGCCTCTTCACTGAAGACATTTTTGGCGTCAGACAAAGGCTTGCCCTCTGCTTTTTCAGCACCTCAGGCAGTGCTCAAGAGAAAAGCATTGAAAGAAGATTGCTAAATGGCCTATTTAGCGAGCCGCAGCCAAGATATGCACAACCCTCCACAAACGCACATTGTGATTTATCAACATATTCCCCCCTTGGCAGGCACCCATCCGTCGATCCTCCCGCTCAGGTACGGCAAGGGCTGCCCGCCTCCCCTCCAGAGCAGGCCTGCAACAACGGCTCTA
Source organism: Grus americana (assembly GCF_028858705.1). Taxonomy (NCBI): domain Eukaryota; kingdom Metazoa; phylum Chordata; class Aves; order Gruiformes; family Gruidae; genus Grus; species Grus americana. The sequence goes on along the minus strand of NC_072864.1, from coordinate 17,656,474 downwards.
AGCAGATAGCCGGATTCCAACAAAGCACAGAAAGAAATGAATGCACAAAGCATCAAAATGCATCAGCATGAATATTAGAGATGTCGTTAAAAATACTGACTCCTTCTGCGGAAGTAGGCCAGCAGATGGTGCTACCCGTTATTATTCCATTAGACTCTGCAGTTTAACCCCCAACGGACTGCTCTTCCCTGCGTGTGGTGCGGGCATTAACTCTTACTTTTCCGCCTCACGCAGCACTGCCGCCGCCGCTTCCTCGCTGGGACACAAAATCGTGGGAACCGAGCGGTATTCCATCTGAGACGTCAATTCATGGCAACTCTGCAGTTCCAGTTCTCTCATCGAAACGGGGCCGGGAGACGGCACGGGGAGACAGAGACTAAAATCCGAGTCTGCGGCCTCAATCACATTTTGCTCTCCAATGTACTTTAATTTTTTCCTTCACCCTGAATTCATTACAGTGATTGTATAAGCCTTTGCTTACAGACCTCCCTGCTTCCTACAGAAAATGGAAGAACTCCTTAACTTGACTTCATCCCTCCGCTCCCTGCCCAGACCTACAGGACACTTTGCGGTGAAAATCTCCTCGGTTACATGGTAAACTCCTCTTCATTCCAAGGTTGCTTTAAAGTTCTATTTTAAAAGATCGGACAAGTTTTTAAATATGTATTGTCAACATATCAAATAAAACAAAAAAGATATGATTGGATCTTTTGAAAGGTTATTAAAAAGCCAAGAAGCTTTTGACAGCACAGCTCCATCCTAGCGATACCCTTTTTTCTCAGAAGTCCATTAAAGAAGTATGAAGAAAGATAGGGATTTGATTTCTGTTTAGCTTAAGATATATATACTTTTATTTTGTGATACATATGTGCTTTTCCACAGAAAATTTAAAATACTGCAAGGATTGTAAAGATAAGGCCTTACACAATCAGAATTTCACTTCTATTTAAGATTCATTTCAAAATGAAGTTCATTGTCCATTGAAAACACCAGTGGTATCGACACATTAAATGAATTCTTTTCCTAACAATACCACTTAAATGTAAAGATAATTCTGTAAATATGCAGCTTAATTACAAGGACCATTATTAAATTTTAATTTTACTTTTGAGAACTCTAGCCAAGATGCTTCTACATTATAGTTACAGTACCTATAACAAATTGCAGTGATTTATCTTTTAGGGTTATTATTTCTTAACTCAGTAAAAATGCTAAATGATGTACTATTTTGCATTTTGAGATCAGCAAACAAAAAAATATTCTTAATGTACTCTTGGTATAATTTCACCTCTAAGTCAAATGCCAGTACAGTTAGAGGATTTTCAAAAGTTAATAGTATATTCTTGAACATTCCTGGGCCAGAAAAAGAAAAAAGGAAAAAACCCCAAGCCAACCCCAAAACCCCCCACAAACACCTAATAATTAAGTGGGCAATATAGAAATAGTGACTTTTTCATAATTCTTTTGTAATAATCTTCCTAGATATTGTATTTCTTTCAAAACAAAGTTTCTTACACTGCATTTCCTCAGAGCTCAAAGCTGCTTCCCAAGTTATTCCTCAACAACTTTTACTACTTTCTTACTGTAGAATTGTGAGTATGCTGGATGAGGCTACTGTATGTTTTAATTCCTCAGGCCGACCCTCTCCTCTTCGCTCTATACTATTGCTTCTACTTATAAGATATGTCTCTTGCACTGCACAAACAGTAAGTTATTTGTTAGAAAACAGAGAAGGTAATTTTTTAAATTTTGCTATGACATTTCTAACCATATGGAAATGACATTCATGAAGATGCAGGAAGGCACTAGCCAGGCATTCTAAGCTAAATAAAGCTGTAATGAAACCTTCATCAAGGAAGTCACCATTGTCATAAAAAACGAAACTGGAAAGCAACACAAGTGTTTTGAGATTAGAACCACCAGAAACATGCTTGCATTACAGAGGACAGTATCTGCGTGTTCTTAGCAACCAAAGCAACAAAAACAATCTAATTCAGCAGAGGTCTTTTATTCTAATAATCATTTCATGCTTCCAAAAATGCGCAGCTATAAATAGTTAAACAGTTACAAATCATCATTCACACCGAAAACAATTTCAAAAGCTACACAGCATCTACAACAAAAAGGACAAAGCCTTTTGCCAAGCCAAAAATACCCCTCCCCCTTACTGAGAGGGGACACAGATCAAACATCCTAAAGGAGCATATCCTTTTGCCAACGGCTTACAAACCTCTTCCATCTATCACTGTTAGGAAAGAAATTCTTAACTGACAGACATGTAGGAGAAGGTGGAAAGGAAAACCCTGAGGCAGCCACGTATTTAAAACCTGAAGATTTTATTTGGAAAAATATGTTTTTACTTTTCACGCTTGCAAAGATAATCATCCAAATAGAACTGAATGTAAACCAATGCAACGTTGTCTTGAGTCTGCACAGAGAGCGCTCCAGGGTATCTGCTGCTGTTAATAGCTTTGCCAAGCAGCAGCACAGTGCAACGAACAGGCCTCCCGTCAGTTCCCCGCTGCTGCTCTGGGTCCTGTGGGCAGTGGGGAAATTGGCAGGAATCATGTCTGAAAGAGGCATTAACAGCAGCAGGTACAGGCTGTACTGCTGTTCGCATAGAAGAGCTAGCCCTAAAAATACTAAGGGTGGAACAGGTAAGACAACAGCTGTAGACTTCTCCACATACGCCCTGATTCACAGCAGCCAGGGGAGCATCTTCCCTTTGGCAGCATTCAAAAGAATTTGATGTGCTGTCTTGCAGGAGTAGAAGGTACACTACACATGTCTGAGTATCTTAATTAAACTAATATAAAAGCAATCAAGTTACCAACAGTATCGAGCGACAGAATCATGACAGTCTTCCCAATAGCTAGCAGTACTCTGCTGAGTAGGCTTTTCATAGAAAGGCATTTCTCCAACATTTTGTTGTGGGTTGCATAGGACATGTTTGAAGAGCTTCACCAGCATAACAGTACTTCCCACAGCAAGGACAATCACTGTCCTCAACGCTTACAGACATTGGTTTTTTTCCCTTGAAGGCCTAAATCCACTTTAATTCACTCCACAACAACTGATAGTTTCTTCACATTCTCTGCATATCGCTACAAAGGAAGCCTCAAAAAGAAAGTAAGTTTAACACAGAAAAAAACATCTATCTCCTAGAAAACACTCCCAAATCCTGCCTTATCTGTTCCATAAGTAAAACATTGCTTCTACTGTAAGAACACCTTTCTTACAGTAGGTATGGCCATTCATGGCTGGGGAGTATTACCTTCAATTCTGCATGTGCACAGAATCTTTAAGACTAAGTATCTCTCCTGAGTTGTATCCATTCTTGATATACTCTAAGGTAATGCCTTTCCCTGGAATTTTAATGCACCACACATTCATGATTTAATTATATAAAGCACTTCTTTTTAATAATGATCTTCACTTGTGGATCTACTCACCCAAACACTAGCTACCACTAAGAACTAAATTACGACTAGCCTAACAATAGAAAGCTAAGGTTTACATTTGCAATGCCTTGAACGATTCTTTTACTTCTGGTAGCAGGAGGATGCACATACTAAATACTGCATGCCTTGAGAATGTAACAAGTTCTTGCTAGTCTACCGGGTCCTTCGGAAAATCAAGATGACCTTGACGTCAACTGCACTGAAAGCAGCTAAAATTAGCCACCTGGAAACCTGATCTTTGTGCATTACCACATCCTTGTTTAGTAATAAACGTGAACAAAGATGAATCCCATTGTGCATGTCAAGTCACCAAAATAGTATCAATATCACAACTGTAATACAAATAAATGAATCACATAACCAATGATAATCAATAGTTGGGGTTTTTTTGTCCAAATTAGTTTCTCTTTTTTTCACATTATAATCACATCAGAATTTGAAAACTGCAGTTGCTTTAAGCTGCTACAGTGAAAAATCTTAAAGGAATTCATCATCTGAATGATAAAATTGTATTTAGGAATGCAACTTTGGAAAAAAAAATGCACAAACTCAACTCAGTGACTTCTGAATACCATTCCAGTGATCTGAACTTTTTTCCTCTAGAAAAGTCTGCATAAATAACTCTTCTAGTGATTTTAAATGGTGGTTTTATAATCAAAAAATGTTTCTATTAAAAAAAAAATAAATATGAGCTCACCCCTCTGACAGAATTAATCTATAGAAGATTCCTTACAATATGAATGTGTGTCACCCCACATGCATGCAAAAAAGTCATCTTTGCTGAATGATAATCCCAGCAAAACAAGTGGTTTTCTTTAGATGATATACTGAAAAAAGATTTCCATGGTTAATTGGGCTACTTCTGCACAAGTGATGGGAAGGTAACCTAAAAATGCAACAGGGTTTCTTTTCTCCAGAAAAGTGCCTTTTTTTCCCCCCCCTTCAGAGTTCCTTCTGAATTGCTTTTTATTTTCTTGTTCAACAGTTGCCCCATACCATCTGTTGGGATTGCTCCGCTAAGCTAAGAACACTGGTAAATGAAGATCCCCGAGGTTCTACCATTTTTCCATTCTCTATGGTGCATATATAGAACTATCAAGAGAGCCAATGAAGCGTTCCAAGTTGTGGTTCTTTCAATACGCTGATAAAACTCTTCCTTCTTTTTCTTGCTTATCATCATTGCTAATGAATGTCTCAGTGTTTAAGGGATATAGAATCTCAAGACATATATATGTGAAACCTAACCTAAATTAAAATAGATGTGTTACAGAGAGACTAAAAAATGGAAAAAGATACAAGGGGAAAAAAAAAATCTACATTTTCCATCTTCCATATTTGTTATGTGTAATGTTGATAAATGAATGGCTAACAACTACAGCAACGTGGCCACGCACGTTGTTTTATCTGCATAACAGTCACTTCAGAATCTAAGTTCGGTTACTGTGATTTGTACCTCACAAGGTATTTAACACCAAGCTTACAACCAAATTTTAAATTTATGTGGAAATGAAAACATTAATGTAAAAGGTCAGCAACCTTAAATGAGTCTTTTTTTTTTTCTTTTTTTTCTTTTTTAAAATGAAACAAGCACCTGCTTTCCATGTCACACGCTCTAGGTAGGCTGGTTTTCATCTAAATGCTACAGAACCCAGTAATAAATATCACTAATCATGTTTCACCGCTTCTATAACTAAGAAACCATAGCTGTGATTAGTAGCAGCTTCTGATCTACCATATCATTCATTGGGAGAAAATCATGCCACTGTCCCACGTAGCCGGATGCTGCTAACCTGGGCAAGCTGCAAAGGCAGCTTTGAATATTAGAGATGAGTTTACAACACACATAAGCTTCCATTTGGAAGATTTTGTTTGAAGACTTTTTTTGGGGATCAGTGCCAAATACAGTTAGATTGTTTTTCTGAATATTTGGTAGCCGTATAAAAACTATGTGCAACTTTCACTATAATTCTTAGAGGAGGTACTATGTAAAGGAGCATTTTAAATTGCCAGGAAATGAAAGAAATTGAGAACTTCATCCTGCTTGCTCTGCCAAGGTCCCCACTAGAAGGATCGCTATACTTAACATGACAGACCTGTGGGCTGCAACACATGAAAAAACTGTAACGATCATATTCAAATCAACTGGCATGGTGGATGCACAATAGATTTGAATTACTAGGCTCAGACCAACTTCAGAGTCATGCCATACCTCTACCTCTACAGATTTTCTAAAGCTTTTAATGCCTATCCTAACGGTCAAAATGTTTTAGCAAAAACCTCCACTGACAATCTTCACAATTATTTGACTCCTTAAAAAAAAAAAAAAAAAAGAGTTGACTTAACCCAATACTCTATAAAAGGAAAGTCAGGTTTCAGTTCACTGTTTGAAACAAGTCCTGTGCAAGCACCTGGCAATAAATCCGTAAAATAATTCACCAAATACTTACAGGAAAGAAAATAACACATATCATTCTGATTTAAAAAGACTAGTCATTAACAGTTCAAAACCTCCAGATAAAGCCTTACAGATATATTGATCTACTGAAATCTCCCAACATCAGACATTCTTAGAAGGTGCAGGTAAGAGCTGCTTCTGGAACACACCCCTGTTTTTACAATAGGAAAACTTCTACTTAACAGGTAAAGCCAGATAGCTTCTGTAACAGTGGGGAGTGCAATGTTGCAAAGCAGCGAAAGAGAACAGCTGTCCCCAGTATTTTTTTAATCATCTTTTATACTCCAGGAAAATAAACATTAACTGAAACTGCACTAATTTCTAGCCTTTCGTCACTGAACGAGTGGCGGTTAAAGTAATTCTCACGCCAGTAAGTGGTGCTTCAAGAACCTGCTGAGTAACAATACTGGAAAAAATCAGAGTAAGCTGTTAACTTTGTTCTTTTCTGTAGGAAACCTTGCATTCCCTCACAAGATTAAATGCTGTTTATTTTTGCATTATATTTTAAATCCAAAGTAAGGGGACTCCCTGAACAGATATTAAATGTAAATATAAAGTACAGTGGGGATCCTAAAAATATTTTTTACTGTACTTAAAGATCTAAGGTTTTCTTTAGACCAAACTACTGAAACATACCTTTTTTTGAATGCATCTCTGATTTCAAAAAGGAAAACTTTTATTAAACTTGTGCTCAAAAAAAACCAAAACACCCCAATACCAATGCCTTCAAAAAAACCCAATACAATAAGCAGATACTTTATTTCCTAAGAATTTCCTAAGAACTGTAAGATTGATAAAGGGAAAACAAAACCACCTCACAAAATGGAAACAACAGCAGGAAATCCCTAAATGACTTTTGGCTGGAGTAGGTTTGGGTTTTGCTCTCCCTCTCCCCATGGTAAGTCATCATTTCAGACATTTTCCAGGGCTTATTTTTTGATGCTTTCCAAAAAAAAAAAAAAAAAAAAAAGAGAAAGAATATACAAATATTTATTATAAAACTGGAAGAACAAGCACCACCAAAAAAAAATATACACATATAAAAATTTAATTATTCTATAACAGAATGATTCAGTATTCCATCTTTCCAGTTGGCAAACATCAGGTATCTTGAAAATATAACACACAGCAACAAAATGTACCAAGTATAAGCTTACTGTGGGCAAAATTTTCTAATCCTCCTGCTACTATCTGCTGAATTTTTGAAAAGCAGATGTAGCAGCGATCTCAATAAAGAAGGCAGACAAATGCCAATATCAGTATTGTGAATCACGTCGCTGCTCTTCAGCTGCCTACAGAGCTTGGAATGGTAAAGCAGCAAAAAGAGTTCTGCAGACACCAGTGTACTTTTTCCTAATGCTCCTCAATCTAAACCATCCCCGTGCCAGCTAAAACCCATGCCAGTCTAGCAAATGCCACACATTTTGAAATTTAGGATGGCAGTGCAAAGTGCCCATTTTGCCCCCCAACTGGATGCTTCATCACTGGACACGTAAGACATCTTCATGCAGTTTCATATTCAGATTAACTTAGCTAAGGATAACAAGGTGCTTGATCTAAAACAAAATAGTAAGACACACTAAATGCTCCCCCAACCTCCCAAGTGACAGAACAGTTGTCCCTCATCACAGAGTGGAACGCTTCTGTCCCTTATTACGAAGCCAGTCTTTGATAATCATACATTCTTTGACTAAAGACTTTCAAGAAAGATTTAGCTTTAAAATATTCAGCTAGGTTGTTTTTCAGCTCTCAGGTTACAGTTATCCATGCACATTAAACTACAAGTGACAGCTGTTCAATTCTTAGCCAGTTTGCTTTTTTTAAAAAACAAGACTATAGAACCATGCCATACACGTTTGTGCATTTATGCTTCCAAGCTCCTAGTAATTTCTAACCCATTGATGAAATTTAGTCAAATTAGAAGAAGAGAAATCTCAGGGATGTCCCTACCACTTACATGAAGCAGACAGACAGAGAAGAGATGGTTTATTGAGTAAAATGAAACATGAGCTCAATCCTTCTTGGACCTCTAAGAATCCACATAAGACATTACAATTATAGTAAGCACAAGCTGCAAAATCCAACCCTTTGACACCGCATAGTCTACTCATTCTTTTCTCCCTACTTCCACATAAAGTTTCATCCAACAAAAGCAAACCTGAACAAAAACTGTGCTACAGCAACGCCAAACAGGCATTCCTGTAGGTACCTCTTCCCCCTCCCCTGCAGGCATTCAAATGCATCAAAACCAAAGAGCTGTGGAAATGCTACAGGGACCCATGTTTCTTCTGAAGGTATTCTGACTAAGTGGCCAAAATACCAGTCTTTTACACCTCCAGTTTTGTTATTCTTGTTTTAAATTCATGGCCTCTAACTTTGCCTTCTAACTTCAAGATTTTTTTCTTTCCTACCTGTGCATCCAAGCCTTCTAAATGCACACCTACTGACAGGGCTCCCATGACAAATTACTACCTTACATAGATTAAGAAATAGCCAAATAAATAGTTTAAAAAAGGCAAATGCTGTGGAGTCAACTTGTCCATTTATGACAATATTTAAACCGTTGTTCCTCTGTTGGAGTATTAATTTGTCTATGCATAATACCATTCTCTAGCTTTAAATGATGATTGAAAAGGAACTTTTCAACATATAAATTAAAATGTATTCATTTTGAAGTTTTGAGGAAATTGTGTGTTCTCAGAAATGCAGGGTTTATCACTCTTCCCTCTTCCAAGAAGTTTAATATAGGAAATTTAAAATCTAAGATAATACATCCTGAAAAGACTCTACTTACTGTACATCCATTCTGATTACTCAAACCTGTTTCAATTCTCTATGCATAATAAAAACAAAACAAGAAGATCACTGTAATATTTTATATTTCTAACCATCAATTTCAGAAACTACTGCTTACTTTCTACACTTTTTTTCCTTTTGATATTCTAAAGCTCCTGTCCTGAAAGACAAATTCACAAGTTTGTCTGTCTGAAGTCAGTGAGACAATTCGGAACAACTCTTGCAATATAATGGTTGAAGCAAAGCTTCTGAAACATAACCTTTTTTACTGACACAAAGGAAGTTAGCCTCTAATGGGAAAGTTTCTTTCAGAAACTGCCTGTCTGGAAAGGAACAAGATCTATAATGATACAGCAGCTCACTTTAAGGCCTTATGAGTCACAAAAGGAAGTTAAGCATTAGCACTTTTCCAAAACTGCAAGCACGATCAAAAAGCAAAACAAGGGGCCAAATAAAATCCAAGCTCGTGTTTGCTTGGGAACACAGAACATTGGAATTCTGTAATCAGAGTGCTAAGAATTATAAATTCAAATCTGTAACAAAAGAAAGTGAAAAAATACCTGAAATGAAATATACTCCAACCACAAAATAAGGCAAAAGAAATGAATATTGCACACAGAATATATTGAAGTTCTAAAGGTTCCCTTTTCACCACAACTTTTACTGCTGTTTTCTTCAAATATATATACGTTTACAACAGCTCAAAACCTCACACTAATCCACTGGCCCTCTGTTGCGAACTTCAGCTTAGTGCACAAATATTATCAAGTGAAACTGTATCAAGCAGATGCAGACTATAATCTAACAATAATCTAACTTTCAGACATACCAGCTATGAAAGCAACACACCCAACCTGTAAAACAGAATGGCAACGGAAGCATCTAACTGCTATTGTCATCTAGGTATCAAAGTAATAGTATGGATGTCAATGACCCAATACCAAAATAAATACAAACTGCAACGCACACTGTGAAACAAATACTATGAAAACTAAATATGCAATTGTGTTTGACCATTACAGCTATATGCAGTTGAAAACATACCATATTTATCACTGACATGTATACAAATCACTTCACATTAAAAATTGGAGAGGGAGTTCCTTCATGCGCAGGAAAACCTAAAAGCTGGTGGAGGTAAGCATGCAGCTTTTTCACCTGCCACTAACGCAGGTTTGAGCTCACTGGGAAATATCAAGACACAGGACAATCTTTTCAACACGGTAGATAGAGACAGAAGATTCTAAATAAAGGTTTTATTTTAGAAGCCGCATAAAGCTGAAAATTGTAAATAGCAGCTGAAATTTTGGCTATTTATTTTTAAGGAAAAACAGAATATTTGAATAACCTCTACATGCCATACAACCTAGAGGGCACAAAGTTAAATGTGCTGAGATAGCTTTTATCCAACCTCTTCACTACACGCCCAACAATTTAAATAACATAGGTGTAATTTGGATTTGCAGTCTTCAGTAAGTTTCCATATTACTTTGAAAGTATTCGGGGTTTAGCTACTGGGTTTTTTTCAAGCAGTCTTAAATCAAGTAATTTTGTTCACCTTTATACAGATATTATGATTTATACAAGATGACAAAAATCCCTAAAAATGCTGGTTTTAATGTAAAACAACAAAGAATTGGCTGCAAAAGTGTGCATAACAAAAAACAGTTACCAAAAAATCCCAATTAAACTGAAAGAGCCTTCCTCTTTCCATTTTCCCTTGTTGCTACCAGCCCACTCATGTTCTAAACAGCCACCCCTTTTGTGTGCCATCAAGAGTAATTTTCTCATGTTTCCCATTACCGGAGAGGAAGACCAGGAGACAAAAACCCACCCAAACTACCTCCAAAAAGAACACCATGCAAGGAGCTTTTTGTTCATCTTACTCCAACCACCCAAGATCAGCTTCAGCACGCCTATCCCAAACGCACTCAGAAACCAGCAAGGCATACATCTCTTGGCAGGAAAAAGCAATGGGACCTTCATGGTAGCTGGTTCTTGTCAAAACTTAATTGCAGTTAAAGCGTTCCGTCTACACCTCTCATGGGAGTGGCCTTGCAAAAAAACATTTTTATAATTAAAACCAAAAATCCTTTCATACTTATGAAGTTTTCAGCTGCACTATTTCCTTACACTCTTCCCCTCGAAACCTCTCCGTTTGTTTTTTGTCCCAGAGTCAGGAGTCATTACAGTTGTGAAGGGTTGTAAACTGCAGAACCATCCAAGGTCTATTTTTTTGCACTCTTCTGCTACTTTAAGGAGACACTTAACCTACTGAAGTGATGAAAGCGAAGGGCAAGTAGGCAAGAAGTATGCAGAACTAGCATGAACCTGCCCACCTTTTGTCTCAACACCTCGCTTTTGCAATTACTTACAGAAGAGAGAGCTGGGCTAGGTCAGAGAAACAACCACAGATCAAACAAAACAGAGATTCTCTTCCACAACATGTTTTAATAGCATAATTTACCAAATTCTGCTCAATTTTTGTAGTACATTGAATGCAACGGTGAAATAAAATTCATTTAGAAGTTAAGAGAAGCAGCTTATTCAGAGTATGAAGGTTCCTGGAACTGATCATTGTCTTGGTCAGCACCACAAAATGATTCTATGATAATACTGGCAGCCTCCTCTTTAATTTTTCTTTTTTTTTTTTTTTTTTAGTTTTTAAAAAACTGATGCTTTTTTACTACTTGTTCATGGTAGAACAATGAAGTATTGTGAAGGACAGAAGACATAAAAAAAATACAATTTGACTCCATATTAGTAGAGAAATACTGAACATGAACTATCTTTAAATCAAAACAGATTGCATATCCAGAAAGCCTAGCATGTTAAGATCTCTATTACAATAATTTTATCTCCTAGAAGCAGTTAAGTTTAAAGGTTTACTCAATCTCTGAACTTGGCTTTTTTTGTAGTATTCGTCGATACCTAACAGAGTAACCAAAATGTTTTCAATGCTTGTAATTTCAGTGAGACAAAAAAACCCACCCAGCCCTTAACATACATTAAAATATACTGACAGAAATTGGGAAATTTATTTTTAACATCAACAGCTAGGGACTAACTAATATCATTAAACCCATTACTGACTGCACAGCATATTTTCATTTAAATCAAAGGGGGGCATACTTCTTCCACTTCAGTTCAAACCAACTTAAATATTTTTGTGTCAGCTTCAATGAATGACTTTAACAGCTTTCTGTGCCAGAACCTCCACTACAAAAGAGTACTTTAGCATATATGCAAGCCTAATAAAACCACTCCTGTTAAATCTAGTTTTCTCAATTAAATATTCCTGAACAAAATCCCCAACCCCTTCCCCAATTGAGGGGGAAAACTAGATGCCTACAGAAGAGGTATTTATCAAAAAGAAGCGATGGTTTGAAAATAGAGGTCACAAGTCAGAGGATACTACTGGGGACCAACAGCATTCAACCTTAGGCAAAGAAAAAACCCCAAAAGCAAAAAACTAAACCATTTTTTCCCCCAAAGTCTCCTAAAAAATTTCTGAAGAACATAGCATCCAAGAGCTTCACAGCGATAACGAGAAAAAACTCCAACCAATCAAACAAAAAACCCCCAGAAAAAAAACCAAAAACACCCCAAGCCAAAAAAGCACAGAGCATGAACTTTTGGTAGGGATGAAACAGAAAAATTTGCAAGAGAGGTCTCTAGAAACATCAGCATAACAATAATTTTTATCTCAACTGAGCCTGGCTATTAGCAGAAGAGGCAGGACTAGACCCAGTGTAAAGCTAAAGAGAAATTCTTATCATCTTTAATGGAGTTAAAGTCAACAGAAACTGCTATCAACATACGGCAGAATGACAGCCCGGCTGGTTAGAGACAGCAGGGTGCTGCCAAGAACATCCTCAGGCACAGCCAGGAGCATGAGCACCTCCATACCTCTGTCCCCACAAGCACGATGGCGTCACCGTTTCTGAGAGTCTCCTGAAATCAGTCAAAGCCTGCACACATTCGCAGTTAAACTGTATTACGCCAAAACACACAGGGGCTGGCACCATAAAACGTGCCTATTGAGTAGTATCTGGAATTGATCAGACTTCTTAGTATCACATGACTGCAGGTTGAAGAATCCTCCATGGGATGATATAAATAGGAGCTACATCACATACACATAAAAATAAATTTGCCTAATCTTTTTAAAAAAATGGTTCTTAGTAAACTCAAAGACAGTAAGACACACGTCTGATTTTGTCACTCATATGCTCCTTAAATTAATTTACCTGCCTTCCCTCTGACAACTTGTGTTCTGTAACAGCCGGTTGCTCGTTTTAAGACTTTCAAGAACCAAAGTTCCTACTACGACAAAATTCACACATCAAGCTGAGCCATACGTGGGCCTCAGGAGCAGCTGCTACATTTAGCAAAGACTAAACCCAACCCAAATGTACTGCATCTCCTAGCACTATTTCTTATCCTTCTGAAGTATAAAAACAGGTACTATAACCCAGAGCATGTTGCCAGTCACAAAAAGCAAAATAGCTATGTTTTTCTAGTAAGTTTGCTTAAAATACTATTGCAAAACTCTCCTCCTATATGTGTGGTACTCGGTAAAAAAGACGGTGTAGTGAAACAATTGTTTTTAAGGTTACTCTTAAGATTATTTTTAAAACCTATCAGTCAGAATTCTCTTTCTGAATCAATGTTTCAAACTAAAAAGAAACAAAACACTCAGACCCAAAATATTTGCAATGTCTTCTTCAACACTAAGACCAACTTCTCTTTTCTTTCCAACATATAAACTAAAACTAAATTGTGAAGTCACAACTATCTCCTAAAAGAAGCCTTCTTATCAATCTATGAAACTAGTTCTGGTTTGCAATTCAATGTGCTACTGAATAGCATTATGTGCATATATGCAATATGCTACCAGCATTGAAATTACTTTCAAATACAGCCTAACTCCTGAAAAGGCAGTATGTAAAAGATGGGAACATTTTCAATTAAAGTACTAGCCTTCACAGTGAGACATCAAGGGAGTAAAAAAACCCAAGTGCAAACACAAGACAAATAACCCACACAAAAGAAAACCTGCCACATTTATGAAAGGAAAAAAAAAAAAAAACACAACCAAGAAAACCCCAATCTCTACTACCAATTACACAGCTTTCAAAAACTTAAGACTTGTCAACTGCTCTTAGCCTAAAGCTACATTCCTAGATTCGTTTATCAAACTTGTTCAAATCAACATAAGAATTCTCAGTCCCATCATCCTAAAAATCCCCTCACTTGTATTTATTAGCCCTACGAGTTCCCAAATTCAATCCACTCAACACCTGAAGATAGACACTGTCTTGGAAATCTGTGTAACCAGGAACTTGTGCAAATTTTTTTAACCTGATAATGCACAAAGAAAACAATACCTCTCCAGATGTAGGAGGTTGTTAGGTGGACAAAGTGCTGGAAATTATTTTGATCTCTCTATATATTTAGAATTAACATAACAGCTAAAAGATTGTAAAACCTGCCTGCACAAAGCACACAGACATCTGGAGGAAAGCCACATGAATTCCAAATGTACTTCAGATTCTTTGGCTTCAAAGCCATCCTGGTGGTTAACATCTTTACAAGTTCTGCTTCTCTTTCAGTAATAGCACTTTATAAAGTGTTGATTTTCTACAAAATGTCTCAAGATGAAGCACTGTTCTGGAAGTTTGAGAGGCAACGGTATGTTTGAATCCGCTCAAAAATCAAGACTTTAACAAAGCAGCATAGTGGTTACCCCTGGGTCCGACGGACGGTCCCACAACCAGCCCCCTTGCACTCTCTGAGCATTTCAGGCTGCAGTTCCATGTGCAATTATTTTCCCTCTGCTGCAGAAAACGACACTTCCCACTCCTTCCTCTCTCCTCACCGCTGTTTCTACGGTACACAATTCTGTACAACTAAGAGGAGAACTAAATCAGTAACTTGTATTCCCAAAAATCAGTCCTGACAAAAAAAGTAAAAAGTTTCTCTGCACCTGACTGAGTTTCCCAGTTCAGTTCATAGAACAAATGGTTGCATTAACACAATACAAAGTGGAAGAATAGGAGCTTTTTTCCCTTAAACTAATTACAGTTTAGGCATATATCGAAGTACAGCTTCAATAGGCTATAGTATGGGTTGCTGTCTTTAGAAGACAATTTAAGATGGGTTTTGTTTTCTCTGTAATCAGGTACCACTTCTTCCAGACACTAAGCTTGCACAATTATACCAGTACTCTCACATTACTGAATTGCTTTATAGTTCTTCAGTGTTAACAAGGCACCTGCTTGCAAATAATTATTTAGATTATTCAATCACACTTATTCTCCAATATCATTAAAAAATAATATTTATTTTACTTATTTTTGTCAACTAGTCTTGCCTTGATATCTGTAGGATTACTCCTGTAAGCTGACCTAGCCAGAAGCTTCTCTCCTGTGCTTGCCATCTGTTACCTACATTTTACAAAAATGTTTCTCTTTTGGCACATTTTAAAGACAATTATTGCAGTCATTTAATGAGTGTGCAATTATCTCAGGAAAAAATATATTCTTAAATTACAACAATCATTACAACAGCAAGTACTTTGTTTTAAAGAGGAAACATACACAAAGAATTGGACAGACTAATTATTTGACAAGTGATGAAGGTTGAGAGAGACTTAAGAAAAACATTAGTGATAGCAAAAAAGATTCAAAAGAAGAAGAATGATGAAACAATTTAACTCTACTCAACAAAGATGGTAATTACTAACGAACTCATAAAGCCTTTAAAAGAGTAAAGCAGATAGTCTGGTGCATTTTCTCTGTTCTTAAAAGTCCAGCAATTTTTGTCTTTCCCTTGCTATACAGCTGTATTTTGAAAAGAAAAACAAGGCAAATGAAAAATTATAATATTCATTAGTAAATGTGTTACAAACTAATCTCACGAACACGAACCTCCTTTCCCCAACTATGCGATTTGTCATTTTAAAAAGAAATAAAATGCTTATATAAAACTTTGATAAAATATATACAAAAGGAAATGCTTCATACACATTCAACTACAAACAAAGCTATCAAAATATTGCTATCTTCACTGATGAATACATCATTAGCAAAAAGCTATAGATTAGTAATGAAAACATATTATATACAGCTATAGTTTAAGACTTAGTTCACTCCAGGAACTGCACTACTCAAGCTCAGAGACATTGCCCTAGTCCTCTCATCAACTCTATGCATTTGACACAGCTTCACCCCTTTCACTTCCCCGTATTTATGCATGCCTTTCTGAAAATAGCAGAAAGAAAGCAAAAAAGATGGAAAACAAGGTACAAAGAAGGTCAGTGGAGGGATTACTCTCATTATTTGTACATACATGATAAACCTATTAGGTGCTGGGAGATGACAACTGAATTCTGCTGCCTCACTGTGGTAGAGAATTTATTAAGCTCCTACAAGGAACATGAAAATTGTTCTTTAAGCACAGAGAACTAAATCCAGAGCATACAACTCCTTGAAATGTTTAAAAGGAAAGTTCAGACAAAGATTTGTATTTGTTAATACGATGTCACCCATAAAATTAGCCATAATTAAAGGAACAAGAACAATACAAGTACAGTGGATATGCTTAATAGGAGCTATACCAGTACTATTAACCATCTGAGAAAAAAAGAACAAGGTTTTAGGGCTCTTTTGGTTTGGGGGTTGGTTTTTTTTGGGGGTGTAGTTTCTTACATTTCAAGATTACGATATATGATTTTTAATGCCCCCCTCAACACAAATGCTTACTGGAATAGATGTCTAGATTTCAGTTTGCAGACGATGCAAAGTAGAGCAAATTAAGACACGTATTTTATTACGCTCAGTCCCACTGAAAACTGTCATCCACTGCTTCACAAGCAATATATATAACAGCAGCATGATTTTACAACCCTGTATTGTAACAACACTTAGGAGCCATAATCTAAAAACTTCCTATGCCAAATAGCCAGTCTCTTCTACAAAGAATTTATATATAGTGTGATCAGCTCATTACTTTAAAATATTTCTCATTAAAGGCTCACTTAAAATTAAACTATACAGAATGTAAGAAATACACTCTGACAAATGCTACATCCTTGACTTTTATACATCTTCCATAACTGCATATATCAAGTAATTGGCTTGTTGTACCTCCCAGAACTAGCCAAGAAACACACCACTGCTCACTATGTATTCTCTCATAAAAACTTTACAGTGCAAGATTTCATATAAAGTAGAAAAGCAACCAGTGGCAGAGTAACAGGTTTATGAATGGAACGATCTGAGGGATACTTGTCTACAATGAATTTAGAGTTGGTATAAAAGGGAGGCATCTGCCACCACAATCAGAGGCGAAAGGCCTGTGACTATTCCGGACGTGCATCTCACCAGCACAGAAGCCTGGACTTTGATCAGGTGAAACTTAGTTCCATCTCTGATGATACGCTCATATACGAGGTTATGCCATCCTGATGTATACAGATGTCCCAGGGTACGACACCAACCAAGCAATCACCTACAATGTTCAGACCTTCCTTGCTAAACTTTCAACAACGGCAAGGCAAATTCTCTTCAAAATTAGAGTGTCATCTGCTGCTATAAAACAAGTGGTAGGAAAGCTCATGCTCGCATGCATAAAGCACTTGCATGTTTCAAGTCAGTTTTTACCACAAAAAACCTCAACCAACCCAACTCAGATGTGACATACTGGAATTCAGGAATATACCGAATTATCGAATTAGATGCTAAACTTTTAGTCAGAAAAGGGAAAAAAAGGCTCACCTGATTTAAGAACTAAGACTACCAAGTTGTCCTATAGCACTTAACATTATTAATGGAATATCATTTTCCAGTTTAATCTCAATTATTCTGCTTTCATGCCAGAACAGATTAAAAAGCTTATTACTCAGTAACATACAGTGAGATGGTTGTAAACTTCTCTTAGGACAGTTTATACTTCAAGATTATCTTTCCAACTTCCTTTTTTCTTCTAAACATGCAGAACTGAATGTTGAAGCCTGTATTTTTGTTGTCTTTTTTTAACTTTATGAAAAGCAAATAGATTAATTAGCCTTAGCAACCTCAAAACAGTTTTAAGTGGAGTTAAAAAGATCAGAAGTGTTGTATTACTCAAAACTGAAGCTACATGAATCTTCAATGCATTTCTCTATTTTCTGTTCTCAAACTAACTCTGATGAAAAATGCATGATGTAAAATTGAGAGGCACAATTTATTTACAATTATAATCTAATTACAGCAGGCATAGAAAGTAAAATAGCAGCAAAAGACATTCTAGATTGTTTCTAATTCTGCAACATTATTACACTGAACAGATTGTATTAATTTGTAAATTAATTCCTATCAAAAGAATAGCTGTACAAGTAAAAATGTGATGAGTATGCTTGCTTTCAAATAATGAAACAAGTACTTAATGTTCTTTCTTAATTTTAAATAACCTCAGCATAACTGTAGTTAAAGACCTTTGGTTGTCTAATGTTGGGTCCACTCCAACAGCACCAGTTCATTAAATATTTAATAAAATAAAGTTTTCCTTTCTGAAAAAATCTCAGTCATTATCAAACCAAAACTGATGAAAATAATTAAATCCAGTAGAAATTGTTTCCTCAATATGTACAAAAGCCAGTATGAAAAATTGTCTTGTTAAACAATAAACATTTCACCTTAATTATTACATATGGAAGTTATCAAAATCTCTTCCCAAGTAACTCCTAGCCTGAAGACAACCAGTTTTAGTAAAACCAATATTCCCACCCCTTACCACACCTTCTTCCTCTCTGGTTAAACTACACACATTTGTAAAAAGCTTAAAAAGAACAAACTCATCTTGAACTTTAAATTCTACAAAGTGATCACAGAATAAAAGTGAGAATAGAACTAAAACCCCTCTTAGAATTGTAATCAGAAAAAAGACAGATCTGAAACACTTCTTCAGTAATTGCCATACTTTTCTATTACTATTCATACTACATACATCGCTGATTTAAAGAGGTTTCCACATTGTTTGCTTCTGTCACTCCCCCATCAATACATTCCTCACAATAGTTTGACAGCTACCGCTTCACAACCAGTTTCTGAAAGAAAAATTAAACATCTGTCCGATTAGATAAACTCAAGGTCAGAATCTAAGTTATACACTTTATTGCATACCCCAAAATAATAAAATCCAAACCAAGCAGTTTTATAACTGTTTTCTGCCTGTTTCATTTCAAAGTTCCAGGGGAAAAACATAAAAAGTTTAAAGACTGTAAAGTTGCTTTGTTTTCACACCATGATAAAAACCAAACCCAAACCCCAAAAACTTTTAAACACTCTCCTCGGGTCTCAGAACTTTCCCTCTATTCCTAGTTACAAAACAAAGCACTAAAACTGATGTCAGCAAGATTGAATTAAGTCTTAAAAGTTTCTGATACATACAACAGAAAAGTCACAGCAGCAGCATTTTTTTATCAGACCTACTTTTCACCACCTGGCTTGTATCTCACTTGCTCCTCACACATGACACTAACCCCTGGATTTCTCGCCACCCCCACTTTTCCTGGAATCCACTTCCTCCTCACCCCAAGCACACTCATGGGAGACCAACAGCCTCAACGCTAATGTTCACAAGGCTGGGCTCTGCTTCCTGGCAGGGAACTCAGGCGCTGCTCCCTCTGCAGTACCGTACACACAATAATAAACAGGATCATGTTTCACTAGTAGCTACCATACCATGTGTCTTTAGGTTACAGAGATAACTGACAAGAGTAGCTACTTGGGCTGTGCCCTCTACTTCCCCCTCCTCAACCTAAAAACCAAGAAATGTTTATGAAAACCAACAGAATGCATCTACTGCATCAGTCAGTTAATCAAGCTAATCTCAAATACACAGCCTTAAACATGTTCTGTTAACATCGCAACACAACTTTACCAAAAAAGTTTCACTAGTAGGAATTGAAAATTACATGCTCCATAAACATAAGCAGAAGTTGTAATGGAGAAGCAATCTACTGAACCAAGACCGAAGATGAAATGTGTTAAACCCTTATCTCTACACTGATGACATAAAATTAAACAGGGAAGGAAAAAAAAAAAAAAAAAAAGCATTACATTGCCTCCTTCACAGACCTGTGTCCTGCAAACCAAGTAGAAGCAAGAGTCAGTAATTAAATTCCTTTCCTTCCCAATATTCTTTTTTCCCCTCAGTAAGACACACTATATTCTCAGGTAGCAAGAATATTGGTAGCAAGAATATACAGAAGTAATATAGTTATTATAACCTTTTTACAGCTGTCTGCATGTACATATTTGATGTTAAGAGTTGTCTCTATTTTGAAATGCACAGATTGAAAATTAGAAAATCTTTATATTCCCTCTCCTTTCCCAAATACAAGCTAAATTCCTACTAGAATTTAAAACAGGCTTTTAACTAAAAAATCGTACTTCCAATGTTCACATGTACATGGATTTCAACAGTCACACAATTTTGGAAACCCTAAATAATCAGCAAGGGCAGCTGAATTTGTACACTTATGATACAGAAGCTACAGATCCTTCTGCCAAACCATCTCACCGACGAAGTTTCAGTCATTCCTGTCAAATCAAACTTGGGATGGAAGCTACCAAGCAGTGCAAACTCTGATAATATCAAGGTATTAACATCTAGGTAATGCAGTCACTGATACCACTCTTCAAGCATTAACAAGGAAAGCCACTAAACCAGTCTCCAAAACCATAGTAAAAGCTTTAAAGATTGATAAATTTTAAAAGCTGAAAGAATAATTGTTTGTGCCTTTGGTTATTAAGTCTCTCCTATATGTATTTTCTTTTGATTTAGGAATTTTTTGAGCTGAAAAATCTGCAAGGATCTCATATGCTGACGTTTCTAGTACCTGTAATAAAAACATGATTTTGCTGGTTAGCATTGTGAAAAAATTAACTTTACTTGGCCTATTTTGTTTGTTTTTGAAAACTTTAGCTACTGTCATAAGAGACCAAAGCAATCCAGAAGCACCAGTCTATACTTCAATCTATTAACACACACTTCCTGTAAAAGAGAAGATGATGATACAGATGAAGATAAAGGTCAGCGTTTAAAAAAAAAAAAAGCAGACTTGTACCTCAAAACTATTTGAAAATTCACTACGTTACATATGTTATAAGCAAGCACTCATAAAAAACAGGCTGAAGGATTTAAAGATTGCCTTTCTGAACTCTTCAGTGCTCACACAATTTTTATGTCTCTCAGGTAATCTGAAAAGCACTGTCTGTAAAGTTCATTTCTCTTGTATACCATTAAAAAAGTACAAAATATTTTTTATGTTATCTTGTCCTTCATGCAAAGGGCTTAAATACTTGCAGTAGACACACATGTTACACTAGAACAACTGCAGTTTTTTGTTTTGGCCAAAAGTAACGAAATCAAACACAGGCATAGCCTTGTATATGTTTTCTATTATTACTAATCACATCAAAACCAACAACAACAAAGTTTGCTCATTTTTAGCCAATAAGCACAAGCACAAAGATACCAAAGCAAAGGACCGAGTAACAACAAAACCAGTGCAATTCCTGCAGGAAATCAGCCACACAAGCCTTATTAAAGCTCTTACAAATATGTTGCTATGAGTACTTCAAAAGACCGTAAGTCATTATATTTGCACCAAAATCATAAACCAACCAATTTTCTCTGCTGCACTTAAGAAGTATAAACAGCACAAGGACCAGCACCATTTTCTCTGAAAATATTTCAGGTCATATAAATCTTGTTTTCTACAACAGTAAGAAAACAACCGGAAAAAGCAAGGTCTGCATCAGCAGGATTTTTTTGGTTTTTCTTCCTAAACTAGCAGTTCCTTAGACTTCTTCAGGGTCAACAGCTCAGAGACTTCAGTTATCATGCTCTAGCACAAGCATCGGTCACTACTATTCATTTCACCAGATCAACGACACCAAACAGCTCAACCCCCCCCCACTCCCTACATACCTGTCCTTGTAAGGTTACACGACTTCTGTCTTGCAGATGCTGATTAGAAACTGAAGAATGCCAAGGATGGATCTGACTTGGAGGCTGTGCCCGAACAAGATCAGATGACGGTGGGGTTATATGGTGTTCTAGGTCATGTTCTAAAACATGGCTTGTGCTATCCTGAACAAACGCAGAATCATCAAACTGTGGCAGAAGGTCTTCCTGAAGGAGGTCATCCGGGTCAAGTCCTGTAAATGGTTCATTGTGAGTCTCAACTTGATGAAGTAAGTTCTCATCTAAAGATGTAAAACCATTGCTTTCAATAGGGTCAGTGAAATGGCTTATCTGAGAAGCAGAACCAGCAGAAGCTGGAAAATTAATATTCACAGGAGAGAGTTTTGAACTACTAAAGTTGCCCTGAGGATGTGCAGAATGCAACATTTGAAAACTATTTGAATTCAAAGGTGTATTAGGATTCAACATGTGCTCAGTTGTTTCTTGCTTGGTCCCTGTTTGAGATGTAAAGGCATCGCTTCCAGTGAAGTCAGAGATAGAGTGTGTCTGCTGGCTAGTAGAAAGAGCTGTTGTAGACTGAAGAAGGCTGGTAGGAGAAATGTGGTTATTAGAGTAAGAATAAGGAGATGAAAATTGTTGGCTATTATTGACAGAACATGGAGTAATAGTTGGAGACTGTCCATCAAAATTTCCTTCTTGATTCCCACAAAAATGTATTGAAGCACTTGCAGTTTGAGAAAATGGTTGAACAGACAGAGACTGCTGTGAAGTTGATGGATTAGAAACTGGAGGTGGGTGGTTAACACTGACTCTGTGAGAAGTAGATACGCTAACCTCCATGAAGTCTTTTGGCTGACTCAGAGCATCTTGCCCCGTGTTGTTTCTGCTTTGTTGCGACCCTAGCGAGGCACACTGATGCTGCGGTTCATTAGCCTGAAATAAGGCAAAGTCATGGTGTGCTACAAAGCTTTTATTTTGCTGCATAGACTGAGAATGTCCTTGGTGAAAGGGTGATCCGTTTTGATTCGAAACAGTTGTGGCAGTTTGGTGACCCCACATAGGACTACCATCAGCCACATCTGGAAACATCCCATTAGACTGGTTTTGCGGATGGATTGGTGAACAATTGAATTGAGAGTGTGGTGATAAGACGTTGTCAGCTGAGCTATTAAAAGACTGATTTACCGAGTGAAGTTTCAGTGAATCATACTGATTCAGCTGATCAAACTCACTCATCTTTTGTTGATTTTGAGCATCTTGCACATGGTTCAATGAGTCTATGTGCAAAGGTTCAAATTCTGCACCCAAATTCAATTCATCAACAAGTGAAACAGGTCCAGGTTGAACAAAGGCATCATCTGACAAACCTTCTAAGGTCTCACTAAAAAGATTGGCATCATCAAAAAAATCCATCATAGGATCAGTCATTTTGATAGATCTGTACTGCTTTTTCTCTTAACTCCAAATGGAGTCAATTTTGGCTCTCTGCAGTGAACAGAAACAAATGACATCCAGCGGTCACCACCTTGTCCAAGGCATGCCAACATCCATTACTGCTTCTGATGAAACGTTTGTCTTAAAGTGTTAAAGCATCCTATGGGAGAAAAAAAAAAAAAATTACTTTCATGACTCTTCCCATCGCTCCTTCCCCTCCCCAACACTTTTACAGATTTTTGATATTTTGTTCATAACTTTATACTTTAGTTACACCACAATTAAGTTATTTTTGCTTATACTCGATGCCCTGTGCATCAGTTATCATTTTTGTGCCTTAAAGTAATATTTAATGTTCTAAATGTAATGGTTTCTTTTTTTCATTCAGTTTGCTCTATTACCTAAGCACACTTTTAGATTCTTGTTCGCCATCTTCCTTGAAACTACCAAATAGAATTTTGTTTTTCACTAGTCCAGAATTAAAATTTGTTTGTAAAAAGAAATCATATGATACATAAAATGTACACAATAATTCTGTATGTTTAAACAAGAAACTTGAGAGGTTACAAACTACATTAAAATCAAAGCTACTCTGATTTCAGTAGGAAAAGCTGACATACTCTGTTTCTTCTATTTAAGTTGCATTAAGTAAGATTCTGAAAAACTGTATTTTATCTCACTTAAGACAGACATAAACCTCTTAAAGGAAAGACAAGAGGTTGAATACAGTGGTACACTCAAAGACAAGCACAGGAAAAGTACTACCTTTGGTTCAATAACCAGGTTTACACACTTACCCAGTTTTGAAACACAAGTTGTTTTTCTTTTTTTTTTTATTCATAGTATCACTGAGCGATCACCAATGGATTTGAGTTTGTAATCAGGGATTTCAGGCAAGGGGAGCTGAGAAGGATGGTTAGCTTAACTTTAGCCTAAAAACTTGCACATTCATAATGTAATCAAACAGAATGGGAAATGAATGAAAATGAGTCTCTGATAATTTACCTCCCCAGATAACTAGTAAACCTCTAGAATAAAGGAGCAATCACTTTAAATGAGTATCTTCATGGAATAATCATTCCTTTATCCTGTCAATACATACATCTAATTACTATGAAGAAAAAAGGAAAGAAAACAGCCATAGCTTTTCATTCCTAACCCTACTACTGAAGTTCACCTTCACGCTCTCCTCCTCCATTTCAATTGCAATTCTTCATTAATGAATTCTCCTAAGAATGAGTATAGGATCCTTCCAGAAATGGACACCCTGGAAATCTGAAATATTCTCTTATGGACAAGGTTCACGTTGAACCTATTAAGTACAAAGTAGTCTTTGACAAGCTGATGAAAATCTGTTCTGCTTATACTCCTAGTCCACTGAAAGTGGTGTGACCATAGTCAGAATAAAGCCTAACCTAATTTAACAAACCTTGTTGAGGGTTTGGGTATATAAAATTTCTGGTCTACACAGGAAAAGGACAGATCGATCCTGTACCACACTTAAAGACACCAATTGGTGACATTTAACAAGTCGGGACTAGTATGAGTGTTAATTACTATGAATATAGAGAACAAGCACGCTTTAAAGAAGGCACAGAAGCTCAGGAAGGTGACAGTTTAGTATAGCAGGGTATCCATGGATTCCAGATGATACATGTACAACTTACTCCTTAAAGTTAGGATTTCCTGAAGTCCCGAGTTAAAGGAAGCACTAAGATAAATTAGACTCCATTACCTTCTAACACTGATTAAGTTGTCTGCTTATGATTAAAAGCAACAGAATGATGACCTTCCCAGTATCAAGCACCTTCACAACAGATGATAAACCAACATCAGGATCCAAGCAGATGATGTGGCATGGTTTTTGTAACATTTGCAACATAATCATCTCTCATCTTAGGATATTTCAACTCAAAAGATAAATTGGGGGAGAGCTATTTTAAGAGAAGACAACCAAGCCAGATTAAGTACAAGGAAAGAATATCGGAGACACAGAACAAATGATCTAATTAAAGAAACCCCCATCTGGGGAAAGATAGATGGAAATTATGGTAGCCATGTGTAAAATGTCATGTTCCAGGCTATCGGGGACTCTACTGTTAAAAACTCAAATTTGAAGCTTTTAGCAATAAGAGTTTACATATTGAGACTGAGTATAAATAGCTCAGTACACTGCATATAGCTCCGTGGTTATGCCTAAACTATATTTCACAGTGATCTGTAAGGAAGGCTTTTCAATTTGTGCTAACTTGAAAAAGTAGAAATACAATAGGATTTTTTTTTTTTAAACATAGAGTGACATATGGGCCAGCTATTCCATAGTAATTAACTACTATAAATGCTCTTGAGTTGAGCTACACAGTAGTCTATAACTATCCAATAGGACTAAAACAACCCTGTATTGAGAAAAAAGAAAGTACCAGATAATCACTTCATGTTTTATTGATTACTGTGTACCTTTATAGTAAAAAAATGGGAAAAAAGCATGCATAACAGCTGGCATCACTGCAGCTGCAGCACCGTTACTCTAAGCTTGCCTCACAGAAATTTGGGGTTTTTTTGCTCAAAACCCAAGAAATGCTTTTTATCTTAGTTTTTCCTACTTTCTTTCAGTATAAGAAAAGAGAGAAAACAACGGAAAACCAACACAAACTCTCTTTTTAAAATACAGAGGCTTTATAAAATAAATAAATCTTAGTAGATGTAAAAGGAAGCATAACCTGAAGATGTCAGCTTCACTTCAAGGATCCAAGCAAGATGGATAGCACAGATGAGCTTCCAAACTGAGAAATCTGAAGGCTAGATACATAGAAACCTCTCCAAACTAATTAGACCAATGTAAATTTATTATGAAGATAGCTTCTCTGTAAAGAGGAGATCATGAAGTGACAGAAACCAAACTAACCAACCTGTTTTGGAAAGCATAACGCTGTAGATCGCCTGAACACAATTCTGTTGCAAAGACACCTTGCTTTCTGACCACAGAAGTACTTTTACCCCTAGCCTTATTTCTTCAGTGTTTACAGTGCCCAAGCTATGCTTTTCAGCCCAAAGAAAAGCACAGTTTGGAAATTCAAGGATATTTGATTTGGAGAAACTAGCCTTTCACACAAAGTCATCTTCCAAATTTACTGAGCAATCGTCCTTTTTGTTTCTCTCTGCTGTACTGGAATGTGAAAACATTAGATGCTCAGCTTGCAAATTGTGAATGCATATGAAGGCAAATTGTGCTGCATACCTGAACTTAATTGGCTTGCAATTACTATTTTTCTGTTCCTTAGAAAAATCCTACCTCCTCACATCCAATATAATGAAACAAAAAAGGTCCGACACAAAAACTTTACATCCTTTCTGTAAGTGATTCTCTTCCCCATGTCCTTGCTCTTATATAGAAAATGATGGTAGCTACAATTATGTTTTAACACGCTTTCATTCAGTCTTCTTTCCCAAAAAGATCTGTGGCACCAGTTCAAGCTTTGGACATACTTTTACCTTCAGCTGGCAGAAAAGCTTTTAAGGAAATAAACATTTTGAAGATTTTCATCTACTGGACTTGACAACTCCAAGTTTAACAATGCAAGGTCAGCCAGTGTTTTATAGTACTAGTTCCAAAATACTTCTCATGGAAGATAAGCTTCTATTGGAGCTGCATTTTAATCAGAATGAGGAAACTAGTTTTGAATCCCTAATCAATAAATCAAACTACAATAAAAGAAGCAGAATGAGTTAAAAAAAAAAGGGGGGGGGGGGGGGAAGAGGGAAAAGAGCTCTTCATTCTTCCTTAAAGAAGAAAATCTGTGTTTTGTCAAAACTAAGTATTTCAACACAAGCAATCACTGTTATGATAAATAATTCCATTTTACAGCAATCTCAAGCTTGATTTCTCCTAGTAAATACAATTTGACATCTTTGTGCCCTCTTACATCAAGAATTTGTGATGAAGTTACACTTCTTGTAAAAACTAAATTAATTCTAATACTTCGTATGTCTAAATTGTCTACCACCATCGTATACTGATTTAATATTAATCTTTACCCAGTTTAAAGTAAGCAAGAACCTTCTACAACAGCGATGTCTAGGAACCACTTGGACAAATTCTAGAAAATAAAATGAGCACCACAACAGAGGTACAACCTGATGAAGCAACTGGAAGATTACAGTGGTTGTACTTGAATTTAAGAATTTACTGCCCGCTATCAGCTAGAATTGCTTCAACAATATTTACCAATTATAGGACATTTGGTAAATTTATAATTTGCTGCAGTGGATTTTGTTTTATTTAAATATAATGGAACAGAGGCATTCAGCAATGTTTCTTACTAGTATTTAGTTTCTCCCCTTGTATTTTAAACTCTTAACTCTCTACCAATCAAGCTGATTTTATGTAGAAAACTAATCAACAGGAACCACTACTACTACAGGCTAACTACTAGCTAATGGCTATATAACAAAATCATACATTAGACTCACTATTCTGAAAAAAAAAAATTGTTTTCTTTTCTTTAAAAATAACATGATGTTTTCTAAAATTAATTACCAGGAAGTGTCAACAGTATTCCCCAGCTTCAGCTGAAACACATCTCAAGATTTGCCATCTTCAGTTACGCAGAAGCATCTAGAATTTAAACGCTAATTTTTTTCAGATTGCTAACTGTATCATTTGGGGTCTTGCACAAAACATAGCATTTTCTGAAGGAAGTATCAAGTTATTCTGCAAACATACTTGAATCGGAACAGAAACGTCCTATACTTTCCTCAATCTGATAGTTCTTAACATTAAAAGATCTATTTTAAATTAAAGATTTAAACCAAAGTATTAGAACAGGGGACCTGGTATTAAAATAGATCTTACGAGTCCAAGTGAATGAAAAAATAGTGCCAATTTCTGCATAACCCATGTTTTTAATTTAAAAGCAAACAATGTTGTGCTCTGTACGGTCTAAAACTATCTTTTCAATTACAAACAGAATATAAATCAATGCACTATTGTTGTTCCTCTTAATCTGTAAAAGCAGCTCTCATGTACTACTTCTGTAATTCTAACCTTTTCAAAGTTTAAGATCTTTTTCAAATTTTACTGATTATATTCAAAACCACTTAGAAATGAAACTGCCTACACTCAGCTCAGTTTGATTCCTTTCCTTAAGTGTGTCTATGAGAAGAATGAATCAATACCAGAGCCAGATTAGGAAATCGAGGTTTCAAGTTAACACAGTTAATGCAACTCCTTACAAAGGGGGGGAAAAAAGAAAGGGAAAAAAAAAAAAAGAAACTTTCTCCATTTTGGTTGCCCAGACTTTAATAACAACCCTTTATTCTTGTCAGAAAGAAAGACCAAGAAGAAATAAAAAGCCTGAAAGTCTCAAAGAGATGATCCCACATTATACTATGTTAACGTGCAATAGATCCAAGTTGTAAAAAGACAAGCTGTAGTTACAGACACAAGCAAGAACAGAAATTATGGGAATGATACAAGATTTAAAGACCAGAAGGAAAGAAAGATTTACTTTACAGAATGGAACAAAGATACCAAATTTTGCTTTTTTAAAAAATTGATGTAGGAGTAACAGTAAAATACAAGATAATAAAAACTACTAATGTGTTTTATTTCATTAATTGCATTGTTCATTATTTTTTATGAAGTTACAACAGCAAACAAGCTACTCTAGTTATAAGTAAATTAGGTGAAGATTCAGCACATTACCACGACATCCACACTTTGATAGACTAAGTACCACTGCTTCACATGATTGATGTGTGACAGTATCAGAGATAAGAGGAAGCCAGTGACTTTGATGGTCATTTTTCACAAAAAAAAGCTGAAACAATGGGTATCCAGACACATAACAGAAGCTATCTCAGAAAGAAGCTAGGGACATGTTAGCAGACAGAAGAAATCAAAACTGAAGCCATAAAAACATGACATAACAGAAATCCAGACTACAGGTAAAGGACACAGAAAGGGTAAATACAGATAGTCATAACTAGGGAAGAGCTTTACATTGTATGCATGCAAAGTGGTGCTTTGTTTTGTTTTTTTTAGGAAAGTAATGCAACCAGGCATAACAGACTAGCTTCCAAACAAGAGATCTACCAGACAGACTCAAAAAATTGTTATATTTGCTAAGATCTATGTAGCATACAACAGCATGACAGGTTTGTGACTTTGCATGATTTGCCCATCTATTAGCAGATGGAACACTGTGTCAAAAGAGGTAGACAAGACAGCATGTTAAAAAAAACAGGTACTCAAAAAACTGATCACTTCTGCATAATATTCAGAAATGAGAGAGACATTCCCTCTCCAATATTAAAAATAAAGGGCAATTACACTATCATTATTTGTCAGATTTAATTATAACTAAAGCTTTGGCCGAGTTCAAAAAGCTGCAGTAAATTAAATAATACAGAAGTTACTTTCCACTGATGCGCCAATATAAATGATATTCTATTACAGATTTAAAGATCAATGTACATGTTAAATTTAAAATGCACAAAGGGACAGCACAATTTCCTCAAAATCCCAGAAACGCAGAAGATTAAAGAAAGAACATTTAGACATTTAGTAGAGATGAACTCTTTTATTCCCTAACAGAAAGGAGTAATTCTTTGTAACAGAGTGCCATGGTATCTGTAGCTAAATATGGATTGAAAATATGCATTTTCTCTTATTGTTATCACTAAAATTAGGAGAAAACTTGTTTGGGTAGCCTGTTTCGTTATTAAAAAAAAACACTCATCCGATTTATATATATAAATATGCATTATTTTATTTGAAAATTGCTTTGCATTGGTATGCACTTATTATTTTCAAGTAATGAACCAACCCTTTAGTAAAATCATACCCTCAACATAGTGGTTTCATTTAGAATTCTATTCTGCTACAGAGTTGACAGACATTGTGCTAAATTCTCGAACGATAACTCAAGTACCCTGTATTTTGATTTGAAGATTAAGAAGAGAAATATTTGAAACTGATGTTCCTAAAGTAACTTCTCAGGACTAGGTTCCAGTAAATGGCTACAGTGCCAACTCTCAGTAAGAGCATAAAACTGGAGCAAACTGGCCTGTGTGTGCTTCTCATAGTAATTCAGAGCAGCCTGTTCTCGTACCTACACTTGTTTTGCTTGCACCAAACACCTCATGTAACGGTTTCCCCCTCTACTCCCCAGACATGCACAAACTCCCTTCTACCACCTCTCCTCTTCCTTCCTCCTGAAGCAAGTAGCCTCTGGGAAATAAATATTAGAGATTTATAGAAAAATAATAATAATATTCAGTAACTGTGAATTGTTATGGTCATTCATAAAAGTTCAAGTCAACCAAGATGACAAATGACATTTCACTTGGAAAGAAAATTCATCTTCCAATGCAACCAAAGAGAAGTTTCTACCACTCAAAGATGTTTGCCTTCACTGTGAATGGGACAGCTTCTTTACTGAGACCAGCACTGCTTCAGCTGAACAGAGCAAAACCACACCAAAGAGAAAGTCTATCACAGAACTCTCTGTATAAAACATGATATCAAAAAGTCCCACAGGATATGTTTGTGCAATTTACTATACTTCTTTAAGAGATCCATTCTAACATTAATTTTTAACTCAAGGTAAATTTATAGAGTCTCAAAATGATATTTCAGCAAGCAGCACTTAATATATGGAGAGAACAGGTAACAAATTCTGTAATGAATGCAGTAATCTTAGCTTGTTTACTTAGAGACCTACAAAAAATCAAAAATACCAGTAACATCTAGAAAAATCCATATTTTCTAGTGAGATTTTTGTGGTTGTTTTGTTTCTACTGTTTTGAAACGGGGATGTGTAATACCACAAAGTTTCTTCAGCTGAAATATGGTTTATATTACGGAAAAAAAGTGTTGTTGTTTTTTTAATTGCACAAAATCCACATCCTTTCCTTTTGTTGCTTTCCAGGATGAAGTTTCTTTCTTCCCAAAACTCCAAATTCAAGAGAGGTATGATGAGATGCCTAATTAAACCCTGTAAAACTGCTGCATATATCAGAAAAGTAATCTCAAATCACAGACCAGTTTTTAAATTATTTACCTATATACCACCATGCTCTTTCTCTATCTGTAATACTAAGACTTAGTGTGATTTAGTTAGCGCGCTGGTACTTAGATATATGAATTCCAAAATTTAATAATTAGCTGGGGACGGTCAAAATTAAGAGCTAGCACAGGCACCTAAAGAACCCTATACTATAATAACTATCTGACTAACCTATAAGACATACAAATAAGTTGCTGAAATCTTCTAAATTAAAAATATATCACAAAATATTTAAGAAAAGGGCCCAAGTCAAGATAAAAAAATATCCTTACCCATGAATA